>NC_140937.1:102958052-103428052 GCF_014529385.1 Adiantum capillus-veneris
ATGTCGGCTGTTCATACTGTGTGTGGTTGGCACCTCTTAGGCTAGTAAAAAATAATGACTGGCTGGAATGATTTGACATACATTGGTAGATATAATTTTTTGCTACCGACTGTTTCTTGCTACTGAGTGTTGTACTGGCTCTTTCTCGAGCAGTCGCTGGTTTATAGCTACTGGTTGTTGTTGGCTATGCAAGTGGTGCGCTACTGGTTGTAAAAGTGACGTGTGTGCGCATACTGAATGATTGGGGCGCTGTTCTTAACCATTACAGGGCGTTAATTTACATTTTTTTGACATATTGCATGACGTGCAAGATTGGAAGCTATATGTTAAAAACTACTTGTGTTAACTTGGCGTGATAAATTGTTGGGCTTAAGTACAGCTTGGCGCTTGTAATTTATATAAACAAATGGTTGGGGTGGTACTCATTGCATCTAGTACCTCTGGTTGATAAACAAGTAAGGTATCTCACTCAGTCAAGGGCCGGACACTGTCGCTCTTGTAAAATGGATAATGACTTGTGGATATCATTGGCATTATAAAGGTAAGTATATGGATGGTATTTTTAGCTTTGGCATAGCTTCCAAGCTATGATTCAAAAAATTGGGATTCCGTGTGCTAGAAAAGGTCGGACATGACCTATGTTTGAATAAAGGGATACCAATGATACCATGGGATCACTAAGTCTGAAGGTAAGTATATGGTTGCTATTTTTGGACATAAGCATAGCTACCGAGCTATGGATCTTGAAATGTTTTTGACTCTTGATGAACTTCACCACTCACATTAAAAAGTAAAATATATCACTCATTTATAAAAAAAGAGACTACTAAATAACCTAGCTTGTCTAAACACTACAAGAGGTTGTGTGCTCTTGTGACGCTGTTAGTGACGGAAATACACTGGGTTTTTATAACCCCCGGCGTCGCTAAAACCGTCGCTACGAGCGTCGCTACGAGAGCGTCGCTATATGCGTCGCTATATAGCGACGCCTATAGCGACGTTTACACAGAATACTATAGCGACACTCATAGCGACGCTACAGAGCCATAAATAGCGATGCTTATAGCGACGTCCGAGAGAATTTTTTTTTGGTGGCAGGGCATTCAATGCCCTGCCACCCATCAACCATATTGTACTTGATTCACTTTTTAAAAAAAGTGCAAAGGTAGATAATAGACCCAAAATAGTCACCCACAAGACGCATTGTTTGCAAAATTGACAATTGTACACATCATAGGCAAAATGAATTGATTGGCAAATGTAATAATGACAATTGTACAACATCATAGGCATAAAGAATTGATTGGCAAAAGGAACTGCGGTGACAAATGTAATAATATACATGGTTCAAAAAGACGTATAAAATCCGTCTCATGATACATAAGCTATGAGAAACCCTAAACTAATGCTATCTAGCTACGGCTAAACTGACGTCGTCTAGTCAGACGTCTCATCGCGTCCAAGCGGCGTATCTGTCGGATTCTGCAAAAAAAGACAATAAGACAGCTTTCAGTAAGTATAAACATATAACGACATTTATAAAACAATACAAAAAATAAAAAAGAGTAAACCCTAATACTAACCATGCCGCCGCGAGAACTGAGAATGTCCATCAGGGCGTTTAAGCCCTTCCTGCCTGCGTACTCGCGCTCGTACGGTGTGGGATCACGTCCTGTCATCGACCACTGTCAAAACATACAAAGATTTCATTATGTTAGAACTAAAAAACTCATAAACCCTAAACTATCGAACATGCATAAAGAGCAATGTGAAAAGACTTACAAAATCGGCCTCAAATGATGCCCATCCACCGCTCCCCAAGTGGTGCGAGCTCCCTGCCTCTACTCGCGCTCTGGCTGCATCCTTTTGTTGCTTCCACTTGTCGGGATTCTCGCGCGCTGCTTTCTTCGCATTCTTCCAATCTTCTTTGGCCAGCCAATCTGGCCTGTTCCACCCATTCTTGATTGCTTTTTGCACTTCGGAACGCTTGTGTTTGCAATATTTGCGCATTCGAATCTTCATCAGGTCTTCATTGAAGCGCTGATCCCGTGTTGGAACGGGAAACTCATCATGAAGTATGCTGATGACTCTGTTTTTTAAATCACTTGGTACTTCACTCCATTTGTTTAGTATGTAGTGTCTAAACAGCTGAGAGCAAAGACCACGCATGCGCGAGATCACCTTCTTGCCGTCATCATCCATGATGATGCCGTCGCTGATGTCGACGGAGTAAGGCAAGCCCTCTGGCCGGTGACGCATGAACCTGGGTGTCTCGGCAGGGGTCTCTAGCGGCATGTCGATGGGGGTACGGACGTCAAGTGTCTCCACCGAAGTTTGGGCCCCGAAGCGAGGAGTGTCGAGTGGGGTGGCTCCTGGCGGAGTAGGTAGAGGTGTCTAGCTTCTAGGAACAGACAGCCGTGCAAAACCTGGCGTAGATGGCGATTTTCCTCCTTGAAAAAGACCATTTGTATGAAGTGGGTTTACAAGTTGAAATGCAAGCCGGGGGCGGGCAAAGAAGGGGAGGGTAAAGAGCCTCGTCGAACACGAGGCGGTGTGGAGGCATCGGTGGCGGAATCCCCACAACAACCGCCACCGCCACCACTAGAGCGCCGGTGTCTACACGAGTGTGAAGCTCGTCTCGTCGACGCCGAAGCTTCGGAGCGCGCCGAATGCTCCGAAAGAGAGGGAGATGCGGATGGAGTAGGAACACGTGATGATGCGCCAGAGCGATGACGCTCCACGTACCACTGTCTCTGCTGCGGTGACAAAGAAGAAAGAAACTCCTCATCATCCATACCTGCATTAAACACACGAATATTTAAACTTAATATTGAATGAATAGAGTAGACAATGACGCAAAGACCATTAAATACAATGACGTAATGACACATATAAATACAATGACGCAATGAATCGAGTGATAGAAGAGGCAAGTCGAAAACTCAGAATTTTCAATCAAAAGATGTGAGCGCGAGTAGAAAAGAGCCAGAGCTTTTACAACACGGAGCAAAATTGTTCAAATATAATATTTGTGGCTTTAAGAGATCTCTCTCTCATCCTCGCATAACTCAGCATAACTTCCTATATCTATATAGAGCTCTCCGTTTAAACACATATCCTCTGTTTCATTTTGTAGCTCCTCTGCATGCACCCCATATAGAGTAGTAGCATCTTGATGCTCGTCTGGCACCACCGCAGCGGCTTCTGATTGAGCATCTTCTCTGATCTCCTCCATTGATGTCATTGTGATTGGCACATGGTAGCCTTCATACGTCCTTGCACTACGAGGGGCTACCTCTATGACGTACCACCAGTTTGATGTAGACTTTGTAGGATGAAATATTACCTGCCAGAGCCACATAACTTACATGAGAGCTTTCAAGCACATAACTTGTAAAAGGGGGATGTTAACTATTTACATACTTACTTGTTCACAATGCTCGGGTAGTACGAAAGTGTCTCTTAGGTCAGTCCATTTCTTAGTAGAATCCACCTCAAGAAAACCAGACTCTCCTCTACGCACAGTAGCGTTGCGACCCTCCATGATTATCTTGAACCATTGCACGTCGAACAAGTCGACAAAAAATTCTCTGTAATCGATCCTCAAAATCTCTTGCAGCGTGCCGAAGTAAGTGAGTTCCGCCACCACAGGATCTGCATCAGAGGAACGTCGTCGACTAGACTGTTCAAATTTTGCCATGATTCCACAATCTTGAGTAAAACGCTTTTTGTCGATTCGTTCCACCCTAAAATGTCGACCTTTACACCATGCTGCTGTGTATGACTTATACTACAACGAACAAAGGTTATGAGTGGCCGTTTAAACGTTTATAAATAAAGTCACTTGCTAGTCGTACATTGCAAACTTACCTTGGTCGCGCAACCCCGAGAGTACTCCCACTCTTCTTCAGTCACTTCGTCACCGCATTGTTGTGCACTTTTCAATTGGTTGTGCAACCATCTTAAGCTCATGAAGGTTGGTAGGCTCTCCAGAACAGCTGGATAGTGCATCGGTGGTCGTCTTCCCCGTCTCCACTCGATTCGTGCCCTTTGTCGCTCTTGCTTTGCATCCTCATCTTGTGAAATCCACTTTTGCATCACTGGATTGTGAAGCATGCAAAATCGGTTGATTTTAGCCTCTAGATCTTCCGTCATCTTCTTCTCAACACCGAGATTGCACATGACAATCCCAGATATGCGGTCATCATCTATGGTTCGCCATAGCGTGTCCCGGGATTTATCAAATCCGTCTAGCCACTCTCCAATGTACACTAGGGACTCTGATACCAACCAACCTTCTGCCATGCTACCCTCCGGACGTGCCTTTTGACGCACATATCCCTTAAGCGTTTTCATGAAACGCTCTAAGAAGAACATCCATCTGGAATGAACTGTGCCAGCTATTTCCACCTCATCAACTATGTGAACAAGAAGATGCACCTGAATGGTTAGCATTGTAGTAGGAAAATGTTTCTCAAACATGCACACAAGCTCCGCAGCATTTAGTTTGGCGAATGGTATGGAGTCTACGTTGATCTCCTTTTGTGAGATCCATTGCACCAGCTTTGCAAGTTTGTAGATTGTGTTACGGATGTCGAGAGACAAACATCCCTCAATGGCAACCGGTAAAATAAACTGTAAAGTATGTGCAGCAATGATATTAAAGTCCATATTTTATGCAATGATATTAAAGTCCACTATGAACGTACCTGACACATTTTATGCCAATCGTGTGACTTCAAACCGGTAAGCTTTCCTTCTTTAGTAAAACACGTTCGGAGCGAGTGCATTACGCCAGTGGGGGTCCGCAAAGATCGAATGGCCTCTTTTACTTTGCGTTCTTGGGCTCCTGTGAAAATCCATGGTGCTTTAGGGAGTTTTATCGATCCATCAGACGCTGTTTGCGGCCAATATTGCTCCATACGATCCACATTTCTAAGGTCAACTCTGGCTCCCAAAGTATCTTTCTTGCCGGTCAAATGGTCCCATAGTAGATTACCCACATTCTTGAATATGTGCATTGGATCGAGCAAGTGATTGATCATGAGTCGGGGCCAGTATGGTAACTCGTACCATAGAGATAGTCTCTTCATCCCTGGAGGCAATCCGTCATCGCACATCTCCTTCTGCTCTAACCATGCTTGTGCAAACATCCTTGGTGGCTCTCTTCCCAAAAAGCCGTCGCGTAACACATGATTCTCTGGAAGATACGCTTGATGACCTTCGTAGATTTGCTTCTTCAGTGAGGGTGCCCTACGTGCATTCAGTCTAGGTCCACATGTGACACATGCTCTATATCCGCTTGTTTGAAGCCCTGCATGTATACACATGATAATAGATCAACTATGGGAAAAAACAATATTTACAGTGTCTGAGTGAGGAGTGTCAATAGATCACCTGAGCATTCTGTTAGCCCGGGATAGTCATGCATGGTCCACATTAGAATGCCTCTGATCAAAGCATTCCGTCGTCCTGTGTGTCGGCTCATATCCACCAACTCTATGCCAATCCACAATTGTTGTAGCTCTTCCAATAGTGGACGAAGATACACATCCATATTCCCCACTTTATATCGCCCTGGCACAATCAAGCTTAGCCATAGGTGCCCCTTCTTCGTAGTCAACCACGGGGGAATGTTGTAGTTGACGATGACAACGGGCCATACACTGTAAGATGTTGATCTTTGACCAAATGGATTTACGCCATCCATAGCCAGGCCTAAGCGCAAATTTCGAGCTTCCCTGGCAAAATCCGACCATGTTCCATCTATATGTTTCCAGGCTGCGCAATCTGCAGGAATTCGTAGCACACCATCCGAAGATTTATTCTCCTCATGCCATGATGCTAGGGCGGCCATGGACTTACATTCGAAGAAATGCTTGATAGGAGGAAGCAAAGGAAAATGTCGCAAAACCTTTTGTGGAATTTTTGTCCCGTGGAGATCTACTCGATATCTTTCGGAATCACATTTCGGACACTTCTCCATGTCTGTGTATTCCCCTCTGAAAAGAATGCAGTCATTAGGACAAGCGTGGATAGAATTGTAATCCATCCCCAAGTTTTGTAAAATCTTTCTTGCTTCATCTCGGGAATCTAGCATCACATTGTCAGCTGGTAGTATGTGCTCTTTCAGCAATCTACACAACATAAAAATATGATACAGTCGTGTAAAAATCTATCAGATCATTATACATTTAGAGTTCTATTAAAGTAAACTAATTGTAATAGATCACCTGAAAAGCGCTGTGACGCTAGTGTCACTCCATCCAAACTTTGCCTGCATGTTGAGAAGAACCAGGAGTGCTTTCAATCTAGACATACGTGCTCCATTATACAATGGCGTATCGGCTTCACTTTTCATATCATCATAGATAAGCCTTTCTGAATCCATGATCGTCTCGATCATTTCATCAATCTCGGGCTCAAATATTGCCTCGTTGGGAATGTGCTCTGCATGATCATCCCCCGAGCTGTCAGAGGCTACATCTTGTGGCCTCACATATGCTGCTTGACCAAAGCGCCTACTCCAGACGTGCCTTTTGACGCACATATCCCTTAAGCGTTTTCATGAAACGCTCTAAGAAGAACATCCATCTGGAATGAACTGTGCCAGCTATTTCCACCTCATCAACTATGTGAACAAGAAGATGCACCTGAATGGTTAGCATTGTAGTAGGAAAATGTTTCTCAAACATGCACACAAGCTCCGCAGCATTTAGTTTGGCGAATGGTATGGAGTCTACGTTGATCTCCTTTTGTGAGATCCATTGCACCAGCTTTGCAAGTTTGTAGATTGTGTTACGGATGTCGAGAGACAAACATCCCTCAATGGCAACCGGTAAAATAAACTGTAAAGTATGTGCAGCAATGATATTAAAGTCCATATTTTATGCAATGATATTAAAGTCCACTATGAACGTACCTGACACATTTTATGCCAATCGTGTGACTTCAAACCGGTAAGCTTTCCTTCTTTAGTAAAACACGTTCGGAGCGAGTGCATTACGCCAGTGGGGGTCCGCAAAGATCGAATGGCCTCTTTTACTTTGCGTTCTTGGGCTCCTGTGAAAATCCATGGTGCTTTAGGGAGTTTTATCGATCCATCAGACGCTGTTTGCGGCCAATATTGCTCCATACGATCCACATTTCTAAGGTCAACTCTGGCTCCCAAAGTATCTTTCTTGCCGGTCAAATGGTCCCATAGTAGATTACCCACATTCTTGAATATGTGCATTGGATCGAGCAAGTGATTGATCATGAGTCGGGGCCAGTATGGTAACTCGTACCATAGAGATAGTCTCTTCATCCCTGGAGGCAATCCGTCATCGCACATCTCCTTCTACTCTAACCATGCTTGTGCAAACATCCTTGGTGGCTCTCTTCCCAAAAAGCCGTCGCGTAACACATGATTCTCTGGAAGATACGCTTGATGACCTTCGTAGATTTGCTTCTTCAGTGAGGGTGCCCTACGTGCATTCAGTCTAGGTCCACATGTGACACATGCTCTATATCCGCTTGTTTGAAGCCCTGCATGTATACACATGATAATAGATCAACTATGGGAAAAAACAATATTTACAGTGTCTGAGTGAGGAGTGTCAATAGATCACCTGAGCATTCTGTTAGCCCGGGATAGTCATGCATGGTCCACATTAGAATGCCTCTGATCAAAGCATTCCGTCGTCCTGTGTGTCGGCTCATATCCACCAACTCTATGCCAATCCACAATTGTTGTAGCTCTTCCAATAGTGGACGAAGATACACATCCATATTCCCCACTTTATATCGCCCTGGCACAATCAAGCTTAGCCATAGGTGCCCCTTCTTCGTAGTCAACCACGGGGGAATGTTGTAGTTGACGATGACAACGGGCCATACACTGTAAGATGTTGATCTTTGACCAAATGGATTTACGCCATCCATAGCCAGGCCTAAGCGCAAATTTCGAGCTTCCCTGGCAAAATCCGACCATGTTCCATCTATATGTTTCCAGGCTGCGCAATCTGCAGGAATTCGTAGCACACCATCCGAAGATTTATTCTCCTCATGCCATGATGCTAGGGCGGCCATGGACTTACATTCGAAGAAATGCTTGATAGGAGGAAGCAAAGGAAAATGTCGCAAAACCTTTTGTGGAATTTTTGTCCCGTGGAGATCTACTCGATATCTTTCGGAATCACATTTCGGACACTTCTCCATGTCTGTGTATTCCCCTCTGAAAAGAATGCAGTCATTAGGACAAGCGTGGATAGAATTGTAATCCATCCCCAAGTTTTGTAAAATCTTTCTTGCTTCATCTCGGGAATCTAGCATCACATTGTCAGCTGGTAGTATGTGCTCTTTCAGCAATCTACACAACATAAAAATATGATACAGTCGTGTAAAAATCTATCAGATCATTATACATTTAGAGTTCTATTAAAGTAAACTAATTGTAATAGATCACCTGAAAAGCGCTGTGACGCTAGTGTCACTCCATCCAAACTTTGCCTGCATGTTGAGAAGAACCAGGAGTGCTTTCAATCTAGACATACGTGCTCCATTATACAATGGCGTATCGGCTTCACTTTTCATATCATCATAGATAAGCCTTTCTGAATCCATGATCGTCTCGATCATTTCATCAATCTCGGGCTCAAATATTGCCTCGTTGGGAATGTGCTCTGCATGATCATCCCCCGAGCTGTCAGAGGCTACATCTTGTGGCCTCACATATGCTGCTTGACCAAAGCGCCTACTCCAGACGTGCCTTTTGACGCACATATCCCTTAAGCGTTTTCATGAAACGCTCTAAGAAGAACATCCATCTGGAATGAACTGTGCCAGCTATTTCCACCTCATCAACTATGTGAACAAGAAGATGCACTTGAATGGTTAGCATTGTAGTAGGAAAATGTTTCTCAAACATGCACACAAGCTCCGCAGCATTTAGTTTGGCGAATGGTATGGAGTCTACGTCGATCTCCTTTTGTGAGATCCATTGCACCAGCTTTGCAAGTTTGTAGATTGTGTTACGGATGTCGAGAGACAAACATCCCTCAATGGCAACCGGTAAAATAAACTGTAAAGTATGTGCAGCAATGATATTAAAGTCCACATTTTATGCAATGATATTAAAGTCCACTATGAACGTACCTGACACATTTTATGCCAATCGTGTGACTTCAAACCGGTAAGCTTTCCTTCTTTAGTAAAACACGTTCGGAGCGAGTGCATTACGCCAGTGGGGGTCCGCAAAGATCGAATGGTCTCTTTTACTTTGCGTTCTTGGGCTCCTGTGAAAATCCATGGTGCTTTAGGGAGTTTTATCGATCCATCAGACGCTGTTTGCGGCCAATATTGCTCCATACGATCCACATTTCTAAGGTCAACTCTGGCTCCCAAAGTATCTTTCTTGCCGGTCAAATGGTCCCATAGTAGATTACCCACATTCTTGAATATGTGCATTGGATCGAGCAAGTGATTGATCATGAGTCGGGGCCAGTATGGTAACTCGTACCATAGAGATAGTCTCTTCATCCCTGGAGGCAATCCGTCATCGCACATCTCCTTCTGCTCTAACCATGCTTGTGCAGACATCCTTGGTGGCTCTCTTCCCAAAAAGCCGTCGCGTAACACATGATTCTCTGGAAGATACGCTTGATGACCTTCGTAGATTTGCTTCTTCAGTGAGGGTGCCCTACGTGCATTCAGTCTAGGTCCACATGTGACACATGCTCTGTATCCGCTTGTTTGAAGCTCTGCATGTATACACATGATAATAGATCAACTATGGGAAAAAACAAGATTTACAGTGTCTGAGTGAGGAGTGTCAATAGATCACCTGAGCATTCTGTTAGCCCGGGATAGTCATGCATGGTCCACATTAGAATGCCTCTGATCAAAGCATTCCGTCGTCCTGTGTGTCGGCTGATATCCACCACCTCTATGCCAATCCACAATTGTTGTAGCTCTTCCAATAGTGGACGAAGATACACATCCATATTCCCCACTTTATATCGCCCTGGCACAATCAAGCTTAGCCATAGGTGCCTCTTCTTCGTAGTCAACCACGGGGGAATGTTGTAGTTGACGATGACAACGGGCCATACACTGTAAGATGTTGATCTTTGACCAAATGGATTTACGCCATCCATAGCCATGCCTAAGCGCAAATTTCGAGCTTCCCTGGCAAAATCCGACCATGTTCCATCTATATGTTTCCACGCTACGCAATCTGCAGGAATTCGTAGCACACCATCCGAAGATTTATTCTCCTCATGCCATGATGCTAGGGTGGCCATGGACTTACATTCGAAGAAATGCTTGATGCGAGGAAGCAGAGGGAAATGTCGCAAAACCTTTTGTGGAATTTTTGTCCCGTGGAGATCTACTCGATATCTTTCGGAATCACATTTCGGACACTTCTCCATGTCTATGTATTCCCCTCTGAAAAGAATGCAGTCATTAGGACAAGCGTGGATAGAATTGTAATCCATCCCCAAGTTTCGTAAGGTAGTATGTGCTCTTTCAGCAATCTACACAACATAAAAATATGATACAGTCGTGTAAAAATCTATCAGATCATTATACATTTAGAGTTCTATTAAAGTAAACTAATTGTAATAGATCACCTGAAAAGCGCTGTGACGCTAGTGTCACTCCATCCAAACTTTGCCTGCATGTTGAGAAGAACCAGGAGTGCTTTCAATCTAGACATACGTGCTCCATTATACAATGGCGTATCGGCTTCACTTTTCATATCATCATAGATAAGCCTTTCTGAATCCATGATCGTCTCGATCATTTCATCAATCTCGGGCTCAAACATTGCCTCGTTGGGAATGTGCTCTGCATGATCATCCCCCGAGCTGTCAGAGGCTACATCTTGTGGCCTCACATATGCTGCTTGACCAAAGCGCCTGCGAACACGTCTATTGGGTTGCAAGATTGCTGCTTGTTGGCCAGCGTCAGAGTCCGACGAGTTATAATTGGCAACAAATCGATCTATAATAGATGGATCGAACTCGCCAAATTCGCGAACGTGCTGCAAAGAAACACGTCTTGTCCGTCGCACAGCATGCTTGCATTGATTACAAGGACATAAGACCCTCGTTGAGAGATAGGTGTTTCGGTTGGACGGTCCCACATCCTCGTCGCTACTCATAATGAGGATAAAAAACTTATAACCTGGACAACAAATTTAATATTCTATTGGCATTCTTCGTCTTATCTCTCTCTCTCTCTCTCTCTCTCTCTCTCTCTCTCTCTCTCTCTCTCTTTACCTCACATTCTCTAGTCATGTCCAATCCCCGCACACCTCGGTCTAGAGGTTCACGGAGATCAGAACCACCGGGTTATAATCTCGTCTTTATTGGTCAATACCTATATTTGTGGGTACAAGAAATCTACACACCCACGTCTACATGATACTGCATGTAGTGGACAAAACCCCTTTGCCTCTTCTCTAGCTGTAGCACTTCACTTCATCTTAACATCTTTTCACAGTAGATCTTTTCACTGTTCGTCTAACTCTAAACCCTAAACCGTAAGTAATTCTTGCGTGGACTCGATCTATCGTAAATAAGCGTAAATCTAACTAAAAATAAAGCTAAATCTAATTTAACGTAAGTCTAATGACTAGAGGTTGTCTAGATGGTCATTGTGTCGGGGATGTAGTGACTCTTGCCGCCCTGAAGATCCACCTTCTTCTCTATCTTCTGAAGACATTTCACCAGTACTTTTGGATCGACGGAGCCCACCATGAGTGAAGGCAGCAATACCCTATATTCCATTGAGGGCTTTCTTCACCCGCTTCATGCAGGCATCGCAGTCTATGGAGACCTAAATCTAATCTAATATAACGTAAATCTAAATCTAGCTTAAATAAACGTAAATCTAGTTAAAAATAAACCTAAATCTAATTTAATGTAAGTCTACATATAACCTAATCTTTAACGTCTTTTAAGATAGTTTCCTACGACGTTATAACTCTCTTCTTCTTGTGTGTGTGCGCGTGTGTGGATGTGTGTGCCAATAAAAAGAGATAAATGGTATAACCTTTCTATCACCCATGCCAAGTATGATAGATTGATTATGCCATTTCCCTCTTGAATAATAGGTCTTGAGTTCAACTCCTCGTCGATTAGATCTTTAGGTCTTTTAATTTTAATTAGTTTCCTACGACGTTAAATTAGTTTCTCTCTCTTTCTCTCTCAATGTGTGTGCGTTTTTTTGGATCGTATGCATGTTTTCTCTCTCTTTTCCTCTCTCAATGTGTGCGTTTTTTGTTTATGCATGTTCTCTCTCTCTCTTTTCCTCTCTGAATGCGTGCGTTTTTTGTTTATGCATGCTCTCTCTCTCTCTTTTTCTCTCTCAATGTGTGCGTGCATTCTTTGTTTATGCATGTGTGTGTGCGTTTTTGTTTTTGTTTGTACTCTCTCTCTCTCTCTCTCTCTCTCTCTCTCTCAAAAACACTATGTGTGTGTGTATGTGTGTGTGTGAGAGAGAGAGAGAGGGAGAGAGAAAGAGGGGAAGGGAACATGAGAATGAGGAGAGGGAAAGAGCATACTTGGCTCTCCTTCCTCTCATCGTGTGTGTGTGTGTGTGTGTGTGTGGAGAAGAAAAAGAGAGAGAGAGAGAGAGAGTGAGGGAGAGAGTTACCTGCTCCTTGCTTGAGGGCGTCGAAAAACTCAGATCTGAGATCTGAGTTTTTGGGCGCGCTTTGTTATTTTTTTACCCCAGCCGGCGTCGTTATGAGCGTCGCTATAAGCGTCGTTATGAGCGTCGCAAATTTACAAAGAAATTTGCGACGCTCATAGCGACGCTTATAGCGACGCTCATAGCGACGCCGGGAATTTTTTTTTTGAGCGTCGCTGTGTGAGTGTCGCTAATATGAAGAGCCTCTTGTAGTGAAAGTCCTATAAGATGGACATGGATAACAACTGATATGGTCCATTGATACCTGTAAAACACATGCAAAGCTAACTGAATTGTTGTCTTGTTTGTTTGGATGGATGTAGGTAAGGACTCTATCTTATCTTGGAAGGTTTCTTTTCTTTGGCAAGCAACATTACTGTTATGAAATATCCATTGAAAAACGGGGAAGTTTTTTTACTACCTACCACATTGAAAGAGGATCTCTTTCTTACAATCATTGTACTTAGATAATTCTGATACTGAGTTATTTTTGTACAAATCAGTTCATTGTTCCTTGGCCAGTTGTCTTTTGAATGTAAAAGTTCAATTATGTCTTATTAAGTAAGATTTAATACAACTACACACACACACACACACACACACGAATCAGGACAGAGTACGTTCAGCTGAGTAGGGGAATAGCACTAGCCTTGATGGGTGTTTCTGGCGCAACTTTCTTGCAGGAGGATTGCGCTGCATTTTCGAGAAACGTACCTGGTTTTTATTGCCATTGTGTTGGGCGTTGGGCGCTCATTCAACTGTAGAAGTCATGGCTAGTTTGGTGGCACAGAAGGCATGCCAGAGATGGCGCAGACAATGCTAGAGCAGAAGACAAGCCTATGAATACTGGCATCTGCCGGTGCACGGAGGACTTCCACTGCTCCCTTGCTTTTCACTTAGTTTTAGTGGGAATACGATAATGCCGGCAGACACTATACTCCTAGAGTGCGACCATGGATTAGTAGCAGTCCAGTTACCCCACTCCCCCTGGGCGGGACTTGGCTCTTAATACAATCTAGGAGTGTGGAAATAAAAGGTTTTCTTTTTTGTATTACCTTGGACTTTGGTAAAGTAATCAATGAAAATTCATTGATACTCCTCAAATAGAGGAGAAAATTTTGGAAACATGATTCACGGGCCGAAGTGAAAGAAGAAACGTTTTTTTTACGAAACTCTGCTGCAGCTTGCGGGGGAATTCTACCATAGTTCTTTTCAGTTTGCCCCATGTGACCATCACCTTATCCTCCTAATAACAAATTCGTAGTAAGATTGATAAAGTTTGAGTGAAACACGAAGTTGACTATGGTGGTGTCCCGAGCAACAAATGTACCGTGCGGTGTGGGCTCCATGACAGGGTCTTCATTCAAGACCTGACGCTCTGTATTGCCTACTCTGCCTGCGCGCTAGTGCTAATGGAATTCATGAGAATGTCTGCGGCTAGCGATATTTATTTACCGAGCAGCAGCACTGCTGCAAAAACAAGTTGATTTTCTTGCAAGTCTGTATGGATCCTTTCACAGTCGAGCTGCATTATTCTCAATGGCTTCTTCTGATTGCCATCTCTGTAACCTCTCTTCTCCTCCTCCGGAAGGCAGCTCTCACTAGCTGGTGGCCAGCTGCTCCACAAACACGGCCGCCCGGACCTCCCGCCTGGCCCATCCTCGGCCACCTCCATCTTCTCGGCCACCTTCCCCACCAGTCTCTCTGCAAGCTCGCCCAAACCTATGGCCCCTTGATGGGCCTCCGCTTAGGGGGCATTCACGCTATTGTGGCATCCTCGCCCCAAATGGCCAAGGAGATCTTGCAGACCCACGATGCCGCCCTGGCCTATCGCCCTCGCACTGCTGCTGCCGTGCACGTGTGCTTCGACAGCAGCGATGTGACGTTTGCGCCGCTGGGTCCCTATTGGAAGTTTCTCCGGCAAATGTATGCGACCGAGCTATTCAGCCCCAAGAAGATGGAAGCTTTCAGGCATGTGAGGGAGGGGGAGGCACGGGGGCTGGTGCAGGCGGTCCTGCGACTCGGCAGCCATGGACGAGGGGAGGCCGTGGAGGTGCGGGGAAGCCTGTTGACGGCATCGAATAACATCAACTGCAGAATGGTGATGGGGAAGAAGCTTGAGGATGTGCGTGCAGGCATAGGGGATGAGGTGGGCAGCTTGCATAGCCTTATAGAGGATGTACTTCATTTGGTGGGTGTTTTCTACTTGGGAGACTACATTCCTTGGCTTGCTTGGCTGGACCCCCATGGCTATTTGAAGCGCATGAAGGCCACCGCTAAGCGGACCCGAGCCTTGTTCCAGGCCATAATAGACGAGAGACGTGATATTAAAAGTGTCGATGATGAGGAGAGTAAGGAGTCTAATGGCTTGCTGGATGTTCTACTGGCTGCCTCGCGCACCAATGCAAATAATAAGGACGTTCCCATGACTGATCAACACATCATGGCCGCAATCCTGGTACATTCTAGACTTCTCTGGTTAAGGTTTTGATTCTCTGGTTGATGCATCAAGTACAAATGATTGTGCTTTTTTAAGTTGAATGTTTTGCAATCAGTGCATTGGTATCATTGCATAAATTTGAAATTTGCATAAAATTACATCTTCTTCTTCATCTCTCTCTCTCTCTCTCTCTCTCTCTCTCTCTCTCTCTCTCACACACACACACACACACACACACACACCAATGAAACATATACTGTATTTGTGGGAGATTAGGGATTAGAGAAAACTAATATATAATTCAAAAGGGCAAATGAATTGAATGTTTAGGTCACAGCCAGTATTGCATCACACCCTCCTCAACGCGAGGGTTATCCCACTATCGTAAACCAGTATGGCCAAGGGTTCTTGATGTCAGGCTTCATGCCCTTTGAAAGAAATACTTAATGCGTCTGTGTTGCACTCGTGTAGGTGCATCCCTCTCATCAGGCTCTTTCCTCATCCTTCATCCCTGCATGCATCGCATTAGGTGTGCTCTCATCAGACGAAGCGTTACCTCACCTTCTTCAACGGATCTGGTGCTTGAAATGAGAGAATTTTTGTAAATTTTGCGTAGTTTTTAATGAGACTTGAAAAAAATGAATTGATCATTCTCAAATGCCTCTCTTTCCATTTTATTGTTTAGAATGCCAATTGATGTGAAGATACATACATGTTGTTTACCGGTCAGCAGCAATGCAGTACAACAAATAATGCAAGCCACAACAAATTGATTATCTCGCATGAGTCTATATATATGTATGAAGCCTCTCACAATCGAAGTTATAGTTTGCACCTTATCATAACTGAGCTATTCTCAATGGATTCTTCTCATTGCCATCTATGTAGTCTCTCTTGTCCTGCTGTGAAAGGCTCTCAGTAGTTGGAGGATAGCTGCAGTACAATGGCCGCCCGAATCTCCCGCCCAGACCATCATCGGCCACCTACAATATCTGCTCGGCCAACTTGCCAGCCATTGGCCAATCTCTCTGCGAGCTCGCCCAAATCACCAACTATGGCCTCGTGATGGGCCTTTATTTAGAGGGCGTTCGCGCCATTGTGGCATCCCTCAAATGGCCACGGAGATCTTATAGCCCCACGATGCCTCCTTGGCCCGGCCTATCGCCCTCACATTGTTGCAGGCATGCACGTGTGCTTCGATAGCAGTGATGTGGCGTTTGCATGGCTTAGTCCCTAGTAGAGGTTTCTCCTGCAAGTGTATGCAACTGAGCTCTTCAACCCCAAGAAGATGGAATCTTTCAGAGGGGGAGCTCACAAGAAGTTTTGGACAAATTCTAACAATATTTCCCACATTGTGACTTACCTCAACATCATGAGCTTCTGTGAGGGAGGCGCCGCATACCTAGCTAGGTATGCGGTGCCTCTCGAGGAGAAGCTCATGATGTTATGCATTGTATGAAAAACAATGAGAAAGACTCCGATTTCCTACATGAGAAAATTTCTAAATCTCCTTGTGGAGGTTCGGAGGCTTGTGCAAGAAGCTCTGCAGCGGGAAGCTCGAGGGCTCAGTGGAGGTGCGGGGAGCCTAGTGGTGAATAACATAAATTGCAGGAATATGGTGATGGGGAAGAAGTTTGAGGATGTGTATGTACGTCAAGGAATGAGGTGGGCAACTTGCATAGCCTCATAAAGGATGTGATGCATCTCTTGGGGGTTTTCTACTTGGTTGACTACATTTCTTGGCTTGCTTGGTTGGACCCCCATGGCTCGGGTGACTAGTTGTACAGATCCAGCCTCCGGGTGACTTGTACTTAGTTGAACATATTTTGCCATTAAGGGATATTATTTATTTGTTGCATTAGTGACTAGCTATTGTCATAAATTTTAAAAGGGATTCATGTCCATTTAAAACAATCCGCTACATGTATATGATTTTGCAAACAAAGCGTCTCCAAAGTTGCAAATGCTCTCTTTTAATATGTGATTTTGAAACTTGGATTTGTGTTGTGGTTGTTTTGAAAAGAATGAGTACATTGGTATGGACAATGAAGTTCTTTAAATATATAGATGTCAACTGTGTCGATGAATAACAATGTGTCTAAAATGTTATCAGTTATTCATGCTTGATTTACTAGCTACCATTGGCTTGTGTTTGTTTGTTTGAGCCCTTGTAAGCGGTGAATGCTAATTTGAAATTTCTTTCCTTCTAATTTTGATATCGTTTTATTTTCCTCAGGATGTATTTATTGGAGGCTCTGACACATCTGCTACAGTAGTAGAATGGAGTTTGGCTGAACTCATAAACCATCCAAAGGTAATGAAGAAACTCCATGAGGAGTTGGACAATGTGGTTGGAAAGGGAAGGCTTGTTGAAGAGAGTGACATTCCAAATCTAACTTATCTTGAATATGTGATCAAAGAGAGTATGCGTTTGCATCCGATTGCACCGTTTCTCATTCCACGAGAGGCTAAGCAAGAATGTATCATTGGAGGTTTCAAAATTAGTCCTGGTACTTGCGTATATGTCAATACTTGGGCCATAGGTAGGGATTCTTCTGCATGGGAAGAACCTCTTGAATTTCTCCCAGAGAGGTTTGCAAAGAAGAATATTGACTTAAGGGGCCAACAATTTGATATCTTGCCTTTTGGAATGGGACGTAGAAGATGCCCTGGATGGGCTTTGGGCATCTCCAATGTTCATCTCATGCTTGCAACATTGGTTCAAGCATTCACATGGTATTGTGCAAGTGAAGGCGTCCTTGATATGTCCGAGAAGTTTGAACTAACTGTTGACATGGAAAAACGCTTACAAGCTATTGCTACACCTAGATTGCCTCTACATCTTTATTGAATGATTGGGCACATGCAATAAAATATATTTTTTGAGACACACCTTAGTATGCATTCCCATTCATGTAGAGATTCCTATAAACTTTTAGCTACGAGAGATGTTTTTTCTTAACACGTTATGTCTATTGGAGGTCTTTTCTTTATTATGATTATATGTATAAGTATTGATTTGATTTGGAATAATCTCTAAACCTTGTGTTTGTATTTTAATATTGATTATGTTTTAATCAGAATATATTGTTAGTAAGGCACTCCCCACGCGAAAGGCAGTGTAAGGCAACCACTTTAGTTGATACACATTTTCACTCTTGAGTATCATGATATATCCAAATTTACACATACACCCATCGTAAGTTAACATATATCATAAACACACATCAATCAAACATAGGTGCACGCGCACGCACACACACACACACACACACACACACGCACAACAACACACAAAAACACATGGACTAAAAGTGCAAAATGTACACTTCGGACTGTTTTGCAAGCACTAAAACAAAAGGCGGTTGATGTGGCAAAAGTAACGACACTTAAACGGAAATGAAAACCATGGATCATCGTGGTATGTTTTTCGTTGTCATGAGTTTTTTGGAGCAAGGGATTGCGCATATGTACATACACATGCATGGTGCATCGAATAAACGTTTGTCCCTTTTCCATAGGCAGGTGGTTACGTGGGGCCCACATGTGTACAGGTAGGACAGGGTGTACATAGTGCAACGATTTTCACTATTATCAGTACCAGTGTGTGTTTTCTACTATAAGGAGGAGTTGGAAGCGCGTAAAAATTCTCGAGAAAGCTATCCGCGGGCCGACGACATGAGGTAAGCAGGTGCGTCAGATAGCATCGAATGGCCTCAGGAGGTCGAACGTGGTCAATACTTGCACGCGGAGAAGTATGGACACGACGTAGGTGTTTTCTTGTGATACTTATGCAGAAAGGTCATCATGAGGACCACTTTTTGGGGCCACTTCACGTGGTTGCGGGATGCATTATTTGGAAAAACTAAGTGTCAGGTGTGCGGATGATGCAAAAAGGTGACACAACTATGTACCGCGAGGTCAGTTTATGGCCTGTTCGGGGTCCGTTTGAGGTCATCTAAAAGGCCACGGGTGCCCAACTAATAAAGCTAAGTGTGGGAACTGAAAAAACCGAGAGAAGACCAGAAAAAACGTGGAGAAGAGAGGAGGAACAGTCGCAAAGGTGTTTTTTACTGTTTTTGGAGCATTTTTTTGCCCTAAACTCCTCATCCGAGGTCGGATTTGAGCACTGTGACATTGTAAGGTGGGGTTTTTTGGCGTTCCGGATGCAATGGCGCTGTCCATTTTGCCAAATTCCTCACATACTTTTTGCTGTTTTTTCTGTGTAATCTTCTCCGGTGAGTGAAGCCTCTGCTTATCTTTGTGGTTGTATCTGGTATATTTCCTCAATACTGTGTAAACTATTTGCCCCATTGGTGTTGGGCTGAGCTTCATTGAGTCTAAACAACAGCAATTTGCCTCCTTTGAGCTGAATTGAGAGAGTGTGTGTGAGTGTGTATATGTGAGTGTTGAGTGGGCAAGTGGGAAATCTCTCTCTTCTCACTCCGTCTGTGTGTTTCCTGTCTCGGCCAAGCTGGTTGTGTAAGCCGAGTGGTGCCCCATAATGTGTGTGTGTATCATCCGAAAAGTGTGTGTCGGGTCATTATAGAGGCGTTGTGTGTGTTTCCATCCCGCTCACATTCTTTTGGTGTCCCCACTGAGGATCTTCTTCGAGTACCTTCTGCTTCGAGCTTCAAGCTTCGAGATTCGAGTTACAGGTTACAGGTTACAGGTTACAGGGACAGGTACAGGTGATTCACACAGGTATAGGTAGCTGAAGTACAGTGATATACTAGCAGTGATGTCACTTGCAGTTGTTGTGGGTATGCATCACTTGGCGCCTATTTGAGTGCATTGTTTGCTGGATTGTACGTTACTTGTGGAAACTGCCATTGTACGAATTTGTGGAGCCATACTTGGTTGTATTTGGCAGTCCCAGCCATTTCTGAGACTTGGTCTGGAAGATAGTCATTTCTGAGACTTGACTATACGCGATTTGCATTAGCTTTCGTGTGAGGGTCGATAGCGTGAGGTTTTTATTGAGTTGGGGGATTCTCAAATATGGAGATCCTTTCGGTGATACAGGTAGCTGGAGCACCCTTTTTGTGACCTCGCCATAGGCTATGTACTAGTGAGTCCTACTTAATGCTCAGGTCTATTGTTGACAGTTTATGCATACATATACAGTCTATATTTTGGGTTCCTACTGCTCTATTTCTGGGGAAACTGTACCAAAATTTTTCCAAGTTATGATGGCTGATTTTTTGGTCTTGTGAGCCATTTATGCTATTATGCTGCTGAAATTTTGGCAAAATCAGAGGATAAGACAGGTGTGCCTTCTTGGGAGCTTCATGGTTGGCTTTAATGGATGATCAAAATGGCCCTTAATTCACTCTATTCCATTTAACTCAAATAATCCAGATAAATGTCCATGTGTCCAGGAAGATTTTTTTCCAGCAGCGCATAGTCTTTATGTTCGGGGCAAGAAGATTACGAGAGATCTTGGAATATCCTTTGCCTGTTGTAATTCCGATGATCAACTATGAAAACTCATTTGATGTGCATGTGTTTGTCCTTATCTAAAGTTGAGCTCCATTGAAGTTTCTGGAGATTGGGTAGTCAAAAGTTTTGGTTTCTTGCACGTGTGTTCAAAGGGGTTCTCAAAGCATTGTAACTTGGGTAGCCATGGCTTTCTCTTATCCGGAGTTTTATGGAAGAAGTGATGAAGATATGGAAGATTTTTTGGAAAAGATGGAGGTTGCTTGCATTAGCAACCAGATTCATGACACTACGCAGATGTTACGCCTTCTCCAAATTTGTTTGAAGAGTGATGCACGAGTTTGGTGTAAAGCATTTGAAGAGGAGTTGTGTGTGGCTGATCCACCTGTAAGGTTGAGTTGGGACAATCTACGACATGGGTTGGAAGTGGAGTTTGTGACGTTAGAAGATCCTGACAAAGTGTGGCAAGAAGTACAGGCTTTGGTGCAAAAGGAAGGTGAGCCAGTAGATGCGTACATACGTAAGTTCTCATTGGCATGGGAGCGGATGTGCAAGGCCTTAGCACCACAGATACCCCCGCCTAACATGATGAAGAAGGACAAGTTCTTGGCTGGTCTTTGGGAGAATATACGTTGGAGAGTGGAGCTAAAGAAGCCTAGGACATATGAAGATGCACTAGAGGTAGCAAGGAACCAAGAGTGGAAGTTGAGTAAAATGAGCCAGTTAGGGGTGGAGTCTTTGCCCATGAGGTCTAAATTTCAGCCTATAGAGTCTTTACAAGGTCGCGTGTCAGGGATTCATCATGAACCAGTGGTTCGTGTTACTACTTAGGTTATGCCAGCAGTGGTCACTACATCAGTGCAAGATGATGGGCTAAGGCAAGACATGAGGCAAATGGTAGATTTAATGAAGAATCTCAGCCTAAACATGCTAGGTCAAGTGGGAAATAATCGAGGTCGAGGGAGGTTTGCAAATCAGCCAGGAGGCGAAGAAAGGCTTAGAAATGGTGTTGGACAAAGCAATGGTAGGTTTTGGAGGCAGACGCCCACATGTTACAATTGTGGAGAGTTGGGTCACATCAGCCCGCAGTGTGATAAGCCACCAAGGATGGGGGGAGACATGTATCCATTGCCAAGATAGGTGTTAACTAGGTCAAATGATTATGGCATCGAAATTAAGGGAGATGAAGGAACCAGTGGATTAACCCAAGAGGAAAGGGGAAAGACAAAAGTGCTAAGTGTAGTCACCTTGGAGAAGGCATCAAAGCTAGAGGATAGATTAGTGATGACTATTGGGAAGAGGACCACAGAGGATAAGGAAGGAAGAAGTACCCCAGGTCCTAGTAAGAAGAAAGGAAAGAGCCATGAAGGCGAGGATGTCAAGGCCAAGAGGAAAAGGAGAGCTCGTCGAAAGTTTCATGTTTCAAATTTTCCACTAGAGGATGGGCAATTAAGCTATGACTTGAAGGAGGATCTGACGAGCAGGAAGGCATATGTTACTTTTGGGCAGCTTATAGAGATGGTGCCTAAGCTAAACCGACAATGGAAGAGGATGGTTAACCCAATGGAGAAAGAGCCAGAGAGAGGTTCAATAAAGGTGTTGACAATGGATGAGCTACCAGACATTTGTCCAATAGTAGATGTGTGGCATAAAAGGAAAAATTTGGGACAAGGTTATGTGGATGGCGGAGCCCAAATATGCGTCATAACACACTCATGCGTTGAGAAGATGGGTCTCACAGTGGCTGGGGTGTCAGGTTTTCAGATCAGATTGGCAAACCATCAAAAAGTTAAATGCTTGGGTGTTGTAAAGAGCTTAGAAGTGGAGGCATATGATGCAAAGGCAGTGGTTGATTTTCATGTGATGCCAACAAGGTTGGCAGCATATCCTATTATACTGAGCAGACCATGGTTACGTGCAGTGGGAGCTGTTCAAGATTGGCGACATGGTACGATTAGCCTCTATGGAAAGACAGGTACCAAGAAGCTTTATAATATGGACACAAGGAAACGATTAGATGAGCTTTATGAAGGTAAGGATGAGTCTAGTGATGAAGACTCTTCCACGGTGACAGATGAGGATAGTGATAGCACTACCAGCAGTGATGAGGATGCTGATGTTGCATTTCTTTTGATGGACAAAGAAATCTAGGAGTTTGGTTTAGTTGCATTTGCGAATGAGGTTGAAGATGAAAGTGAAGGGCCTTATGAAGTGATTGAAGGGCTGATTCAAACCAAGGTTGAGTTGTCAAAGAAGCAGGAATTGATGACACAAATGATCAGTAGAGACCTCTCAGCTATGGAGGAGGATATATATTTTCACATGCTGGCTAGTTTTCCTGATTTGTTCATTACTTCATATGAAGAGATCAGACGGTTCAAGGGCGAAGAGATGCATATAGAGCTAAAAGAAGGTGCTAAGCCAGTGCGGCAAAGGCTAAGAAGGATGGGTCAAGAGCAAATGGAAGCCTTGTGAGAAGAGGTGGACAAGTTGTTGAAGGCAGGGTTCATAATCCCTATGGAGACCACGGAATGGGTGAGTCCAGTTGTAGTCAGTCCAAAGAAGGATGGAAAGTGGAAATTTGTGTAGATTTTAAACCCTTAAATGCAGCCACTAAGAAGAACCCATATCCTCTTCCAATCATCGATCAGATCTTGGATTCAGTGGCAGGTTATGAGAGGTACAGTGTGTGTGATGGTTTTTCAGGCTATTTTCAATTGAAGATTGCTCTTAAAGACCGCACAAAGACTACTTTTATTACGCCATGGGGCTTCTATTGCTACACAGTATTGCCATTTGGGTTGTCAAATGGACCTTCCTTCTATCAAGAGAGAGCAAATAGGGTGTTGGAACCATTCATTGGTAGTTGTGTTAAAGATTTTATGGATGACTTCTGTGTTTATAGCAATAGGGTTGAACACCATGAGAAGCTGCAGATGGTATTGGCTCGATATGATGAATGTGGAGGACAACTAAATCCAAAGAAATTTCATCTAGCACAGCCAAGGGTGAAGTTATTGGGCCATATGGTGTCAGAAAATGGCATTGAGGATGATCCAGATAAGGTTAAGTCTATTATTCTTCTTCCATCACCAACGAGTACAAAGCAATTGGCAACTTTTATACACAAAGTGAAGTACATGGCACGGTTTATTCCATTGTCTTCGTAGCTTCTTTATCCATTACAGCAAGTGGAAAAGCATGATCCATTGCAATGGGATGACAAGTGTGAAGAAGTGTTTTTAAGAGTTGAAAGAAGTGTTAGGGGGGTTGTCAGCCATGCAGGCTCCTGATTGGGAGAAAGTGTTTTATGTAAATCCATCAGTAGGGGATGATGCCATTGGAGCCATGCTATTGCAAAAGGGGAGGGCAGCCATTATATGAGGCCAGTGTATTGTGCAAGCCGAGTGAAGTTGGTAGCGGAGAGAAAGTTCTCGGAAGTAGAGCTAGTGATGGCCAGTGTAATATTTGCTTGTCGACGATTTCGTCATTACTTGCTACCACGGCCTTTTGTTTTCTTGACGAGTTATGCCTTTTTGCCACAGTTAATTAATGGTACTAACATGTCAAATGTGGTGAAGAAATGGGTAATTGAGCTGCAAGAGTTTGAGTTTTCTTTTCTAGTGGAAGATAGTACAAGGGCTACCCTAGCTGATTTGTTGACCTACAAGCAGAATCCCCTTTTTGTTAAGGAAGAGGTGGTGAGAAAGGTAGTTGAAGAAGTGCCACAGATCAGCAATGCACATGTGTTTTTCTTTGATGGTTCATACAGAAAGAGCCATGATGCAGCTTCAGGGGGTATAGCACTTTATGATCTAGAGGGGAAGCTAGTATGCAAGAGAGGGTTCAAATTGGATACTCATAGTAACAATGAGGCTGAATATGCTACTCTGGAAGCCGCATTACACATTTGTTTGAAGCATGGGGTTCGAAGGTTGAGCATAAAAGGTGATGCCTTGTTAGTGGTGAAGCAAGTGTTGGGTGTGTGGAAGAGCAAGAACACCTCATTGAAGGAAATGTGCT
This sequence comes from Adiantum capillus-veneris, assembly GCF_014529385.1. Lineage (NCBI taxonomy): Eukaryota > Viridiplantae > Streptophyta > Polypodiopsida > Polypodiales > Pteridaceae > Adiantum > Adiantum capillus-veneris. Next base: position 102,982,633 of record NC_140937.1, read on the forward strand.
TCAGAATTAAAGGCCTGTTAAAAAAGTTCGAAGCATGGATCATCAGACACATTGAGCGTGCTCTAAATGGAGAGGCACATGAAGCAGCTCAAGGCATGATTGGGGAGCTATTTGTGTTGAGGAACACTTTACCTCTTTATCATGGCCGGGAAAGTTTGGCTCAAGAAGAGGAGTTTTTGCTAACAAGAATCATTCCAAAGGAGATTCAGAAGTCTAAGAAGTATGGCTTTGTGCGTAGAGCATACAGGTACAAATTGATTGGTGATGTTTTATATATGAAAGGGGCTGATCTCGTGTTGAGACGTGTACCTTGGCGGGAAGAGCTTTACAGAGTGTTGGAAGAGAATCATGAAGGCGCATGTGGTGGCCATTTTGCTCTAAAGATCACCTTGCATAAGATTTTGCAAGAGGGGTATGTATGGCCTAGTTTGCACAAGGATGTTCACCATTGGTGTAGGTCTTGCAATAGGTGTCAAGCATTTGGGAAGAGAGTGTTGAAGCCATAGCTACGAAAAACCATTATGGCGTTTGATGTGTTGGAAAAGTGGGGGATTGATGTAATAGGCCCGTTACCTATCACAAGCAGGGGCAAAAGCTATATCTTGACGGCAGTGGACTATCTTTCTAGATGGGTAGAGGCTATAGCAGTAAAACAGATCACTGCAAAGGATGTGGCAAAATTTGTGTATGATGAAATATGTTGCAAGTTTGGGGTGCCATTAGAGCTACTTTCAGATAAGGGGCCAGGATTCAGTTGGATAGGATGAGCGCATTGGAGCATTATGGACAGATGCAGGATAAGGCTTTGGCAAAGATAAATGAAAAGGTCAAAAGTAAGGGTATCAAGAAGCATGACTTAGTTTTGCGTTACAACAGTAAGCTGGACAACACCTTCCAAAAGAAGTTTCAGATTAAGTGGGAAGGCCCTTTCAAGGTAGTGGAGTGTTTTCCAAATGGTACATATCAGTTGGCTAACCTGGATGGGATTCTACATAAGTCAAGGGTAAATGGATTGCGTCTTAAATTATATCATGCCAGGTTAATGATGGTGGAGCAAGATGAGTTGTCTGTGGAGCAAGCAATGTTGGTGAAGGATGAGGAGACCTGTGATGCGGCGAGTCTCATATCTCTCTTTGCTACTGCTGATCATGAATGATCTAGCAGGCTAGGGGATGGGCAAATTATGTCAGGAGTTTTTTGGAGCAAGGGATTGCGCATATGTACATACACATGCATGGTGCATCGAATAAAGGATTGCCCATTTTCCATAGCCAGGTGGTTACGTGGGGCCCACGTGTGTACAGGTAGGACAGGGTGTACATAGTGCAGCGATTTTTAGTATTATCAGTACCAGTGTGTTTTTTCTACAATAAGGAGGAGTTGGTAGCGCGTAAAACTTCTCGAGGAAGCTATCCGCGGGCCGACGTCATGAGGTAAGTAGGTGCGTCAGATGGCATCGAGTGGCGTCACGAGGTCGAGCTGGGTCAATACTTGCACGCGGAGAAGTATGGACACGAAGTGGGTGTTTTCTTGTGATACTTATGCAGAAAGGTCATCACAAGGAACACTTTTTGGGGCCACTTCACGTGGTTGCGGGATGCATTATTTGGAAAAACTGAGTGCCAGGTGTGCGGATGATGTTAAAAGGTGACAACAATGCACTGCGAGGTCAGTTTTTGGCCTGTTCGGGGTCCGTTTGAGGTCACCTAAAAGGCCACGGGTGCCCAACTAGTAAAGCTAAGTGTGGGAACTGAAAAAACTATGAGAGACCAGAAAAAACGTGGAGAAGAGAGGAGGAACAGCCGCAAGGGTGTTTTTTGCTGTTTTTGGAGCATTTTTTGGCCCTAAACTGCTCATCTGAGGTCGGATTTGAGCACTGTGACATTGTAGGGTGGGGTTTTTGGGCGTTCCAGACGCAATGGCGTTGTCCATTTTGCCAAATTCCTCATAGATTTTCTACTGTTTTTTCTGTGTAATCTTCTCCGGTGAGTGAAGCCTCTGCTTAACTTTGTGGTTGTATCTGGTGTATTTCCTCAATACTGTGTAAACTATTTGCCCCATTGGTGTTGGGATGAGCTTCATTGAGTCTAAACAACAAAAATTTGCCTCCTTTGAGCTGAATTGAGAGAGTGTGTGTGAGTGTGTATGTGTGAGTGTTGAGTGGGCAAGTGGAAAATCTCTCTCTTCTCACTCCGTCTGTGTGTTTCCTGTCTCGGCCAGGCTGGTTGTGTAAGCCGAGTGGTGCCCCATAATGTGTGTGTGTATCATCCCAAGAGTGTGTGTCGGGTCATTATATAGGCGTTGTGCGTGTTTCCATCCCGCTCACACCGTCACTTCAAAGTAAACTTAAATGAACTTGACAGTATTTGAATATGCAAGAATAACTAAAATAGAGCGATTATATAGATGAGAATTGTATGTATACAACATCAATCTATACAAAGGTATTGATCTATCTAGAATAAAATTAAATATAGCCTAATGCCATTGAAGAATATTATTATTTGAGTCGTCATTGTCCTTTCTATCAGCATAAAGAGGTGACTCCTATGAGAACATGGTGCGAGTACCCTCCTCATCTATCCTCCTAGTTTGCTTCTCATTGCCAACCATAACATCAAGATCTTTCTTGCATTGAACCTCCTACATTACTCAGAGATAGGCTAGATCAATTCATAGTTAGAAATTAACTTAAAAAAATTTAATTTAAAAATATATCTAAAAGTTACAAACAATACTCACAAACGAGTGTTCCGGTGAAAGTATCATTTGCAAGAATCTATATCCTTGGTATGTAGCCATCTTGATCTCCACTAAAGTAGAGGCCTATTGTAGTTTTTGTCTTGTACGAAAACAAATATAAAGTTATATTTTTCTAATTTTTCCCATCCTAGATTCTATACTATGAAACTTTGTAAGCATATACTTATGTCTACCCATGACACGTTGGTGCACACAAAGTTGGTCGAGGCTAGAAGTGGTGCCAGGCAGAGATAAGATTGCAGACAAGTGCATGGCAAAGTGTTAAAGTAAGTGCAAAGGCCCTAGCGAGGTAGGTGATGAGGTAAATGTATGTCTAATTGGGTTTTTCAAGCCAAAAGGGATCCAAAAGAGGCTAATCAAGATGGCAGGTCAAAGTCTCTAAAGTGTCACAATTGAGCATTAGAGTGTGGTTTTTGAGATGATATGCGAGGTAGTCCAAACAGCTCCTCAAGTGAGTTACGGTGTGAAAGATATGTCGGTTCAAAGTTGGAAGGGTTTGCAGATCCTCGACGGACAGCGCACTTGGGGACAAATGGATAGAGCTGCATATGGGGCCATTGACCATTGATCTAGGATGCTTGGCTATGGCGCAGAGCACTGCGGACGTTGCATGACACATTGATGACATGGGCAAGACTGCCTACGGACGCTTCCCATGGCCAATAAGGCCCAAAATTTTTGAATCAAGGGCAAAGCCCTCCCCCCCACTAGCAACCTCACTATGGCTTGGGGAGAGGGAAGGTTGAAGTCCCAAGGGGAAGTGAAGTTTGAGATGGGTTGTGAGAGTTGGAGAATGAAGAGGGAGCGCCCAAGGTGAGCCCAAGGCAAGTTCAGGGAAGTCAAAGGCAAGTTGATCCTAAATAAAGGGGAACTCCAGTGTGGTTAGCGATGGTCGATTCAAAGGGTGAAAATCCCAAAGAGGAGGGGAAATTGAGAGAGAAAGAAAGAGAGTAAAAAGTAAAAAAATCAAATGTGCCAAAGGCACTAGTGATGTTAGCGACATTGCTAGTGTCCCCCCACTCAAAGCAAAGAGGAGCCGCTAGAGAGTGCAAGCGAGAGGGCAACCGCGTATCCCAATTTCAAGTTTCAAAGCGGGCCAACCAGAGAGGGGTTTTCAAAGTTGAAAGAGCCCCCCTTTAAAAGTGATTTCTTAAATCATTTTAAGGGATTTATGGAGCCCTTTGAAGCCTGTAGAGTGAGTTTTTTGATAGAGGAGTGTGCCTATCAAACACCTTTGTCGAGGATTGCCATTGTGATGGCCAAGGAAGCTTTGTAAATGTTCTCTTCAAGCATATCAAACCATCATTGCCCAATTTTTGTGTCGTTTCCCCTTCTCCCCCTCTCTTTATCTTGTTCTTCTATTATCTTGCAATGTCGGTAGTGTGGATGTGTCCCCTCCCCCCCAGATTAGCGGTGTTCTGTGTAAGAGAGTGAGATTGAGTGGCCATGTGTGCGTGTAAGGGTTGAGATAGACTGTGGCAGTGGGCGTTGTCAGGAGTTTTTTGGAGCAAGGGATTGCGCATATGTACATATACATGCATGGTGTATCAAATAAAGAATTGCCCATTTTTCAGAGCCAGGTGGTTACGTGGGGCCCACATGTGTACAGGTAGGACAGGGTGTACATAGTGCATCGATTTTCACTATTACCAGTACCACTGTGTTTTTTCTACAATAAGGAGGATTTGGTAGCGCGTAAAAATTCTCGAGGAAGCTATCCGCGGGCCGACGACATGAGGTAAGCAGGTGCGTCAGATGGCATCGAGTGGCCTTAGGAGGTCGAACGGGGTCAATACTTGCATGCGGAGAAGTATGGACACGACGTGGGTGTTTTCTTGTGATACTTATGCAGAAAGGTCATCATGAGGACCAATTTTTGGGGCCACTTCACGTGGTTGCGGGATGCATTATTTGGAAAAACTGAGTGTTAGGTGTGCGGATGATGCAAAAAGGTGACAACTGTGCACTGCGAGGTCAATTTTTGGCCTGTTCGGGGTCCGTTTAAAGTCACCTAAAAGGCCACGGGTGCCCAACTAATAAAGCTAAGTGTGGGAACTGAAAAAACTGAGAGAGACCAGAGAAAACGTGGAGAAGAGAGGAGGAACAGCCGCAAGTGTGTTTTTGCTGTTTTTGGAGCATTTTTTGGCCCTAAACTGCTCATCTGAGGTCGGATTTGAGCACTGTGACATTGTAGGGTGGGGTTTTTGGGCGTTCGGGACCCAATGGCCCTGTCCATTTTGCCAAATTCCGCACCTATTTTTTGCTGTTTTTTTGTGTAATCTTCTCCGGTGAGTGAAGCCTCTACTTAACTTTGTGGTTGTATCTGGTGTATTTCCTCAATACTGTGTAAACTATTTGCCCCATTGGTGTTGGGCTGAGCTTCATTGAGTCTAAAAAACAACAATTTTCCTCCTTTGATCTGAATTGAGAGTGTGTGTGTGAGTGTGTATGTGTGAGTGTGTATGTGTGAGTGTTGAGTGGGCAAGTGGAAAATCTCTCTCTTCTCACTCCGTCTGTGTGTTTCCTGTCTCAGCCAGGCTGGTTGTGTAAGCCGAGTGGTGCCCCATAATGTGGTGTGTATCATCCCAAGAGTGTGTGTCGGGTCATTATAGAGGCGTTGTGTGTGTTTCCATCCCGCTCACATTCTTTTGGCGCCCCCACGGAGGATCTTCTTCGAGTACCTTCTGCTTCGAGCTTCAAGCTTCGAGATTCGGGGCTACAGGTTACAGGTTACAGGGACAGGTACAGGTAGCTGGAGCACAATGATATACTAGCATTGGTGTCACTTGCAGTTGTTGTGGGTATGCATCACTTGGCGCCTGTTTGAGCGCATTTTTTTGTTGGATTGTACGTTACTTGTGGAAACTGCCATGGTACGCCTTTATGGAGCCATATATGGTTTCATTTGGCAGTCCTAGCCATTTCTGAGACTTGGTCTGGAAGATAGTCATTTCTGAGACTTGACTATACGTGATTTGCATTAGCCTTCGTGTGAGGGTCGATAGCGTGAGGTTTTTATTGAGCTGGGGGATTCTCAAATGTGGAGATCCTTTCGGTGATACAGGTAGCTGGAGAACCCTTTTTGTGACCTCGCCATAGGCTATGTACTAGTGAGACCTACTTGATGCTCGGGTTCTATTGTTGACAGTTTATGCATACATATACAGTCTATATTTTGGGTTCCTACTGCTCTATTTCTGGGGAAACTCTGCCAAAATTTTTCCAAGTTATGATGGCTGGTTTTTTGGTCTTTTGAGCCATTTATGTTGTTATGCTGCTAAAATTTTGGCAAAATCAGAGGTTAAGTCAGGTGTGCCTTCTTGGGAGCTTCATGGTTGGCTTTAATGGATGATCAAAATGGCCCTCAATTCACTCCATTTCATTTAACTCAAAGAATCCAGATAAATGTTCATGTGTCCAAGAAGATTTTTTTCCAGCAGCGCATAGTCTTTATGTTCGGACCAAGAAGATTACGAGAGATCTTGGAATGTCCTTTGCCTGTTGTAATTCCGATGATCAACTATGAAAACTCATTTGATGTGCATGTGTTTGTCCTTATCTGAAGTTGAGATCCATTGAAGTTTCTCGGGGTTGGGTAGTCAAAAGTTTTGGGTTCTTGCACTTGTGTTCAAAGGGGTTCTCAAAGCATTGAAACTTGGGTAGCCATGGCTTCCTCTTATCCGGAGTTTCATGGAAGAAGTGATGAAGATATAGAAGAATTTTTGGAAAAGATGGAGGTTGCCTATATTAGCAACCAGATTCATGACCCGACGCAAATGTTACGTCTTCTCCAAATTTGTTTGAAGAGTGATGCACGGGTTTGGTCCAAGGCATTTGAAGAGGAGTTGCGTATGGCTGATCCACCTGTAAGGTTGAGTTGGGAAAATCTATGACATGGATTGGAAGTGGAGTTTGTGAAGATAGAAGATCCTGACAAAGTGTGGCAAGAAGTACAGGCTTTGGTACAAAAGGAAGGTGAGCCAGTAGATGCGTACATACGTAAGTTTTCATTGGCATGGGAGCAAATGTGCAAGGCCTTAACACCACAGGTACCCCCGCCTGACATGATGAAGAAGGACAGGTTCTTGGCTGGTCTTTGGGAGAATATACGTTGGAGAATGGAGCTAAAGAAGCCTAGGACATATGAAGATGCACTAGAGGTAGCAAGGAACAAAGAGTGGAAGTTGAGTAAAATGAGCCAGTTAGGGGTGGAGTCTTTGCCCATGAGGTCTGAATTTTAGCCTATAGAGTCTTTACAAGGTCGCATGTCAGGGGTTCATCATGAACCAGTGGTTCCTGTTACTACTCAGGTTATGCCAGCAGTGGTCACTACATCGGTGCAAGATGATGGGCTAAGGCAAGACATGAGGCAAGTGGTAGATTTGATGAAGAATCTCAGCCTAAACATGCTAGGTCAAGTGGGAAATAATCGAGGTCGAGGGAGGTTTGCAAATCAGCCAGGAGGTGAATAAAGGCCTAGGAATGGTGTTGGACAAAGCAATGGTAGGTTATGGAGGCAGACACCCACATGTTATAATTGTGGAGAGTTGGGTCACATCAGCCCGCAATGTGATAAGCCACCAAGGATGGGGGGAGACATGTATCCATTGCCAAGACAGGTGCTAACTAGGTCAAATGATTATGGAATTGAAATTAAGGGAGACGAAGGAACCAGTGGACTGACCCAGGAGGAAAAGGGAAAGACAAAAGTGCTAAGTGTAGTCACCTTGGAGAAGGCATCAAAGCTAGAGGATACATTAGTGATGCCTATTGGAAAGAGGACCACAGAGAATAAAGAAGGAAGAAGTGCCCCAGGTCCTAGTAAGAAGAAAGGAAAGAGCCATGAAGGGAAGGATGTCAAGGCCAAGAGGAAAAGGAGAGCTCGTTGAAAGTTTGATATTTCAGATTTTCCACTAGGGGATGGGCAATTAAGCTATGACTTGAAGGAGGATCTGACAAGCAGGAAGGCAGATGTTACTTTTGGGCAGCTTATAGAGATGGTGCCTAAGCTAAAGCGACAATGGAAGAGGATGGTTAACCCAATGGAGAAAGAGCCAGAGAGAGGTTCAGTAAAGGTGTTGGCAATGGATGAGCTACCAGACATTTGTCCAATAGTAGATGTGTGGCATAAAAGGGAAAATTTGGGACAAGGTTATGTGGATGGCGGAGCCCAAATATGCGTCATAACACACTCATGCGTTGAGAAGATGGGTCTCATAGTGGCTGGGGTGTCAGGTTTTCGGATTAGATTGGCAAACCATCAAAAAGTTAAATGCTTGGGTGTTGTAAAGAGCTTAGAAGTGCAGGCATATGATGCAAAGGCAGTGGTTGATTTTCATGTGATGCCAGCAGGATTGGGAGCATATCCTATTATACTGGCCAGACCATGGTTACGTGCAGTGGGAGCTGTTAAAGATTGGCGACATGGTACGATTAGCCTCTATGGAAAGACATGTACCAAGAAGCTTTATAATATGGACACAAGGAAACGATTAGAGGAGCTTTATGAAGATGAGGATGAGTCTAGTGATGAATATTCTTCCACAGTGACAGATGAGGACAGTGATAGCACTACCAGCAGTGATGAGGATGCTAATGTTGCATTTCTTTTGATGGACAAGGAAATCCAGGAGTTTGGTTTAGTTGCATTTGTGAATGAGGTTGAAGATGAGAGTGAAGGGCCTTATGAAGTGATTGAAGGGCTGATGCAAACCAAGGCTGAGTTGTCAAAGAAGCATTGATGACACAAATGATCAGTGGAGACCTCTCAGCTATGGAGAAGGATATATATTTGCACATGCTGGCTACTTTTCCTAATTTGTTCATTACTTCATATGAAGAGATCAGAGGGTTCAAGGGCGAAGAGATGCATATAGAGCTGAAATAAGGTGCTAAGCCAGTGCGGCAAAGGCTAAGAAGGATGGGTCAAGAGCAAATGGAAGCCTTGCGAGAAGAGGTGGACAAGTTGTTGAAGGCAGGGTTCATAGTCCCTATGGAGACCACGGAATGGGTGAGTCCAGTTGTAGTCAGTCCAAAGAAGGATGGGAAGTGGAGAGTTTGTGTAGATTTTAAACCCTTAAACGCAGCCACTAAGAAGAACCCATATCCTCTTCCATTCATCGATCAGATCTTGGATTCAGTGGCAGGTTATGAGAGGTACAGTGTGTGTGATGGTTTTTCAGGCTATTTTCAATTGAAGATTGCTCTTAAAGACCGCACAAAGACCACTTTTATTACGCCATGGGGCTGCTATTGCTACACAGTATTGCCATTTGGGTTGTCAAATGGACCTTCCTTCTATCAAGAGAGAGCAAATTGGGTGTTGGAACCATTCATTGGTAGTTGTGTTAAAGATTTTATGGATGACTTCTGTGTTTATAGCAGTAGGGTTGAACACCATGAGAGGCTGCAGATGGTATTGGCTCGATATGATGAATGTGGAGGACAAATAAATCCAAAGAAATGTCATCCAGAACAGCTAAGGGTGAGGTTATTGGGCCATATAGTGTCAGAAAATGGCATTGAGGCTGATCCTGAAAAGGTTAAGCCTATTATTCTTCTTCCATCACCTACGAGTACGAAGCAAATGGCAACTTTTATACACAAAGTGAAGTACATGGCACGGTTTATTCCATTGTCTTTGCAGCTTCTTTATCCATTACAGCAAGTGGCAAAGCATGTTCCATTGCAATGGGATGACAAGTGTGAAGAAGTGTTTCAAGAGGTGAAAGAGGTGTTAGGGGGGTTGTCAGCCATGCAGGCTCCTGATTGGGAGAAAATGTTTTATGTGGTGGCCATTTTGCTCTAAAGATCACCTTGCATAAGATTTTGCAAGAGGGGTATGTATGGCCTAGTTTGCACAAGGATGTTCACCATTGGTGTAGGTCTTGCAATAGGTGTCAAGCATTTGGGAAGAGAGTGTTGAAGCCAGAGCTACGAAAAACCATTATGGTGTTTGATGTGTTTGAAAAGTGGGGGATTGATGCAATAGGCCCGTTACCTATCACAAGCAGGGGCAAAAGCTATAGCTTGATGGCAGTGGACTATCTCTCTAGATGGATAGAGGCTATAGCAGTAAAACAGATCACTGCAAAGGATGTGGCAAAATTTGTGTATGATGAAATATGTTGCAAGTTTGGGGTGCCATTAGAGCTACTTTCAGATAAGGGGCCAGGATTTAGAGCTAAACTGCTAGATTTCTTATGCACAAAGATGAAGATTAGGCACCAACATACCACTCCTTATTACCCGAAGTGTAATGGCTTAAATGAAAGATTCAATGGTGAGTTGGTACAAATTCTTTCTAAAGTGACAGAGCACTAAGGAAAGAATTGGAATTTGGAATTGCCTAGTGCATTATGGGCTTACCGTACTTCGGTGAAGACAGGTACAGGGTTTACTCCATTTCATTTGTTGTATGAAAAGGAAGCACTATTGCCTGTGGAGGTAGAGTTGCCTGCGGTCAAGATGTTAGAGAAGTTGCTTGGGCCGCCTAGTGATGCATTCAAAGAGAGGCTCTTGCACTTACAAGAGGTCCAGTTGGATAGGATGAGCGCATTGGAGCATTATGGGCAGATGCAGGTTAAGGCTTTGGCAAAGATAAATGAAAAGGTCAAAAGTAAGGGTATCAAGAAACATGACTTGGTTTTGCGCTACAACAGCAAGCTGGACAACACCTTCCAAAAGAAGTTTCAAATTAAGTGGGAAGGCCCTTTCAAGGTAGTGGAGAGTTTTCCAAATGGCACATATCAGCTGGCTAACCTGGATGGTGTTCTACATAAGTCAAGGGTAAATGGATTGCGTCTTAAATTGTATCATGCTAGATTGATGATGGTGGAGCAAGATGAGCTGTCTGTGGATCAAGCAGTGTTGGTGAGGGATGAGGAGACCTGTGATGCGGCGAGTCTCATATCTCTCTTTGATGCTGCTGATCATGAATGATCTAGCAGGCTAGGGGGTGGGAAAATTATGTCGGGAGTTTTTTGGAGCAAGGGATTGCGCATATGTACATATACATGCATGGTGCATCAAATAAATAATTGCCCATTTTTCAGAGCCAGGTGGTTACGTGGGGTCCACATGTGTACAGGTAGGAGAGGGTGTACATAGTGCATCGATTTTCACTATTACCAGTACCACTGTGTTTTTTCTACAATAAGGAGTTGGTAGCGCGTAAAAATTCTCGAGGAAGCTATCCGCGGGCCGACGACATGAGGTAAGTAGGTGCGTCAGATGGCATCGAGTGGCATCAGGAGGTCGAACGGGGTCAATACTTGCACGTGGAGAAGTATGGACACGACGTGGGTGTTTTCTTGTGATACTTATGCAGAAAGGTCATCATGAGGACCAATTTTTGGGGCCACTTCACGTGGTTGCGGGATGCATTATTTGGAAAAACTGAGTGCCAGGTGTGCGGATGATGCAAAAAGGTGACAACTATGCACTGCGAGGTCAATTTTTGGCCTGTTCGGGGTCCGTTTGAGGTCATCTAAAAGGCCACGGGTGACCAACTAAAAAAGCTAAGTATGGGAACTGAAAAAACTGAGAGAAGACCAGAAAAAACGTGGAGAAGAGAGGAGGAACAGCCGCAAGTGTGTTTTTGCTGTTTTTGGAGCATTTTTTGGCCCTAAACTGCTCATCTAAGGTGGGATTTGAGCACTGTGACATTGTTGGGTGGGGTTTTGGGCGTTCCAGACGCAATGGAGCTGTCCATTATGCTAAATTCCTCACATATTTTCTGCTGTTTTTTTGTGTAATCTTCTCCGGTGAGTGAAGCCTCTACTTAACTTTGTGGTTGTATCTGGTGTATTTCCTCAATACTGTGTAAACTATTTGCCCCATTGGTGTTGGGCTGAGCTTCATTAAGTCTAAACAACAGCAATTTGCCTCCTTTGAGCTGAATTGAGAGTGTGTGTGGGAGTGTGTATGTGTGAGTGTTGAGTGGGCAAGTGGGAAATCTTTTTCTTCTCACTCCGTCTGTGTGTTTCCTGTCTCGGCCAGGCTGGTTGTGTAAGCCGAGTGGTGCCCCATAATGTGGTGTGTATCATCCCAAGAGTGTGTGTCGGGTCATTATAGAGGCGTTGTGTGTGTTTCCATCCTGTTTACAGCGTGAATTGTGTTGTCTTCTTGAAGAGAGTGTGAGCATTGAGAAGTGTGTAGGCGATGGTCTGCTAGTGCAAAGTGTGTGTTTTGTAGGTGTTTCTGAGAGGATAGTGGTATTGAGAATGCCCTAATCTATAAAGAGGCATGGTGTTGTGTGTTGGGTGTGTTCCCATATTTTCCCTCTCCATCGTATGGATTTCCCATGGAGGAGCGTACTGATTTCTCCTAATTGATCAAAAAGATGCAATTTTTTTGCGGTGGAAGACATGGCAATGAGAAGTTATGGGCCTATTTTCACACGTGAGGAGAATCCCAACGAGTGGATGCTGGATTTCAAGTTGTATATGTTATCACTGCATACGCCGAACGAGTATAGAAAAATGCAAACATTTTCTTTGGTGATGCACGGAAAAGCTAAAGTATGGTATGAAGCATTGGAAGGCGAGTCAAGGCAGGCATGTCCGCCGGCTCTATGGGCGTATTTTCTTCATGATTTTCGCAAGGAGGAATCCCTAGTTGAGATGGATGCGAAGCTTAAGACACTTAAAGAAGATGTAAGTGAAGACTTTTTTTGTTTTTGGAGGATCTCTTTGAAGCGCGTTGGGCAAAATTAGCGACAACCATGCACCTTCTAATGGTGACTGTTTCAAGATGGACAAGTTCGTAGCATGTCTGCATCCTAAGGTGAGGGAAAGGTCGATTTTGGCTTGGGGGTTCACTATGCGTAAAGCTACCATATCACGTGCGTTCAAGACATGTTTATAAAACCCCTTATCTGTGAGTTTTGTTAAGAATATAATGTACCCTTTTCTTTTAAAACCTGTAAGTTTTTTTCAAATTTGGAAAAATAATACCCTTATGTATATATATTTCTGTAAGTTTCAAGAACTTTAAATACCCTTCTGTTGAACTCACGTGATAGGTTACATTTTTATTAGGTGACCTCCCCGGAGATTTTGGAAGCCCAAAAAATTACAACGGTGTAGTAGCAATTGCACGAAAGATAGAAGATTGAGCAGGGCATGTAATTTTCTATATTAAAAAAGCACATTTGTAAGGCCCCCATTATAAGGTAAATCCATCGTGCGTGAAGAAAAATCACTCGCCAGAAACCGAAATTTTCATGCCGGAATATTCCTTTTTGCCAAAATATTATGGCCGGACGATGGTCGAAAAGTGATCGAAAAATGACCAATCGTTTGGCCGGTTGGCCAATGGTCGAAAGTCAATGGCCGATGGTCGATTTCAATGGCTTACGGCCAATATCAAAGGCGGACTTGTCTTCTCAAGGACGACCACACAAGGGCGGATTTGGACTTGTCAACACAAGGACAACTACACACGGCTGCCTCTCATGAGAGAGGGAAGCCCTTTTTGCCTATAAAAAGAGGCCTCCTCTACACACAAAAATGGAATTTGAAGCATTGTGGTGCATTGTGAAGTTGATGTGAGGTTGTGAGAGTGAAGTAAGGCGGGATCTCCAAAATGGTATAATCCCTTTGTAATCTACTTCTTGTTTTGAAGTACTAAAGCCATTGAGTGGCTGCTTTCCAATTATCGCTCTCCATTAAGTAAACTACTCATTCATCTACTTAGCTACGTCCTACTTCATAACAACTAGTATCAGAGCAAGGTTTGCTTGTAGCTAAAGTATTTCAAGGAAAGGATTCCTTGAATTGAGTGGAAGAAATGGCAGAGGAAGGTAATTTCAAGATCCAGAAGTTCAACAGCAAGAACTACCAACACTGGAAGATGCAGATGAACAAGGACCTTTCTTTTCCACTAGGCGGTCTTGCAAAGAAGCCCGCAACGATGATAGATGAAGCATAGATTGTCGTTGACCAAAAGGCATTGGGAACAATCCGGTTAAGCTTGGCATTAACGATGGCCTTCAATGTTTTGGAGATGAAGACCACGGAGGACTTGATGAAGTCACTTGACAGCCTCTACGAGAAACCATCGGCATCCAATACGGTATTTCTCATGAAGTGCTATTTCAGTCTAAAGATGACACAGAATGGTTCAGTTGCAGAACACCTAAATGACTTTAGCACCAACATAAGTCAACTTCAATCGGTCCATGATGAAGTGTGAGCTCTCCTTATACTATCGTCTCTACCAGATAGTTGGGATAGCCTTGTGATGGCTGTAAGTAATTCTATCTCTGGCACAAATACTCTTTAGTTTGATGATGTTGTGGGTGTTCTCCTAAGCGAGGAAATGCGAAGGAGAAGCACATGTGAATCATGAAGTACTGTACCGTTAGTGAAAACAAGAGGAAGTCCTAAGGAGAGGTTCAAAAACCAAAAGGGTCGTGATGGCTCAAGGTGGAGCAAGTCAAGCACAAAGTCAGTTCTTGAATGTTGGGATGCAACAAGAAGGGCCATATCAAGAAGGACTGATGGTCTAAGAAAAAGAAGGAGTTGGAGTCTCAAGACAACAAACCAACATCAGAGGCCAATGTGGTAAGTAAAGTAGAGCAAGATGCTCTATTTCTCTCATTAGACAATGTGTCTAATTCCTAGTTAGTATATTCCAGTGCTTCATTCCATGCAACACCACACAAAGCAACATTTTGAAGATTACACCAAAGGTAATTTTGGGTATGTATACTTGGGAGACGATGAAGCTTGTGAAATTGTCAGCAAAGGTACAATTTGTGTCAAAACTGCTAATGGAAATGAATGGAAGCTTAAAGATGTTAAGCATGTTCCTTCTCTTCCCAAGAATTTGATATCTATAGGATAATTGGATGATGAGGTCACAACATTGCATTCGAAAACAACCGGTGGAAGATCTCAAAGGGATATTTGGTCATTGCCAAAGGAGAAAAGGTTGGTAAACTTTACTTGTGTACTATTAACTTGCAATCTTCAACTTGTGTAGCAACTACAGAAGTCAACAGTGCAGCGTTGGGCATATGAGTGACAATGGAATGTAAATCCTTCAAACAAAGAAGCTTCTACCAGGTTTGAAAGAAGTGGACTTAGAGTTCTGTGAAGATTGTGTTTATGGTAAACAAAAGAGGGTAAAATTTCAAAAATCAGGAAATGAAACAAAAAATAAAAAACTTGAGTTGGTTCATTCTAACGTTTGGGGTCCTGCAAGTACACCATCACTTGGTGTCTCATTCTACTATGTAACATGCATAGACGATGCTACTAGGAAAACACGGGTTTATGTAATGAAGAATAGATCCTATGTGTTTTTTATATTTCAAAGGTGGAAAGCCTTTGTGGAGAATGAAGTATGCACCAAGGTGAAATGCCTCAGATCTGATAATGGAGGCGAATATTGCAGCCAAGCTTTTGAAATCTTTTGTGCTCGCAATGGCATTCAGAGGAAAATGACAACCCCAAGGACACCTCAAAAAAATGGTATTTTGGAAAGGATGAAGAGGACAATCATGGAGAGAGCATGAAGCATACGGCTACATGTAGGTTTGTCGCTTGAGCTTTGGGCGGAAGCAGTAAGTATCTCTGTATATTTGATCAACCGGTCATGCTCAATGGCATTGGATGGGGGAGTTCCAGAGAAGGCATGGACATATAAACCAATGAATTATTCATTTCGCAAAGTGTTTGGGTATGAGGCTTTCATGCACATAGATAGAAGCCTATGATCAAAGCTAGATGCAAAGTCCAAAAAGTGTTTCTTCATTGGAGATGGAGAAGGTGACTTTGAGTATCGCCTAGGGAATCTTGAAGATGGTAAAATCTTTAGAAGTAGGGATGTAGTTTTCAATGAACAAAATATGTACAAAGATAATGAAGAGCCTCAACCTATTCTCCAAAGATCTACAAGAGAAAGTAGACCTCTAGAAAGGTTTATTCCTTCCTTCAACCATCTCTTGATCTCAGATTCTAGAGAGTTGGAATCATACGAGGAAGCTATGCAACAGGAATCCAAAGAAGAATGGATAAAGAACATGCAAGTGGAGATGGACTCATTACATCGCAACCAAACATGGGAGTTGGTTGAGTTGCCTAAAGGTAAGCGGGCACTTTTGAACAAATGTGTGTATAAACTGAAGGAAGATGAAGGTGGGAAGAAAAGGTACAAGTCTAGGCTTGTGGTAAAAGGGTTTTCTCAAAAGAAAGATATTGACTTCAATTGTAAAAATGAACTCACTTAGGCTTGTCTTAAGCCTTGTGGCTACTCATGATTGAAATCGTGAGCAAAATGGATGTAAATACGGAATTCCCTCATGGTGACTCAGAGGAGGAAATTTACATGCTTCAAACAAAGGGATATGAAGTAAGGGGTAAGGAGAAAATGGTTTGGAGATTAAAGAAGAGCTTTTATGGTTTAAAGCAAGCATCAAGACAATGGTACTTGAAGTTTGATTGATGGATGCTGGATCATGGATTCAGAAGATGAAACTCAGATCATTGCGTCTCCACAAAGAATTTGGGAGATGGGAAGTTGTATGTTGATGACATGCTCATTGCAAGTGCTAACATTTTAGGACATTAAAGACCTAAAAGAGTAAATCTTTTTCAATGAAAGATCTAGGTGCTGCAAAGAGGATACTTGGTATCAAGATATCAAGGGACAGGATGAAGAAGACAATAAAGCTATCTCGAGAGAATTACATCAAGAAGGTACTAGAAAGGTTTGCAATGAAAAATGCAAAAATGGTTTCTACACCTTTGTCTGGTCACTTTAAATTAACCAAGGATATGTGTCCAAAGACACAAGAGGAGATATCCCATATGTCTAAAGCTCCATATGCTGCAGCGGTAGGTTCTCTTATGTATGTTATGGTCTCGATAAGGCCAGACACTACACATGCAATGGGAGTTGTAAGTAGGTTCATGGAAAACCTAGGTAAAGAGAACTCTCAAGCTGCTGTGAAGTGGATACTTAGGTATCTGAAAGGGAGGACAAAAAATGCTTTGTATTTTGGAGGATTTGTTATTTTTCTCCAAGGGATTGTTGATGTAGATATGACAGATGACAAAGATAATTGAAGGAGCATTACTGGCTATGTCTTCATGGTTGGAGGCACAACAGTAAGCTGGGCTTCAAAGCTGCAGAAAGTGGTCTCACTTTCTACCACGGAAGCAGAGTATCTACAATGACGGAGGCAAGCAAAGAAATTATGTGGCTTCACGGATTCTTAGAAGAGCTTGGATTCAAACAAGACAATTGTGTCTTGTATAGTGATAGCCAAAGCGCTATCCATCTTGCAAAGAACTCATCCTTTCATGCAAGAAAAAAGCACATCGAGGTGAGATATCACTTCATACGCACTCTTTTGGAAGAGGGACAACTAAAGCTAGGAAAGGTTCATACACGTGAAAATCCTGCAGACATGTTTACAAAGGTGGTCAACAAGGAGAAAATGAGCTTCTGCTCATCTTCAATCGGCATTCAAGGATAAGAAGCGAGGATGGAAAGGAGTCATAGTGTTGGTGTGGAGATCAGTCTTCAAGTGGGAGATTGTTAAGTATGGAGCATGATTTACCTCTTCTAATATCCTGTATTAAAAACACATTTATAAGGCCCCGGTTATGAGGTGAAGCCATCGTGCGTGAAGAAAAATCACTCGCTGAAAACAAAAATTTTTACGCTGGAATATTCCTTTTCATCAGAATATTATGGCTAGACGGTAGCCAAAAATTGGTCGAAAAACGGCTGGTTGTTTGGCCGGTAGTCAATGGCTGGTGGCCAATTTCAAAGGTGGACTTGTCTTCTCAAGGGCGGCCATACATGGGTGAATTGGAGGGTCCAATTTGGACTTGTCAACACAAGGGCGGCTACACACGGCTGCCTCTCATGAGAGAGGGTAGCCCTTTTGGCCTTTAAAAAGAGGCCTCCTCTACATACAAAAAAGGATTGTGAAGCATTGTGGTGCATTGTGAAGTTGATGTGAGGCGGTGAAAGTGAAGCAAGGTGGGAGCTCCAAAAGGGTATAATCCCTTTGTAATCTACTTCTTGTTTTGAAGCACTAAAGCCATTGAGTGGCTGCTTTCCCGTGGATGTAGCACACATTGGGTGAACGACGTATATCGTGTGGGCTCTCTCTCTCTCTCTCTCTCTCTCTCTCTCTCTTTCTCTCTACTCCATAATTTCTCATGTGTGAAAATTATCTCTCTCTATTAAGTAAACTACTCATTCATCTACTTAGCTACGTCCTATTTCCTAACATGTTGGGCTACAAGATAGTGGTTCCCCCTCAACCGCAGAGTCCGAGAGAGGCTGTTCATGAGGAGAACCATGGGAATCGAGGTGTAGCTATTGTGCCGCAGAATTGGGTGCAAACTATCCAAGATCTTCCAAGCAGATGCAAGAGTTGAAGCTAAGCATGATGGATAGAGGGCAACCAATAGGAGCAAGAGGGAGGGTGAGGCCATTGCCGGGTAGATGCTACAACTGTGGAGAAGAGGGTGATTATGCGCTTGATTGTCCCCAATCACTGAGAGAGAGGTGGTATATACACGTTGTTTGATAGAGTAACTTCAATGGCCAGAGGGAGCAGACAATCGAGAGTCTAGTGCAGGCAGTTCTGCCAAATGAATGTGAAATGCCTAGGGTGAATATAATCGGGGTGGACAAGCAAGATGTTGAAGTTTTGGCCAATAAAAGGGCAAGAGTTGAGAGGAAAAACATAGACTAAGCGGGAAGCCAAAATTGGCAAGGGAAAAGAGAAAGTATATGAATGCAGAGAGCAATCGAAGACTAGAAAAAGGAGAAGACGCTATAAGATCAAGCAAGAGGATTTTTAATTGGGACATGGCTACTTTGAGTATGACTTGGTAAGTGATGTGCATAGTAAAAAGAAAACATTACTTTTGGTCAGTTGCTCGTTTTGAATCCTAAGATGAGGAGACAATGGTCTAGATTGCTAGCATGAGGCTACCGAGAGCTAAGGATTTTTAATTGGGACATGGCTACTTTGAGTATGGCTTGGTAAGTGATGTGCATAGTAAAAAGAAAACATTACTTTTGGTCAGTTGCTCGTTTTGAATCCTAAGATGAGGAGACAATGGTCTAGATTGCTAGCATGAGGCTACCGAGAGCTAAGGGAAAGGTGCATGCGGTGCAAAATATGGCATTAAGGGTGGGTAGCCCAGTTGATGTTCTTCCCTTAGTGGATGCGGTCGTTGAGAAGAGGATGTAGGTACATGCCTACATAGATGGTGGAGCACATGTTTGTGTCATGATGGAAGCAACCATAAGGAAGACATATGTCAAGGCAGTAGCTAAGTCAAATGTACGCATGAGGATGGCCAACAATGCTAAAGCTAGGTGTTTGGGTGTGGCTCAGAATGTAAAAGTTAAGGTGACGGGTATAGAATGCCTACTAGACTTTCTGGTGATGAAGGCAGGTGATAATGCTTACCCTATCATCTTGGGTAGGCCTGGATGCTTGCAATAAGTGCTAAGAATGATTGGGAGAGCAGGTTGTTCACCTTGCTTGACAAGGAGAAAGGGAGATAGGTTGTGTTAGATCTGAAGACCAAAGAGCGTAGTTTTCATCCCATGGTGACAAGAGATGAAGACGACATTACAAGCTACAAATACAAGGCCAAGATGACCTATGACAAGGGATATATAGATACAGAGGAAGAGGGGAGTGAGAAAGACATGCAAAAGATAGATGTGGAGCTATTCGGGGTCACCGTAGATGACTACCTACAAAGGAAGACATGCAACCTCAAGTTCATGGTTTGGGTGTAGAAGAGGTATCTGGTATGTTGAGTGAGGATCTGACCAAGGATGAGGAGGAGGATTATCTTCAGTTGTGTGCATCCTATCCTAACCTATTTGTGAAGGAGTACAAACATTTGCAAGGAGCAAAAGGGGTAGAGCACAAGATTGTTCTCAAGGAGGGTACAAGCCGAAAGCGTAAAACCTGAGAAGATTAGGGGAGATTTAAAAAGAATCTTTTTGGCAAGAGATCAATAACGTAAGATCCCCCATTTTTGGGTCTCTTTTAAAAATAAGAAAAATAGCTTTCAATATCTATTTTGTCGAATTTTGAATTAAGATGCTTGACTAACAATATCGTAAGGTTCTAAAGTAAATAGCAAGGCCGTTTTCATGTTCTAGTAGGTTAAACGGACGTTTGGTTTAGTTTTGGAAAAATCCGATGCTTTTAGGTGCTTTTTTGCAAAAAATAAGGTCGGATCCTTAATCTATGTGTTCCGGGGAAGCTATGGTTCAATTTTGTAAAAATCTCCTTTTCAAGTGCTTTTCACGCTATTTTTAGCTTTTCATGATTTTTAGTGCTTTTTAGTGAAAAGCGAGTCCGCTTTCTTATTCTAGCGGACAAGGGAAACCCGTGGTTCAATTTTAGAAAATTTTGCTTTTTTGCATTTTACGCTAATTTTAGCTTTTCGTGCTTTTCGGTGTTTTTGAAAAGCAATGTGTTTTTTAGGATGACCTAAACATAAAAATATTAAAATTTAAAAATGATAACCCGAAGGAAAAACGAGACAAAATGGGATTTTTACAAAAAATATTTTTATAAAAAGCAGTACCGTAAATACGCCAAGGCAATATGAGAAAGTCATAATTATGCCAGGACATCACGGTGTGACATAGTCTAGCCAAAGGTTCCATTAGTTGACTGGATAATGTTCAATTGGCCAATTTTACTGTAAAAAATGGATGGTAAGTGAGAGAGTTGACCACCAAACGCAAATACATATTTTTAGCAAAGTTCACAAAAAGATGCAACTATTCCCAACCCAAAATCTAGCGCTAGTTGTCTAGCTTGGGCATCACTTTGGCTTGCTTAGTGCCTATAAATTGACATCTAGTGCTCAGTTTTCAGTGCCTTTGTTGCGTCTACTACCACAAGGCTATACATATCTATTGTACGGAGTGGTGTAAGCTCTTCATCGACCATCTCCATAAGCTCTTCTCTCTCGTATACGGGAAGAAGAAGAAGAAGGATATTCTCTCTCTACTTGCTTACTATCTCCTCTCTCGTTTCATGGTGTACACGCTCTCCGGAAGCTCTCGTGGTGAATACCTCTACGTAGCTCTCATCACCATTGTCTTGTGGTAAAGCAAGAAGCCTTTTGAAGCCCCTAATCGATTCTAAAGCATGATGAGAAGCTCTAAACTCCATAGCCATCATCATCTCTCTCTATGTCGTTTCTTTGAGTAGTCACCCTCTCGGTGATTGTTTTTTTCATATACAAGTGCATGTATGGATTAACCGAGTACGTGTAGAAGTTACCCCATGATTATTTCATCATTTTTAATATGTTGATTTATGCACACGATGTGTTTATGATCACATGCGTACATAAAAAGCGCTTTTCGTTTCACGTCATAGAAGCCGTAAGAACACTATTTTGGTCATAACTCACAAACCGTTATGAATCATCCCAAACCCTTTATATCTCATTTAGAACATTTTCTTTCTTAGGTGTCATGTGAAAATCATGCACGAGCTAAGAGATATGGTCAAAAAATAGCTTGCTGCCCATTGCAAATTTTGGACCCTAGGCTCCTTGGAGAACCACCATATAGATTCATCGGATAGGCAAACCCACTTAACCAATTGAAAAGCTTGATGATAAATGTATTTAGGTCTTCGTTATCACCTCGTGTATGCGAGTTATTAATCATTCCATAACCGGTTCTATCTACGTGTATCGAGGTGCTACGAAGAGGGAGTACTATATGACGTCCTGAGTTGAACGAGCCTCTTTTGTATGATTTATCATTTTTTCTGGTGAGCTGATTTCAGCTATTAGATGCCTATAAACTTATGTGAGGGTATATGCTTAGACAACCCGAACGGCATAGACAAATATGAATAAAGTGGCTTTTTTTGGGTTACCGTTTGTTGTGTGAGTATCATATGGGGAAAGTGATGTGATAGAGTGCTATTCTATATTATGGAGTTGAGCTTGATGCATTGATTTGAGTTCAAATACTTTCATTTGCATGCTATGCATGCTCCGAAAAATGTCAAAAAGTTGTTTTTTGCATATGTGTGAATTTATGGTTTATGGTTGACCTAAAAGTCGGAGCTGTTTTGCATCATGTTTATGGTGATGGAATGTTATCATAAGATGTATGGAACCTTATGGGTTGATGTGGATGTCTCATGTGCATGATTATGATTGCTTTCCACCTTTCTAGGTCAAAACTAGCTCTATGTCCTAGAGGGGTGAAGTGCAGATATGATGCATCAACTGTGCATGGTTGGATGTTGTCAAAATTGGATTTTCATATCATGTTTAGTTGCTGGTTGGACTCCTTTTATTCATGAAAAACTTATGTCTTAAGAGTCATATGTGTGTGGACTCCAATTGACTGCAAGGGATATGTCAAATTCCAAGTATGGGAGTTGGTTCATTGTGAATATGATTTGTAGCTAAGGGAGGAGATTCCCTCATGGATTATGGTTGTGATTTTATGGTGGAATACGGTGTGGCTCTTGGTTTTTTTCAGGATATGGTTATGCTACCAAAATGCTGCCCAAAAATTTTACAGCCATGTTATGTTCTAAAGTGGTTATGCAGGATTGGTTGTGCCTCACCCGAGTTGGGTGGAGTTCTCACCCGTGTGATGTGATTGGATTATGATCTATGGTTTTAGGATTAGATCATGAAGTGATCTGGATGATTTATGGTAGATGTGTAAGTGACCTTGTACACTTTCAATGCTTGCAAAAGATTGTTTGTGCATAGTAAGGTGCTATTGTGATTGGACTCACGTGTTATGTTTCTCATGGCAGCGTCGCTCTACAAGACTAGGATCACCTACATCGCTTAGCGTTAGATAAGAGGGTCGTTGACATGGGGCTTTGTTGGATCGAGGGTGCTATTTAGGTCTTCTTCTTTTTGTTAGGCTCATTTACATGGTTAGTGCATCGAGGGTTGAATGACCTTCACGGCTAACCCGTCGGGAATTTTGCGTTGGCTTTGCCTAAAAACCCAATGCTAGGCATTGAAGAGGTGTGGTGCCTAAATTGATATAGTTGGTGTTGATACCTACCACCTACTGGTACTTGGGATCCTTTCAGAGCTCGGGTTCATGGAGGGAAGCGGCCTCATCTTATGTCTAGATCAAGTAGGTTTGAGGTGTTCTGGTTCGCTATTGGCAAAGTGAAATTCTCTCTGTCCATAGTAGAGCGGATGTGGATGGGTGGACCGGTCAATCCCTACACAGGGTCCGGTGCTCTGCTAGTTATTTTTTCATAAACTTTTTGATGTTATGGTATACCCAGATTTTGTCATTGCATTAATACATGGTTTCCTGTTTCATTTAGATGGGGCATTTAAAGATTCTTTGTTGTCATTGTCTCACATCTCTGTGCACTCTATTTCATCCTCTCTCTCTCTCTCTCTCTCTCTCTCTCTCTCTCTCTCTCTCTTCCCGTAATGTAGTGTGCACATATATTCACCCTCCATAATGTTATATTTTTCTTGAGTACACTTTCATTCATAACACCCATTCAGGGGGTAGCACTAGTCGGTAGGTGTCTCTAGATGCAGTCCGGATGATGGCCTAAACTCCATGCTTGGTCAGGTGTTGAGATCTCCTTCCCTACGTAAATGCTTCCTCAACTACGATGTATATTGAAAATTGTATAAAGATGTAAATTGTATAGTTTGTCCATAGACCCCCTAGGAGGGGTATCTCATGAGTTTTAGGAGCAAGTTTTTGGTGGACTTCTATAGTGAGAGATGTGCACATTTGGTGCAAGACCTCTCACGAGTGTCAGACCATGGGTAAAAGATGATTGGTAGCCAAGTCATAGGCGGTCATCATTGCTCAAAGTGCTTTTGAGAAGTGGGGCTTGGATGCCGTCGGTCCACTCCCTAAGTCTACAAGTGGTAAGAAGTATGTTGTGGTAGCTATTGACTACCTCACCCGGTGGGTTGAGGCTAAGGTAGTGAGGAAGGTAAATGCACATGTTGTGGCTTAGTTTAACTTTGATAGCATTTGTTGCCATTTTGGAGTGCCGTGGGTGCTCATCTCTAATAGAAGCTAGGGATTCAAAATCAAGCTTATGCATGCATTGATGGAGAAGTTAGGCATCTAGCATCAGTTTTCCTCACCCTATCATCCCAAATGCAATGCTCTAGTGGAGGGTTCCAATGGGCGGATCATCAAGATGCTGACAGAGTTTTTATAAGAAGGAGAAAGAGTGGGAAGCTAACCTAGAGAAGTGTTTGTGGGTCTACAAGACATCCTACAAAATGGCTAAAGTGGCTACGAATTTTACTCCGTTTGAATTAGTCTATGGTAAGGAGGTAGTGCTCCCAGTGCGTGCACGCATAGTTAGGAGCATTGAAGGGTATGTGGAAAGTCAATGCCACTCGGCAGGAGATTTTATAGGATCACTTTGCGAGTCTTGAAGCCTTGCGGATGGATAGAGAGGCAACATCAGACTACTATGTGAAGCAACAAGCAGGTTGGAAAGTTCAATCAAGACCCGACGAAGATAGAGGAAGGATAGAGACACTAAAAAAAACTCAAACATTTAGTATGTTTCTACAAAGAAATAAGGACTTGCCAATATTGGGCCATCCATGAACCAGCTCTAGATGCAATTCTATGTCCGGAGAGAGAGAGAGAGAGAGAGAGAGAGAGAGAGAGAGAGAGAGAGAGAAAGAGAGAGAGAATTGGCAAAAAAAGGAGGTTCATGGGCAGCTCACTACAAGATATGGTAGGAGTACATTAGCTTGTGTGAATCCCCTTCTGGGATCATAAATAGGCCACTCTTAGGTACAGGGTGAATGGTGTGTAGCTTCAGTTGCACTTTGACTAAAATCTAGTGTATGAGGTGCATCAAATTGTAGCCAAGGGGGGTGGGAAACCCACCGGAAAGAGATGTTAAGCGGAGGGGATGAAGCTTTTGTGTATAGCCTATACATATGGTTGTGGTTTGTGAGTGCTTTTGGTTGTTTGTTCAATGCAACAGTTTTTAAAGTTCTGTAATTATGCTTTTGGTTGAACATAAATGTTCAACAAGGGGATTGGGCAATGATGGTGCAAACAAAGTTGGTCGAGGCTAGAAGTGGTGCCAAGCAAGGCTAAAGGTGCATACAAGTGTATGACAAAGTGTTAAAGTAGGTGCAAAGGCCTTGGGTAGACAGGTGATAAGGGAAATGTATGTCCAATCAGGTTTTTTATCCGAAAAGGGGTCCAAAAGGGGCCAATCATGATGGCATGTCAAAGTTTCTAAAGTGCATAAACTAAGCCTTAGAGTGTGGTGTTTGAGATGCTGTGCAAGCCAGCATGAATGGATTCTCAAACGGAGGTATGATGTGAAACATATGTTGGTTCAAAGTTGTAAGGGTTAACAGATCCTTAACGCACGGGGTAGGTGGGGACGGGTGGCCAAAGCTAGAGTCAGTGGATAGATGTGAAGTTCTCAAGGGGTGGAGCATTCCTATCTTCTTTGATCATTAATCGGAGCTCAGATGAGCAAGTTATGGCCAATGAAGATTTGTGGCACTTTGATCGCATTGGTAGGTGTGCCATCTGATATTTTTTGGACCTTTTCAGGATTCTAAAAGGTAGTACACACCATGTGGTGTTAATTGGAAGTCATGGCTTGCTAATCGGGGTGTCAAGCACCAAGTGGTTGTAGCAGATTCAAGTAAAAGGGAAGCAACAGTAGAAGCAGATCTAGAAATTTTTCCAGTTTTGGGACACATTGTTTGAATCCGTGACCATGCCAAAATGCGATGAAATTTTCATGTTTGAGGTTGGCAACAATGCCTTGAGCATTTGGTCACCAAGTAGAGAAAGGCAAAGCTCTCAAGGCAAGGGGAAAACATCTTTTTTAAACTTAAGAACTTGAAGTTTTTTTGGATCAAAGGGTGGCCACCTCAGGGCGTGCCATGTGGTAGGCTTGTAGCGTGCACCCTATTTGGATGTGCAAGAGAGAGTGTGAGAGCTCTCAAGGAGACTTGGCTATGGTGCCAGGTGCTGTGGGTGTCACATGGTGGACCTATTGGTGGGTGTTGGAGGTAGTTTTTGTCGATGACGACGATGCCAGTGGATCGATCGATGACCATCATAGGGTGTGCTTTTTGGAGACATTTGAAGCCTATAGAGCGAGTCTTTTGATAGAGAAGTGTGCTTCTCAAACCCCTTTCTGTTTTTTCATGAGGATTGCCATTGTCATGATGTGGGAAGCTTTGTAAATGTTCCCTTGAAGCATAATCAAGCCATCATTTCCTAGTTTTGTGTCATTATCCCTTCTCCCCCTCTCTTTCTCATGCTCTTGTGTTATCCCGCGGTGTTGGCAGTATGAATGTGTGTGCCTCCCTGACCACCTGTGCTTTGTGTAAGAGAGTGAGATTAAGTAGTTGTGTGCTTGTGTAAGGGTTGAGACAGACTACAATAGTGGGTGTGAATTGTGTTGTGGTGAGTGTGTGAGCATTAGGAAGTGTGCAAGTGGTGGTCTGCTAGTGCAAAGTGTGTTTTTTGAATTTGTTTCTAAGAGGATATGGATGCTATGAATGCCATGAGCTATAGATTGTGTGTTAGGTTTTTTTCCCCATCCCCCCTCTCCACTGTGACTCATGACAGCGACAAAAATTATACTCTTTTGTGTGGAAAAGACTCCCATAGTTGTGTTTCTTATGAAAAGAAGGTCCATGACTCCTCAATGAATCCACAAGGTCTCTTATTATCAAGGACCATGTTTAGAAAAATAAGAAAAAATATATTTTGTTAGTTTTATATTTATCACACTTATATGATCTAGTAGTGAGTATTGAAAATTAGATTTGGCACAGTATTGTGAAGAGAGTGATAACAAAGAAACAATGTTATATTTCTTTGAAAGTGACTTTAAGTAGAGTGTATTGACCCATTAAACCATTATAAATGATTGTCAGATCATTAAGATGAGTAGTATAAGTACATGGATATTAGAGAGATGGTGCTTTAAACTACCTTACTTAATTCGGGGATTTTAGTTTTGCAAGCTTTCAACTTCGAGCTTTTACAATTGAAACTGTTTTTTTGAGCTTTTGAGCCTTGTTTTTACACTAATGATATCTTTAAGTATCATTGTGTGGTGAAAAAACTCAAAACATCATAGTACAATCCTTCAACTACCAAACACTTTTAAGAAATATGGAAGCATGTCTATGCTTATGCAAAATGTAACTTTGTAAAAAGCATCATTTGTATGTATTTTGGAGCTTGTACATAAAACATGAGTCTTAAAAAATTTGCCAAAGTCTCCTTTGTATAGAGACCAATTCATAAAAAACACCGTACACCACACCCTTTCTTGGGCTCCCACATGGGATTTCCTTTACATAAACTCTTATTTCCATCACTTTGATGATTTTGTTATCTCACAAAATTCAATACATCCTCAATAGTGTCAACATAATCTAACTACATAGGAAAGCTCCAATCAAAGTCATTAGAATATCATGTGGCCATCATGTACAAAACAAACACAAATGAAACATCCAAATGATATGTATGGAGCATATCAAAATGCCATGTCAATGTCATATGGCTTCCATGTACATAAAAACATAAATCAAAACATCAATATGTGCTGTTAGAATAGAGTCTCCTCAAGCCCAAGTGTGCATCCGCAATCAAAAGTTCACAGGTCCACATGTAATGTCAAATAAATATCTTTCATAGAGCACATCATCTAGCTCTAGACACATGCAATGCCTCATATCTTCCATAGAAGCTTGGCCCAAACCACCACACCCCGCAAACAAGTCCAAAACATAGTTGCCAACAACCACATGACCATATAAAAAGTAAATTAGAAACCTAATGCAAACACATATATACTATAACATTCACTAGTATCATACTTTGGACTGGTCTTACCGAAAGAACAAAGAAGACTGCTCTACGCCGCCTCTAAGAATAACACCATCAATCACAATGGGGAAGACTACATCAACTATCATGTAGCTACAATCTGCTAGAAACAATCTCTCATACATTTTTTCCCCTGCCTCTCTATCATAGTGTGGTACAAGATGGCCAACACAATACCAAAGACACATGGTAAGATCAAGTAATTGCATAAATAAAATTCTCAAAGAATGAATTTCCTAGAAATTATTTATGGAACTAAGTTTGTTATCTCACCGCCTCTCTAGTGAGTGGATGCCGATATGCCTTCTTATTACACATGATGGTCCATGTATGTAAGAGCACAAGTCCTACCCTAGTTGCATCCGCAATAAAATCTCCAATATGCTTGGCCATGCACATGGTGACTAAAAACCCCTCATCGTACAAAAACCCATGAGCAACATCCATGCACCCTGTCACTAGACCCCTGGAAAACGTGTTCCACTTGGGAACACTCATTCCCTCTACAAAAGTGAATGATGACATGTAAGAAAACAACCATAGTTAGATGTAAGTACTAGTCCAAAGAAAAGTTACTTACCCATCCACAAGAAAACTTGTAGGAAAATCTGCAAATATAAGCCTCATGACACGACACACCATCTTTGATATATATATTTGTATTCTCTGTCGTAAAAAATTTATTGATGCTACAAGAAAATCAAACATAAATCATGTTCAAAACCATAGAGCAATGCAATAAAAAAGTCCAAATAACTAACCATTATCAAAATCTACCTATCAAGGGTAAACTTATCAATTTGTGATATATCCACAAGCAAGACATCTACAATGGTTTGGTAATAGAACCCTGCAAGCATTATCCAAATTAGCTTTGAATTAGAAAACATGGAAGACAAAATTGCCAAAAAATTTCTTGAACTTACAAATAGATCCTGTGATTGGCCTTCTCTCCCAAGCCTCTCGCCCAAGAGAAGACTCTGCAACAAACAGAGTAGTGTGCACCAATGTGGATGTAGTTGGTACATTAGAAGAGGGTGCCATATGGGGTATAGTGGCTTCCAAAGAGGACATGCCGGGCTCCATAGATGGCACAATCGGAGGAATCGAAGAGGGATTGGGTATCCTTGATGTACTTGCAGGATCCATTTTCCCTTTACCCTTCTTGAGTGCTTGTATGACTGTATAGCAACTACTCTTATTAAACTTTTAATCCATTTTTCTCGTGAATCCGTACTCCAAATTCAATTCCAAGAACTGCATTGTGTTCCTTTTCTCTTGATGTTTCATTTAAGTGTACACATTTCAAGTTCTATTGTGATCTGCGATTACACCTTTGTAAGTCTTATCTTCAATTTTGAGTACTTAAATCACTATTTTTTGTCGTTTTGACCATAGAAGAGTGTTATTAGGACTTAGGGAGACCTGTTTATGTTGTTTTGGTGCAATTTCTATGACCTGGTACATGATGGATTGTGATTTTGGCACCTTGTTAGATGACCGCTTGACTTTGTAGATTTGTCCCCTTAGACCTAATACAAATTACCTTCGAGTTTTATGACGATCCAAGTTTGTTTAGTCATCAAAATGGCGTGATGACCTAGAGCGATGAGATAAGACATACATAGATTTTCCAACCTATAAATGGTGGTTAGCTTGTTGAGTTGATGTGTTTGCTTGCTATAGGTTCAGCTCTTGGGGACTAAAAAGCTCAAAGACCCCCACCTGAGTCACTTCCCTGAGTAATTACATTAGTATGTTAATGTCAGATAGCTATGCTACAGACATCCATCGCAGTGACCCATTTATATTGGCATTCCTGTTGGGGAATGATCTTTAGGTGGTGAGTGACCTAGTACGTATTTAGAGACTTCTTTTGCCAAGATTTGGCATCCATTCCATCTACACTTTAACAATTAAGCAGCTGAACGTGGGTTTATTGCTTGATAGAGTCTAGAGTCAAGGGACCGGCTAGATCTATTATTGAAGGGCAAAGAGAGATGTGAGTTTTCATTCTTCAAAATTTTTATATGCTTTGAGAGTACTATTCCTTTTTTATGTTACGACTTTAATTTGCATTTTTTTGCTCATTTTTGTTCCAAGTTTCTTTCCAGTACATATCAAGGCAAAAAGGGTTGAGAATCATATTTTGATAGAAAAGACCATAACTTTGAAATTGTGAAAATTTTAATGCTAGAGACCAAAAATTTGATCCAAGATAAAAAAGTTGGTGCCCAAAGGTCTCACAAAACTCTTAGCAGCAAATTGATAAGTTTCAACAAATTTTGTTGAGAAACATGGCTCGCGGTCCATGTCTCTTAAAGACAAATTAAACCAGAATTGAGATCATCTGATTGATACTGACTTCAACCAACTGAAACCAAAGTTTGGGGTCAAATTGAAATCAAAATCACATAAATAGTAAAAAACAACCTAAAAGCTAGTCCAATTGACTAGAATTTGGAAAATTCCAACTTTTTGTGATCCAAATCCAAAAAGAGTTTGGGAATAGCTTCCAAACAATAGAGGCTGAAAATTGATAAAATTTCATGTCAAATAGAGGTTAAACATGGAACACAATTTGTATACCTCCTCAAAGATTTTGGCTGAAAGAGACTAGAAACATATTTCCCAAAGATACACTTCCAAAAAAGTTAAAAAGGGTGATCAAAAGAGCCAAAAACAGGAGATAGCAAAAAATACTCAAAAGGACTAATTAGATTTCACTTTTGACTGACCAAAACTGATCCAAATTCAAAACTATTTTGGGGGTTGGCTACAAGAACCATACTCTATTAGCTCATCAAATCCCAAGTCCAGAAGGGATAGAACATGGATTTTGATCCATGTCTCCTATCTAAAGAATTTGGCAAAGACTTTTCTAGGTTGTAGTAGAGACCATTAAAAACAATATTTTCCAAAGTAAGATCCCAAAAAGAATCCAAAAAGGAAGCCAAAAGAGCCAAAAAAACTTCAACGTGAAAAAGCACAAAGTCAAACATAGGGTTTGACTTTTAACTGACTAAACAAGTCCAAATCACACAAAAATCATATAGCTGGTATCAAGGTACCAAGGGCAAGCTGTCTACAAAGTTTTATTGTAATCAATGTCTCCCTATCACAGTTTGAGACCAGAGTAGTGCCATAGCTAGATCTAGTCATAAGAAGCCCATAGGTCTTTTTAAAACTAATTTGGACTTCATTTGAGGATTTTGGAAGCTAAAATATGATTTGTGCCAAAAGTATGATTGTTTTTTCAATCCAAGAATTTTGACTAACCAAGCAGTTGTAATCTCATAGCCATCAGGTAGGATCTAGTCAATATATTGTAGGAGACCAAGTGAGCAACATTTCCATTCGAGAGAATGTGAATCAAAGATGGAACCAAATAATGGAAACTCTAGATAATGTGTGAACAAAGTAACCCCATCAAGATTTTGTGACAAGGAGGGATATGACATAGCACCCCATTAGGGCTAAAAACGACTCTAAAAGGGATGTGTAAGGAATTGGTTAATTGACTAATTTTAGCAGAGCAGTTGACAATAAAAACGAGTCCAAATTTGGCTGTTTTGGTTATTTAAAGTATATCTATGCAATTTAAATTGTATTTAGGTACACATCTCTAAATATTCAAAAAGATATCATTTTCAACCCATTCCTTTGCAGCTCACCTCGAACTTTGTTCTTATTTACTTCACTTGGCAGCAAATAGTTGTTTCCACTTTTGAATCACTCAATCCCTCTTTCTTCTCTCTGGCCTTTAAGGAGCTTTCTCTCTTCTTTTCTAATTCTAGCGAGTCTGCTACTATGTTATCTCTATTATACTTTATGTGTGCTCTTTATTATTACTTACAATGAGTTAGGCCATCTTCCATTAGTGATAATTTTGCAAGTTACAGTTGAACATTAAGGTAAGCCAAGAATATTCTACTATGCGGAGTGTCTATCAAAGACCAGTTACAAATGCAAATGAAGCACAAAAACTTTGCAACAAAGGGAAGAAACACATCTATCTATGGACAGATAGGAGCTTGTATCCACTAGATCCTAGCAATGGAAGGTATCATCTTTTCACACACTTCATGATTTGATGAAATTTGTTGGAGATGGGGTTGATGTCTTACTAGGATATAGTTCTAGGCTATCTCAATTACAAATAAATCATAGACATTACATTAATATCTCCAAAATACTTTGTCTTTAAATGTAACAAGAATTTTAAAACCTGAAAACCAAATAGCGTCTCTAAAACAATAAAATTATCAACTTCAGACTTTAAAAGAAACTCCAATAGGATTAAGAGAACAAGTAAAGCAGATAAGGGATGTAGTGAACTTAACAACAAGTTTTGGACAAAGAAAAAAAAGGTTAAAGAGTACTAGAGGACATGTGACTAGCCTTTTAGGATTTGATATGTCCAATGTTCAAGACTCAAGGGTGAGATTCTTGAACGAGGAAATGAACAAGAGCGACATTTTGAAACTTCCCAAAAATCAAACACAAAAGAAATCGGTATTTTAAAATTTACTAAAAGATATGGACGTATTGGTCCAACCTTCTCAAATGCAAGAAGTTTGTGACACTATGGGGGTGAGTAGAAGAGGTTATAGGGACATCTCTAAAACCTAGTTTCAAGTACTTAAGTATTTCAAGATTAAAGCTCTTGGATTGCCTAGGCCTCACAATATTGGGAAAGTGAGGACTTTGTTAAATGAAAAAGTACCCAAACATTTTGGAGAGTACCAACATATAGAGGGAACGATGCCATACAAAAACAGAAGAAAAAATCTTCTTTTGAGTATAATGTTTTTAATAGCATTTGGATGAGTATAAAAAAGTTCAATTTGCTATGCTCAGATACTATAAAATGCGAGAAATAGATTATGAAGGAAAACTTATATTTGTTATGAAACTGGATGAGGCTCAAATTAAAAAATATCAAAAAATGGAAAGAGTATCTATATTCCTAATGAATAGAGCATTGGATTGTAGCCAAGGTAAGCTAGATTCCCCATACCAAAAAACTCAATAAAAAATGGAGCTATGGTGGATTGGAGCAGCTCAAATACTAGTAGAAAACCACAATACATTGAAATGAATCTTTTTGCATACCAACATCCCTTTTCTTATACATGACCAAAATGTAGGTGAACAACTCCATGTAGATGGCATGGGTGACTTCATTGTATAATGGTACTTGAGTACCAACCTTAAGGCTCTGAAGTGCATGTTTGGTGTATGTGGAAGTGTCAATACAAAGTATCCATGTTTGTATTTCATGGGAAGCACTAGAAAAAAAGGATGGCTTGTAGTACATGAGGTTGGAAAACCGACATCAAGAAATAGTGTGAACATAATTGACCACCCATTGTCTTCTATGATTTGGGATCCAATTCTAGCTATAGACTCTAAAAAATGTACATATATGTTCAATATATGCAAATATTAGAATCTTGGACAAATTTCTTCAACTACATATTTATTATGCATATTCTATTAAGCCGAGTAAACTTGTAGACGAGTGCACTACAAAAATTCGAGGCTTTGCTCTCTCAAATGGGTTTCCATGGTGGCCAAGTGCATTTAAAAATGGTCCTACTCTTTCAAAAGAAACAAGTGATGTTTTGCAAGATGTTTCAATGGATGGAGCAAAAGCCAAAAGATTTTTGAGCAACCATGGCAACAAACAAGTCGACACTATGTGGAACTGCTGGAAGGATCTTTGTGTAATAACAACCAATGTCAAAAGTAGACCAGATGTATGCATGGAAGTGTGAAAGAAGCTTGACAATTTTTTGAAATTCTTGAGACAAAAAGTTAGCTCTACTACTTATGCAAATGACTTTAAGAAGGCAGCAGAGATTTTAATAACTGCTATCATAGATGCTTGGGGAGCAAAAGACATCACGTATTACTTGGCGAGTATTCAATTACTTCTTTAAGTCTGAATAGTTTTTTACATTGCATCCTATGAGTTCAACTAAATTTTTTTAGAAAGTTTTTAGCATATTTGTTGGAATTAGGGTTGCAAAGAGACACACACAGCTTGGAGAAGATGAAGGAAGCTCAAGGCACACAATAGAGAGTGTATTACTTAGTGTGCAATGGAAAGATAGATAGCCCTAGAGTGATGGGCGTATATACAATGCTCAGGGGAAAAAAACCTCCTAAAGAGGGAAAAAATGCCCCGGCGGTCCTAGTGTGTTCACACACATCACTACCACATGTATATGGTAACAAATCCCCCTTGGAGTGATGTGGTGAACGAGAGCTGGCACATGAGTAAAGGGAAGTGCCATGCCCTAAGGACATGATCAGTCCACAAAGGGGAGTAAGCCCAAAGATTTTCGGAAAGCTTCAAGATTCTCATGAGACAATGCCTTTGTGAAAAGATCTGCAAGGTTGTCCTGTGTTGGCACATAAGCCAAGCTGATCTCTCCTGCTGAGAGTCTCCCTGACATAGTGGTAATGCACCTCAATGTGCTTTGTGCGAGCATGAAAAACTGGGTTCCTCACAACTGCCAATGCGCTCTGACTGTCAGTGTAGATAGTGTTGGCAGTGTCCTATCCAACACCCAAATCAGCCATAAGGCGTCTGAGCCATACACACTCAACTGTATCTGTGAAGACTGCCCTGTACTCAGCCTCACAACTCGAAGTGGCCACAGTAG
Source organism: Adiantum capillus-veneris (assembly GCF_014529385.1). Classification (NCBI taxonomy): domain Eukaryota; kingdom Viridiplantae; phylum Streptophyta; class Polypodiopsida; order Polypodiales; family Pteridaceae; genus Adiantum; species Adiantum capillus-veneris. The sequence continues at coordinate 103,016,967 of NC_140937.1, forward strand.
GTTGCTTCTTGATCAACCATGATATACATGAACTGCCAAGCATGAAACAAAAACCACTTGTGGACACTCACGTGTCAAAACAACCAGCCCAATCTGAGTCCGAAAAAGCATGTAAGTCTGGCGGCAATGATCCCCCCTTGGGATAAAACAAGCCAAGATGTAAAGTGCCACTAAGGTAGCGGAAAATCCTCTTCACAGCCTGCCAATGCTTAGACCTTGGGCTATGCATAAATCTGCTGACCTGTGAGACTTCAAACTGAATATCCGGCTCGTGTTGCATACATAAATGAGGCAGCCAACAACAGTTTGATAAAGCCTTGACATCATCACGATCGCCAACATCATGTAGACTCAACTTCAAACCTGTTTCCATGGGAGTGGCAATAGGTTTACAATCCTCAAGTCCAAACTTACATAGCAATGTCTCTATGTAACTTTTCTGACACAAGGCAATACCACCATCACACTACTTAAACTGTATACCCAAGAAATGATGCAACATCCCCAAATCTTTCATCTTGAAAGTAGCATTCAAATCAGCCTTAAATTCAGCAATATGTCTCTCATTTGGTCCAGTGATCAACAAATCATCAACATAAAGAACCACAATGAGAAGTACATCACCCTCACGCTTTACAGACAATGTGCTTTCTGTTGAACTGTTACGAAAGCCTTGTTTGACCAAATGAGTGTCAGCTTTCTCATACCAAGCACGAGGAGATTTCTTCAACCCATACAAAGCCTTGTTACATTTGCACACTTTGTCCTCTTGTCCTTTATGACAAAATCGCGAGGCTGCGTTACATAAACTTCCTCAAATATGTCACCATTCAAGAAAGCAGTAACAATGTCTTATTGATGTACATCCCAACCAAAATGAGCTGCCAATGCACATAGAAAACGCACAGTAGTCATACGACAAGTGGGAGCAAAAGTCTCTCCATAATCTATGCCTTTTTGCTTTGCATAACCCTTTGCAACAAGTCGAGCCTTATGGCGATCAATCTCACCATCCGGCTTGCGTTTCAACTTGTAAACCCACTTCATACCAATGGCCTTTTTGCCAGGAGGCAAATCACATAAAGTCCACGTGTCATTTTCTATAAGTGCATCATATTCTGATTGCATGGTAGCCATCCAATTTTTTGAATTCTGTGCTTCATCAAAAGATAGAGGCTCCTCAACATCATGTAAGCTATACACAGCCAAAGCATAACAATCTGAAGCATAAGATGCATTGTGAGAGCATGAACGAGTACGACTAGACAAAGGTGCATCCAATTTACTGTCACGCAAACTTAGTGTGCACCAGCCATTTTGGCATACCTCTAGCCTGCTCATTTTCAGCCCTTTCCTCATAAAGTACATCATGTACATCTACATCAGTAATAGGCTGATCTAGAACATTTTCATAAACCCCCATAGGCTGTACATTTGCCTCATTGGAACTTACATTTGTATTTCCACCACTGAAAAGAGGCAACAAAGTGTCATAAATGTCATGTGAGCTTGCATTACTGTCTCTAGTACATGACAACAAGGGCTGAACAGAATCTTCCACAAACACTACATCCCGAGAAACCAGAATATGTTTTGTTTGCGGATGATACAACTTGTAACCTTTGCTTTCAGCATTATAACAAAAAAAAATACATTTGACAACCTTATCATCCAATTTCTTGCGCTGCACTTGTGGCACGAAAGCATATGCCAAACAGCCAAAAACATGCATGTGCTCAATAGAAGGCTTTCTATCATGCCATGCTTCATATGGAGTAATAGACTGAAAAGCTTTCGTAGGACACCTATTTACTACATAAGTGGCACACATGATGGCCTCAAGCCAAAAAGAATGCCGCAAAGCTTGACTTTTGACCATACATCATGCCATTTCCATAAGTGACCTGTTTTTCCTCTCAGCAACACCATTTTACTAAGGTGTATAAGGCACTTTACATTGGTGTTTTATCCCACGACTAGCCAGAAATGCATTAAATTCATGAGACATATACCCCCCCCTCAATCGGAACGGAGGGTGCCTATAATACATTTCGAGACATTTTCAGCCATGGCGAAAAATTGTTTGAAGCACATAAAAACTTTGCACTTCACTTTAAGCGGAAATACCCATGCATGCCTGGAGTAATCATCAATGAAAGTCACGAAGTACAGGTAATTGCCCAAGGACGGAGTTTGCATGGGCCCACAAACATCACTATGCACAAGCTGCAACCTGCATGTGGCCCGAACTGAACCATCCTTTGGAAACTTAGAACGCTGCATCTTACCCAAAATACAGCCTTCACAAACATGTTTGATAGGTGCTTCAAGAGGCGGCAAAGAAGAACCATATCAGATTTCTACAAACGCAGCAAACTGGCAAAATTCAGATGACCAAAACGTGCATGCCAAAGTTTTGCATTTGAAATAGCCCTTGAATCTACAACAGTATTTGCAAAATTTTGTCCACACTTTTCATACAAAGTGAGCTTTTACAGCCCACGACACAAAAGCCCAGATGCAACAATTTCATCACCAAAACTGAGATCATGAACTGTACATCTGTCATCCACAAATTTGACTACAAGTCCAAGTCTAGTAAGTGCGGATACAGACAAGAGATTCTTCTTGATCCCAGGTACATAAAGTGCATCAACAAGTGTGAAGGAACTGCCATTAGCAGCAGTGAGCACAATCTTTCCAACTCCCTGAACTAGATAAGAGGCATTATTGGCACAAGTGACTGAATTCCCATGAGGGACAGACTCGAGAGAGGTAAACAATTCACGATGTGAGGTAATGTGCTTTGTAGCACCACTGTAGAAATACCACACATGTGAATCTACAACAACTAACAAGCATGCATCATGGACAACAGGACTGTAAGTGCACTCTGCACTAAAAGCCCATTCTGCATCAACATCAGCTTTATAGTCTCCTTTTACAGAAGACTCAACAATGGTTGCATTTGTAGTGGAACCAACATTCGCAGTGGAACCACCCTCTTTATTCTTAGCCTCTTTTGCCTTCAACTTAGGACACTGCTTGATCAAGTGATCATTAGCTTTACAATAATGGCAACGCATCTTCTTTTTGCACTTATCACCATAATTGCCAGACGAAGTGTTGCTAGCAGAAGCATTAGGAACATTATTTTTGCCACTTGCAGCAGAACCATAAGAAGTGGCTGCATTGCTGTTACCACCCTTTCTTTGAGAAGCAATAAAAGCCTGTTCAACTGCACGCTGCCTAGTCCTGTTTTTTCTCGACAGTGACTTGCAACAGCAATGTGCATAATGCATCAAACTTGACAACTTCAAGATTTCCTTGGGTCATAAGTCTCTAAGTACTAGCAAAAGTCTGGTAAGAATCTGGTAAAGCATCAAGAACAGTCTGCACAAGGGAACTGTCTGAAATGACTTCACTTGCAGAAATAAGCTGCTCATTAATATCCTTGACACTAGCAAGGAAAGTGTCCATATCATCTTCCTCATGCATAATCTTCGACTCCAGCTCTTTACGCAGCAAAGCAGTTTTAGCCTCATTGCGGCTTGCATAAAGACCTGCTAGAATATCCCAAGCCTATTTTGTAGATTTTGCTGAACGGATGTGAGGAACAATGGTGCTCTTCACAGACAACGCAATCAATGCATGAGCCTGCACATCCTTAACATCCCAACAAGCTTGTTCTGCCGTAGGCAAAACAACTCTAACAACTACAATCCTTGCAGCAAGAGCAACATCCTCAACATCGCCTACATCCTCAGAACCAGGACGTACATCAATGCCCTGCACAATGTTCCAGACACCCTTTGACACAAGAACATGTTGCATCATATAAGCCCACATAGGGTAGTTGTCCCCATCCAACCTGTCCTCAACAGCAAACATCTTGAACACATCTGTGTTGTTGTTGTCAGCCATGGTAAATACTGCACCTGATGTGAAAACTGCCCAAAAATAGGAGAAACAGAGTGGGAAAAACCTTTGCTATATAGTCCAAACCGTAGAAGACTATAAGGCACCTGTTATGCAGAAAACGGCACAGACAAAAATTTTGCACTAAATGACAAAATAGCCTGTGCAGCATTGCTTGTAGTGGAAACGGAGACTGAAATGAGCCCAAATAAAAAATCTCAGCAGACCATGCTCTATGAGCTCTCCCAAAGTATTTGTCGACCTGTGAATGCTCGCCAAAGCTCACTAAAATCGGAGAAAGTGAGCAGGCGTGTACTGGAGCAGCTGGCGACTAAGCTCGGGAGGACGCAACCTGCTCTAATACCAATTGTTGGAATTAGGGTTGCAGAGAGACACACACAGCTTGGAGAAGATGAAGGAAGCTCAAGGCACACAATAGAGAGTGTATTACTTAGTGTGCTATGGAAAGATAGATAGCCCTAGAGTGATGGGCGTATATACAATGCTCGGGGGAAAAAAACCTCCTAAAGAGGGAAAAAATGCCCCGGCGGTCCTAGTGTGTTCACACACATCACTACCACATGTATATGGTAACAATATTCTCTACCTACATGGACCATATTTTGCAAAACAAGAACCCTTTGCAATATGGAATACTCAAGGAATGGAAAAATCTCACTGTCAAGCGAGGACTTTATTTTTTAGATGTACGAGAAAGGGAGGGGGACAAAGAAGGAGCAATGCACTAAGGAATTACTGAATTGGTTCTATAGGAGGCAATTACAATGGGCGTGAGATCAAACAAGCATGCAACTCAACCACAAATGGAGACTAATGCGTCACTTTGAAACTTTGTACCGAGTCTTTCTAAAAAGACTCAAATTCCAATTCAAAAAATATATTTTTATGCAAACTATTGTCAATTTTACATCAGTTTTTGATTCTTTTGGTATCACTAGGCATGTCACCCCTGTATCTCAAAAAGAAATTCTTCTATAGCCTCCAAGAAGGTTGACATTTGCCTTCTCAACTGCTGTTGCATAACTAGAGTAGAAAAGAAAGTATCCCGTTCTTGACGCATTGAATCCTACATCATACCCAAATATTTTAAGTGCTACAACTCTCTCAATTAGCATGATCTTGTTTGCATTGATTTGAAGGGAAGTGTACCACATAAACCATGACAATATCTTTAGGGAAAATATTGGCAACTCGGGATCTTCAGAATACTGCATGTCAAAAGCACAGAAGGTGTCACTATCCAATGTAGGCATGTAGTGCATGCAAGAGGAGGCATCCCTTCTGGAAGTGCCCTCTGTTGCTTTCCCTCTTGAACCTTTAGCTCTCCCAAGAAGATTTTCCTTGTCAAGGAATTCAATCTACAAAACAATAAGTAATGATTTATTAAAACAAACTTGAAAGAAAAGGAAGATTATAGGAAGGGAAATCAAGGTGAAATTGAATCTACCTTTTGCAACTCATCCTCGACAATGACTTTTTCTTGAAGGAGATTGCATGATCCAATCAACTCCCTTTTGTCAACGTCTTTTTCAACTTCCTTTAACTTAAAGTCTATGCCAAAATATTGGACACCAAGCTCAACAAGCTTCTTCTCAAAATCCTATCTTTAAGAGTAGGTTTCTCCTCTTCCAATCTTTTCATGCGTAGAGAAAGTGCAGTAGGAAGAATACGTTATCGGATGCGTATAGATCAAGTTCCAAAAACTCCTCTTTTGACTCTTCTTCTGTATCAATGAAGTCTTTGGTCACCTTAGAAGCTTCAAAAATAATTGCAATGCACAATAGTCCTCCTTGATATAAAGCAAACAATGAATATGGTGGAGAGGGATATACTCTTTTCCATTGATATAAAAGTAGGAAAGGCTTGAAAAAGTAAGAAAGGACTCAAATAACTCTACTTCCTTTTTGGGCTCATCGATGATAGTACTAGCTCTAAATTGAGCAACATCAAAATTTGAACTCTAAGGGGGCCTCTTTATTTGCCATGGGATTAAAAAGGAGATTATGGAAGGGACAAATGGGTGGATGCCATGTGGACTGAAATGGTGGGTATGGCAGAGCCTAAAAGTAAGTGGTCAAACTTGTACTCTTTTATAAAATACAACTAGAAAATCTCTTATAAATTCAAAAAAATGAACTTTTCTCTAGATAGTTGAGTAAAAACCAATCTTTTATCTCTCTACTGGCTGCCAATTTCTCCCCCCCTCTCTCCTAAAAGGGGGTCCCTCCAAAAACTTGTTGATCATTCCCTCCCTCTCTCTCTACTATACCATCTCTCATTTCTCTTCACTTCACCTTGTTTCTCTTTCCTCCTTTCAGTTTTTCCTCCCAAAAGCTCTACAGTAGAAGTTTGAACCTCCTTTCCCTCCTCAAGCTTACTGCATTCTTGAGGGATGCATTCTCCTCAAGCTGAAGTTTCCCATTACTCCATGGGCTTCACTAAACACCTCTAGCTAAAGCTAAAGTCTAGAGCATATCCTTCTGCTACATCATCCCTCATTCTTTCCTCAACAGGTTTCTTGCTCCTTCTCCATTAATCTCTCTAGAGAGGATCTACTTCCCACTCAAGCTTTGCAACATTATCTTCCACATTAGGCCAACAAGCAGGTGGAGCAGTATAGTAGTAAGTGGCATCCTTCACCTTTGTGTACCATCAAAATTCTTGCTCTTTATACAACTGAGAACATGAATTTGCAATGTCTAATCATAAGTGTTTGTGTGCAGGTTGTGCCACTATTTTCCATGGCATCATCAGGTACTCGACGACCTAGGAGTGTCATTGACTCCATTTCATGCAGTAATGTACAAGATGACAATGGATATTGGGTGACATTGGAGTTAAAATGAATGATGTGGGTGACAATGCAGCCCAGCTCAAGAGGTGCACACAAGGTCTCAAGGAGACACATGGCTTCTTGAGCACAAAATTGGAAGGGAAGAATCATGGAGTTCAAGCAAACACAAGACGGCAAGAGGCTTGTGAAGGTGAAACATGTGTATGTTGCTTCACAACTGAAGCTAGAGACAACAGTGGCTCCTGGCAAAGTTTTCTGGAAATTGTAATTTCTACTCCTCTTGCAAGTTTTTTGGTTATCTATTTAGTATTTCTATCTTGTGTGTTGCTTTTGATGACTGTAAGATTTCCATTGCTTTTTGTTCATGTTTATAGATGTTTTTCCATTTGATTTTGTATAGTGAGAGCCAATAGAGTCCTTCACACAAACTTTTGAGGCCATCCACACTAAGCTTGGAAAGTTTCTCTATGTTGGTTGTCAGTCCTTTGAGCTTGTCTCACGTGACATTTCTTTTAATGATCATACTTATGTTACACCTAAGCGAAATGGATATGGTAATCTATCTCTAGTTCACTCGCCAACCTTGGAGAGTTTGGAATGGCCTAAGCCAGACAATGCCTTGATCGCAACAACCAAAAGGAGAATCCAGGTGGATGTGTAAGCAGCAATCAAGTGCACCTATGGTTCCCAAAAAGCCATGGTAACATGGTTTATGTCTCTTCATGTGTTTGTTTTTATATTTCAACTTCAGAGTGTTCACAGGACACCAACAAGGTGGACTTGCAAAGGGGGAAGTGCGATCAACGGGTTTCTTGCAGCTTCATGGGAAACTAAGGTGATCAACCACCAGGGAGATAGAATCAAGTGCTTTGTAGTTGCTAACAAGGTGGTGTTCAAATACCATATTGCAAAGCAAAGCTTGTCGATGGTCTTTCCCCATAGAAGATGGAAGTTGATGATGGGAGAATGGGAGGGACTAGACTCTAAGGTTGTTGCTACAGAATTATTTGACCTGCAAATACATCTCCACGACGATGTAGTGCACCACATTACAGTGAACAATGGCTGGCATCTTAGTCACCATCGTGAGTATCTTAATCTCAGATATACCTTGCCCAAGCAATATCTCTTTGTAATCAATGAAAACATTCCGTTTTCGTGATGTATTTTTGTAAAATCTTGTAACTAACATGGATTTTGTTCACATTAATACATATAGTGTTTTGAATCTCGTTTCTATGCATACTTGCTTATTCTCAGCTTGTTCAAGTTTTCGACTAAAACATGCAATTTATTTGTTGTGGAGCACAAATGTCTTCCATGTTGGTGTCTTTCAATGCTTTGTCGCATGATTTTGTTTAAAATCAAAGTTTTAAGTTATTTTGATACTAGTTTAAGTGCTTTTTAAAAAGTGACTTTGGGTATATAAGTGACTTTCTAGTTTTAAACTTTATTTCTCACATTCACAAAATTGTAGCTCTAAGCTCTCTTCGCGAACGAACCCATGCACACACATGCACAGAACCTCGAACATGCAGCCACCGGGCGATCGGGGGGAGCGTCTCAGAGATAATTTTGCGAAACGGGGTGACGGGGGGGCGTATGGGGTCAAGAAGGACATATGACGCATCGGCGGTGCTGAGCGGGGTCGGACGGGGCAAAAAAATCCCCTGTGCGCCACGGCGTGCGGGGGGCTTTATTTGCCCCGTCCGACCCCACTCGGCACCGCCGATGCGTCACCGCGCCGTCAGACAGGGAAAAAAAAGCCCCTGTGTGCCACGGCGTGCAGGGAGCAGATGTCTGCTCCTTGCACGCCATGGCGCACAGGGGATTTTTTTGCCCCGTCCGACCCCGCTCGGCGTCGCCAATGCGTCACATGTCCTTCTTGACCCCGTACGCACCCCCGTCGCCCCGTTTCGCAAAATTATATCCGAGACGCTCCCTCCGGCCGCCCGGTGGTAGCATGTTCGAGGCTCTTTGCACGTGTGTGCCTTGGCGGGCAAAAATGGAGTTATGGTAGTGAACTTAAATTTAACATATCCACCAATTCAAATACTTATAAAAAACAATGTACAAAATAAAATTGAACAATTGCACAAAATGGTAGAAATTTTCCATTTGATATTATAGAGAAAAATTACAAATCTCATGAAGAGAGAGTACATGGGATAAACTACATCTTATGAAGGCATCCTTCATTTCTTAAATTTATTTCTAAGGTTAAATCCATATTTTTTAATGTTACACGCTTTGCATGCGCTATACAGGAGACGCCATCTTAAAAAAGCTGCACCAAAATGTCTTCGGTGGCATCCTGTAGGGACAGTAAAGCTGCACGTTGTGCTTTTGTAACGGAATCACTATATTCAAAGATCATCTCTCTCCCACCCGAGAGAAGGCCGCTTTGGGTATGATTGGCTGAGTGCTCTTTTGATATTTCTTGATCTCACGCAGAGCCACTGTGACTGGCCTCCATCTTCGCTTTTTTTGTGTTGTTGGTGGTGGTGGAGGAACCGCCTGCCTAGCCCATTGAGGAGGATCATCTTTGTATTTTTTCCTCCTCTCCTCTTGGGTTTGTTGCTCTTCTGATGTCACCTTGTCCCTTTTTCTTTTTGCACATTGCTTGGCTCTCTCAAGGATTTTGGAAGGCTTTGAGCTCCCTACCTTTGCTTGTTGGGTGCCTTGAGCTCTATCTTGTGCCGCCTTCTTCTTTGCCTCTGCTCGTGCTTGTAAGTTGGCCAAATGAGCTCTCTCGGCCTCAGCTCTTTGCCTTTCCTCTTGCTCTCTCAGTCTTCTCTACTCTTCTTGTACTCTAAGGGCTTCCTTCTCAACTGTCTCTTTCTTTTCCCTCTCCCTTTGTCTTTTTCTCCTTTCAGCCTCTTTTGCTTTAGATATCGGGTCGCCTAGTATTACCTTGATTACTTTTTCTTTGATTTGCGGTGGAAACTTTTGCGGTGTAGCATGTGGGGTGGCCTGAGCACCAGCGGTTGTGGCAGGAGGTGATTGCGGTGGATTTTCAAGCGGACCTCTCTATGAAGAGGTGAAAGCGGTGGGGGATCTAGAAGAGGTGTGCGAGTGGCATGGGCTATATCATCGAGACCTTCAAATATGTGTCATGTGTTGCTTAGATCATCTAGGTTTGATGGTTGGGGAGGCTCTTGGGTGTTTGGAGCGGGCTGGGGCATTGGGTTATCCACTTGTGGTTGGGGATGTGGATTTGAAGCTGTAGATTCTGCATGGAGTTCCGACTACTGATTTTCTGTGGTGTGAGTGATTGTGGTGGTATTGTTGTGCGTAGTGCCAACCTGCTCGTGTGAATCGTCCATGTGGTGCAAGATGTGAGTGCGTGTATGTTTATGCTCGAGTGGATATTCTAAAATGTGCAAACAAGAAATTAACTTCAAGTTGTGAGTTTTGACTTATAAAGTACTATTTTTATAAAAAAACTTAAAAACTCAATAATACCATTAAAAATCCAAAGTAACTTCAAAATTGTTGAAATTTGTTACATGAAACCACTGGTTGGGGCGTCAACAAATCACGTGGCATTACAATGTATGCTTAATATGGGAATGGTTAGTGTCAAAAAAATTTATTGGTTTTCCACCCAACATCTGCCATTTTGTTTCCTTGTCGCCAACCACCGTCGAAATTGGTCTTTTGCACTAGGAAGCATGATATGATTGCGATTGCCTCACGCTAACCACTTTCTCTATTTTCCATTGAAGCTTCTTTGCACTCTAGTATTCTTCCTTTCTCTTCCCGCTAAAACTCTATAGAACCAATTGAACATTTTGTGCAGGTCATTGCTCTTTTTCCTCCTACCTCCATGCCTTGAATTTTTAAAATACATTGCTTTTGCTTGATAGTGTGAGCGCTCCATTCCTTGGCTGCTCCAAATGGCCAATGAGCCAAATGTGTCAAGAAAAAATGAGCTATGAGCAAAAATAATATGCTACAAAAATATAAACCTTTAGTTCAAACACTGATGTTTTTTTACTGCAAAGACAAAGTGTTCAACCCACCATGTAATGTGGTACGTGTGTCTCCCCCCAGGCATCCACCATTTGTGCTGTGAAACTATTGATTACAGATTTAAAGTGGATATCTCAGCAGAAGTTAGATTTTCCTTTTCAAGCAAACAAAAAATATCATCTACAGACTGCCACACATGAGCACACTTAATTCCTAGGGCTACTTCGTTACCTCTGTAGGTGGTAATGTCACACACCTTTTTCCACAATTGAAAATCCTTGGGTCTTTGGCAGCTAGAATAGTTTGAAAGCATATGCCTAGCTTTACTACCACCCATATATATTTTATTAGGATGATCCTGTGTACTTCCGGATGCCTTCCTATCCTTTGATAGCTCTATTGCACCGCCATGCAGGCCAAGGCTTGATAGAATAGATTCAAGTTCTCTGATACACTCTTCCCTTATTTTTGCAGGCTCCATATTCCAATCATAATCAATATGGAGCATCAACAACTTGTCAAGAATTTGTAGACGGCCATGAAGAGTGCACACATGCACATTTATCAGACGAATCGGTAGAATAGGATCGCAATTTGGAATGTCCATCTCTTGATTAGGGGGGTACACTCTGGTTACAACTGAGGATACCTTGAAACCATTGTTGGAGTGCTTTACTCACTGTTTGTGTAGTGGTCACACCTTTCACAGACTTGACTGCAGCTTTGCCACCCTTACCCTTACCCTTATCCTTACCCTTACCCTGACCCTTACCCTTACCCTTACCCTTACCTTTCGCAGAGTTGACTGTAGCTTTGGCACCCTTACCCTTACCGTTGCCCTCAGTTCCTAATGAGACTTTACTATGGCAGAAATAAATGCATGGAAAGAGGGTCATTGCACCTTGCTTGCATCATCCTAACACACACTTGAGAGTTTTGAAGTCTCCTGCCAAATGCCACTCCACTTGGAACGTACCCATACTTGAAACTTGCAATCATTGTCCTTTTGTTGTTGCTGAATGACGTCAACGATTGGGGTGTGATTAAAATACCATTTGAGAGACTCATGTGTCTCATATGGGAGATGAAAATCTATCAGACCAAATATTCTTCTCGGACTGAACACCTAAACAGGCATTTCCCTTCTCGCTGGCATTTAGCTCAACATGAATGCCCATCAAGGCTTTGTTCATAAGCGTAATGCTTACCCTTTCGAGCCGTTGACCTTTGAAAATCTGGCATTCATTAAGCTTCATCACAAATATAACTTTGCCATCACACTCTTCCTGTGTCAACCCATAAAATCTGATGGTTGACTCCTCGAGCTTCAACAAGTCAACATAGACATTATTGAACTCGTTGTAACGAAAAGGTTTGTTCTCTTCTAATGGCAGGACATCCTCCACATATTGAAATCCCCCCAAAAGGCTTGCAACATCATTATTGGCGCACCTTTTCGCGATGCTAACACTGTAAGGCATTGGCAGGAACCTAAACAAACCTTTTGCTTAGTGACCTAGTGTAACAAGTCTATACAAACCTTTGTAGGCCTTGAAACTTATTCCTACGCTGTCACACACCTCCATCATCTCTCTCTCTCTCTCTCTCTCTCTCTCTCTCTTGTGATGATGAATCTCTGTTTTCTTCGATGGGGCCAATTTCCAAGGGTCAAAAGAGGAGACCTTACTACTTGGGCAATATGTCCTTGATGGGCTCTCTCTCTCTCTCTCTCTCTCTCTCTCTCTCTCTCTCTCATCATGTGGGTAGCATGCAACTGTGATCATTATGGGTGATGTCCTTAACTTGTTCGACAACCCATCATCAAACTTCAACAACCTTAGGACACGATCGTTTTGGGACGGCTATACAGCCTTCCAACTCCGTTTGACGGTCAAAGAAACTGGTGGCTACAAAGATGAGTGCTTGCTTGATTTGACTGCGCAATGAGACAAATCTAGAGTAGCTTGTTGCTATTCAAGAGGACCCCAAAAATCAATTGTGCGAATAATTGGTTCCTACCTCATTTTTATGAGAAAATGACAAGATTTTGCACGTTTCAAGGCTCTTAACTACCACAATTAGATAGGCAGAGAGAGAAAAGCCAATAACTGGTGACCCTCAACACTATCTAACATGAGGTCTTAATGACCCCCAAGCGGTCAAAACTCAAAGTCAAGAGAGAGAGAGAGAGAGAGAGAGAGAGAGACCTTTTTTTGCATACGAAGAAGGTGGAGTGACCAGCTTCAATTTTCTGAATCGCCAATCGTAGGACTACCATTTGTGCCTAGGTCGAGAGATTATCGTGTGGAGTGTAATGTGCTCAAATGCTCATCATGCGCAACCATTATGAAATTAAAAAGTAGTGACGGTTTGATAAGTGTTGTATGATAGTGTGTTTGAAGGAATTAGAGCGAGGGATCATAAAAGCATGAATTATATGGTAGAACGGTCTAACAAAAAAACATGTTGGATTGTATATGTTTCGAACTTGTGAAATTCCAATTCTTGGATCTCATCCTCAAAGAACTAAGGGGTAGGGAAAGTGACCATTCCCCATAATGTTGACGACCATGTGGGAGTCAACATTGTGGCGAATGGTCACTAAATGACCATTTCCGGCCGTCAAGGGTCGGGAGGAGGGGGGCCATGAGAAGCAGAGACAGGGATTGGAGGCAGAGCATGCTTTTCCTGGATGACATACGCCCCTGCAGCAAAGAGAAGATGGCGGAGCTCAGCAGCTTATGCCACCATGGCAGTAGTCATCAGCATATGCAGCACGCACATCATCATCATCATACTCAAGAGCCAGTAGCCGTACAGCCTGCCTGTCTGCCTGCTTATATCATCATCGACGTCATCATGGCAGGGAAATGCAGGGAAGGCCACCTCTTCTCCTGCTGCTGATGTCTTCTTGTGCTCATCATGAGATTTCGGCCATCCTGCACGTCCCTAGAGTTAGAGTCAAATTCTGTGCGATGTGGATGACATTGCAGGTCGATATTGCTCGTGATAGGCGGCCAAACTGGGCGAGAGAGAGAGAGAGAGAGAGAGAGAGAGATGGTGTGTGTACCTAACCGTGCCAGTGTGCGCGTGATGTGTGTGAAAGAGAAAGAGAGAGGTCTGGCTATGACGGAAGTAGCCATAGCTGCAACAGAGAGCTTCCATAGGAACTCTGCAGGGTGGTGCTGTCATCATTTCGATGATTCAATTACACCTATAATCAGGTATGCACGCAGAGAGAACCGACCATTATCCGCAATATTACGTGTGTTGAGGTGGCATCACCTCATCCCATTCCAACTGCTGACCTGCCATATTCCCAGCGCTGAGGTGGAGAGATCTGGTTGAGCTGCAGATTATGCATAGCTCTCTGACATTCTGCATGCTGAGTTGGAAAACCCTGATTGGTGTGCAGACTGAACGTAGCTTCCGATTGCTGAGTTGTCTATCATCTGACGGTCACATCCGATTTTCTGAGCAAAAAAGGCAAGGGGATGGAGGGCGCAGATCTGCTGCCCCCCGACTCCCGACCTTGACGGTTGCAAAGCCTATGCCTAGAGATGACTTAGCCTAGTGGACACTACACAAGGCAATGCATCAAGAGCTTGCTTGCTCTTTAGGAGACAATGCCCAACCAAGGAAGTAGTGATTGAATCGAGTTTATCAGACCCAAGAAGGAATACTTGACAACATGCATTGTAAATTGGTCTTCATCTCTTAGAATGGAAGATGTAACATTGTTGGCAAATTCAACAAGAGATTAATGTCATTAGCACACATGTTTTCAAATGTGATAGATAAACTTCCAACTGGTTCTTGTACTCCCATATGTGGTCTCATCATGATCTGAACAAGGGCCATTCCATTCAAGGCATACTGATGACGCTCCTACGACAACTATCATTATCCTCATTGAGCAAACAGCTTGCCTTCCAAGATTTTTGAAGGTCCACTTTTGGAAAAGCCTCTCAAATTCTTGTAGCTTGTGGGAATAGTGAAGGATTCTAGATCATCAAGGTCAGGGGTCAGGGGACAGACACATCTACAGGCCTTTATGACGGGAATTATTTTGCCCACCGTCAGATGCTCGCCACATCAGTACTTCGGAAATTAGAGCCATGCAACCAATCTTCAATTGAATTGCTTTCAATTGCTAGCAATTGCACACATCACAGTAAGTAATATTCAAAGGCCTCACGACACCAGAGGCAAGAAAAATACTTAAGTTATGAAAGGAGTGCAAATAATATACGTGCAAGACACGAGGCAAGAAAAATAATGACAGAGTTCAGAAAGGAATGCAAACAATATACGTGTAACAGGATAGACAAAAATGCACCTCGTGTGTGTATGTATGCGCGCACGCGTGTGGAGGAACAGAATGTGTGGGCCAGAAAAACGCTTGGATTGCTCAAGAATACACTCTTAAATGCGGTTACATATGCCAGACAACACAACACTTGCTCAACTCTGAGGGTCGGCAAGCCACTTGCATCGAGATTCTGCGCGCTAAACACACACGATCTCACATCCCTACAAATACCTCCAAGCTGCTTCATCACCACCCATGCTTCCTTAGTTGCATCTTCATAGCTCAAATGAGCTTCGATTCCATTTCGTTAATAGACACTTCAATAGTAACATCTACAGCTGACGACCAGGGTGAGCAAAAGCACTTGGCCTTTGATTGCAAAAATGGAGAGGACAGAAAAAGAAAGAACTTGTTATGATGCTAGAGGGATGCTTGACAGCTTTCCATCCTTGGGAAGCAAGAGCTTCAGCTTCAACTTAGACTCTCCCCACAAACTTCACTTTGTCAATAGTTCAGCTAGATTTAATAGCGCCAGGCTTGGCAATGAGCATCAGGGATCTCAGCAGCTGGCCGATTAATGGCTGGATGGTCAAGCGAATCATAAGAGCAAGAAATGGCGATATTGCAAGTTGAGAGCCTGGGAGTAGTTGAGATTGCAAGTAGGAACAGCAAGACATAATACAGAAATCAACAAAAGAGTAGAACAAACATGATGCCATTGACTATTAGAAGACCCTGGCACCAAAAAGACAACATCAAAATAAAGAGGATCATCGAATGTTATAATAACGTCTACCCTTCTACGGCACCGACCTCATAGCTTTCAGATGTGGAATGCAGTACCAAGATTCGGCCAGTACCATTACCATCCTCTTCAACACACAAAAGTGCGAGCTCTTCTTGCCAAAGGTCACACTCGCAGTCTTAACATAAAAATTATGTCCACACTCTGGGCTCTCAAAAATGAATAAGCAACACTTTCCACTTCAATCCTGCAATTAGTGTATGACTTAATCTTAGTTATTGCGATGTAAAAGTTACAGGAAATACATAATACCTCTACCAGTTCGACAAAAACGATGGATCAATTACAAAAAAAGAACTCGGTTCTTGCTCATTCCTAGACTTGCACATGATCAAGAATAATTTTTTCACTTGCACTGCACCAACTTGACTTACAAAATTTTCCTTCACTGTTCAATACGTAACTTCAATCATCATATTTCCAATTTTGTGCATGTGCATGCCCCATCAAGAAAATTGCAAATACCAAACAGACAATGTTGCTAAAAGATTTGTTTGTTGCTAAATGATCAAGAGCTTCACATCTTCTACACACTCCACAGTAGCCATTAGCTCAATTCCTTCAGAAACACACGCTTTTCATTATAGGAGCAAAAGTATAGCTGGCCAATGCCATGACATTCCCCATGTGCCAACATCTAAAATTATTAGCCATTAAGAAAACCAGAAGCAAGACATCAGTCTACCATCTGAAAATGTGGAGGGTTCTTTATAAATTCGCTTTACACAACTTGATAAAAACCAAAAATTTACATTCCAAGCTTAAATGTGTAACTTGTCTTGTTATGCCAAGAAATCTTTATTGAGTGAGAAGCAGACTACCCCTTCTCCCCCCAAAAAAAAAAAAAAATCCCTACATGGTCATTCATAAAGTTGCAGCTTCACAACCAATTTAGTTGAAAGGGACAGATCAAACACAAGCAGGGCTTCCTGCCTGCGCCTTGCACCAATGATTTAGCAGTCCAATCACCTTCACGTAACCAAATCGGCTCCATTAACATCAAAGAATCAATTTTAGACTGTGTTAGAAATTGATCGGTGGGTCCACTCAAACTCCAAAGAACATGATCGGAATATGCTAATTTTGGAAAAAAACTACCATCTGACATGTGTAGGTCTATGCCTGTTGTACAGCTAGCGCCGGTGGTTGATCCCTCGAAACGGGAAGCATAAGGTATACATCATGTACTTCCAATTTTGACACAGCCCCCGAATCCTTGTCAATTGCGTAGCAAATGTAAACTGTATCGATAATATTATCCAGCACCTGGCAAAACAGAAGAAAGATAACGAACAAAAGTAGCCAAGCAAGTGCCGTCACATAGTATGCAATCGCACCCAAATTCATCCCAGCCCTCAAAATGGCACAAACCTGAAAAAACAGATAAAGGACGTTAGGAGGCACGAACTTATTAAAGCCAAGAGAGTTATTTTACTTGCTCCAAACAGAGCACCTAAAAGAAACCATACAATCAAATGCACATTCAAGTGACAACATCTCTCCCCTTTTTATCTTTTTGCCAGAAAAAAGTGTTGTACTACTAGTACTAAAAGACCCCGGAAGATGCTCTTAGTATTATTTCAAAATGTATTTCAAATTCATTCGAAACTGTTACCCTTTTCTTATCATGTTAAACTAAAGTCCTAAAATTAATGTTCGTATCAAAATCTGACATTGTGCGCTATTGGTTCGTATGATTCTATTGTAATTCAGTCCAAAGCAAGTACACTTCTCTCTGTGTGTGCAACATACATGATCTTTTTTCATGTGCAAGGGCTGAAGGCAGAATTGACTCTCTCTCTCTCTCTCGCGCGCAAGAAAGTCGGGCTTTGACCCTTCGCATTAAATAAAAGTCGACCATAGGTCCATATACAAGGAATATGGGGAAAACCTGACGAAAGAACAATGAGATCATATGGAAAAATCCCATAACAAACCACAGGATACATCTCATGATAAAGATATTCTAATCAGGTGGTGAATCTGGATAGTGATCAAGCCAACACAGATTTGCCCAAAGCTCTGGCTGCCTTGGGCGATGTAGTGAAAACCACCAAGTCCAGTGCTGTTTATCTGACTGATATAAAGCATCCTCTGTAAAAACCTCCTGTAGTAGCTCACAAAAGCCAAGGGACTGTGAAACCCCTCGGCCGTGCCTCCAAAATCATCCGCATCCACTCTAACATTTCCTGATGGTGAACCCCAAAAAAGGAAGCGGATATATGGCACAACCAAACTGTAAGAGAGGCAGGGGGGACCCACTCGCTGTCCACCTCAAAAGCCAAGGGAAGGTACAAAGATGCCCACCTCTCTGACCAAACCAACTTCCCTACGGCCTCTCTAAACTGATTCTCAAACAAATCTGCCAATTGTGTGATCTCCATGAAGTAATTGGCCTCCACCATTGTCTGCTCCTATAGGGTGTCAAAGACAGCCCCCCTCGTCCAAAAGGAGTCATCGTGTAAAATCTGCACTCTAAATCTGATCACGGGAGCTCTCTCAGGACGAAGGAAAATGTGGCGTGTTCCTGACAACTGCAGGAAAAGCATGTCAACACATTATGGCCCACTCCTCAAAGAAACATCTAGAGATCTCCAAGGGCCAACCGCAAAGAACTGAGCTGGTAAGATCTCAGAAAGCGGGACATCTGCTAGAGATGCAAAGCCTGCTGAATAGTCAAAATCCTCTAACAAATTACGAGGACTCACTATCCTGCTCTCCCTTAACAGGGCCTGTTGTGAGGGGCACCTGTGACTGAATCTCCAGAAGATCTAAAGCTTGTATGACTGTCCTATCCTGGGGCAGCTCAATTTGCTCATGAACTACAATCGATTGCTGATCCTCCTCTATCTCTCTATCCAACTGCCTTGGAGTGTCATGTCTATCCTGGTCTGGTAACCTCTCCTCTGGAGCTCTGTCTGGGGGCTGCTCTACCTCTGTCTCACTACCCTTTTATAGATGAGAATAGGCTGTGTCTGTACCTGTCTGTATCTGTCTCTGTCGCTGCATCTGCACAACACTGTGTTGCTACTGAGCACTTTGCTCCTATTGTCTCTGCACACGGTCCTGTGACTGCAGAGTTCTGCGGGGTCTGCTCTGACTGAGAGGGTTGTCTCCTCCTCCGAGGAGTCTGTCTCTATTGTCGCCCTCTGGGGCCCCATTTAATGGCATCTAAGGCACCGGTTCGGTTTGCCAGTAACCACAATTTTCTGTGAGTACAACACCCCTTTCCCCTCAAAAGTGATGGCATCTCGAAAGACTATGGAAGGGGTGGTAGCCACCTTTATAGATGGCACAGATGTTTGTCAAGGAATAAATGGTGTGCCAAAGACAGAACCCATCTACCTCAACATATCTAGCAGCCAAAACTGTGCAAGCAGCTCTGGGAAAGATATTTTTATAGGATACTTCGGAACATGACATCTGTCTTCAAAAGCAGCAAGTGTGAAATCCTCGTACCACGGGTGCAAAAACACCAATCTGTTTCCAAAACCGAGAGGAGTGCGGCTGACGACTCGAGAGGCAAGTTCTTTTGAAGAGAAAATAGCAATGAAAGTACCTCTGCCTAGCAAGATGATGTCCTCCACTCTGCCCTCATCCGAACCAGTAAGAGCGCACGAGAACCACTCTCGGATGTTGAGGAGCAACCCACTAAGCGGCAAATGGCCCCTCTATGAGAGAGGATATAAATCCAGTCACCAATTTTGCACTGAAGATCTTTAGGAATTACCATTGGAGGTGCCATAACACTCAAGGAGATGATGCAGAAATAATGCCAAAACCTTAACCTTCCCTACGTCGCTTCTCAGCCCTCTGAGAAAGAAGGTGACATAGGTCGGGGTCGGAGGGGGCAAGGAGGCGGTGGGAGGGGCAGAGCGGTGGGGGGGGTTTGCAAGGCAGGAAAGAGGCAGGAAGGTTGGGGAGTGGCTCGGGAGGGCGGCAAGGCAGGGGAGAGGTGGGGTGAAGTGAGCAGGGAGGTTGCGGGCAAGGCAGGGCACGGCTTGACAGGGTGGGCTAAAGACAGGCATGACAGGTTAGGGGAAGAGCTGGGAAGGGCGAAGCGGGGCTTGGAAAGGTGTGGGAGGCACAGCGAAGGCAACGCACAAGGGGTTAGGGCAACGCGATGGCAGGGGTGAGGTGCGCTAGATGATACAGGGCAGCGCGATGGTGTAGCAAGGCTCCGTGAGGGCTATGAGGGTAGAGGAGACGGTGCAGAGACTTAGGGTTAAGGTTTTGACGCAGGCTAACATTTTGACGCGAGCAGATTAGGGTTTCGGTAGGGTTCTCTCTCTCTCTCTCTCTCTCTCTCTCTCTCTCTCTCTCTCTCTCTCTCGGGTGTGTGTGTGCGTGCTAATAAAGAGAGGAAAATGGTATAACCTTTCCATCACCCAAGTGTGGTAGATTGGTTATGCCATTTCCCTCTTGAATAAAAGGTCTCGAGTTCAACTCCTCATCGGCAAGATATTTAAGGTATCTTGGGATAGTTTCCTACGACGTTAAAACTCTCTTCTTCTCAGGTGTGTGTGTGTGTGTCACAAACTGGTGATGTGGCGGTCCAGTACACACACACACCGGCCCCTATTGCTGAAAACAGTCTAGTACACACAGGGACACATTTCCCAGCAAGCAGACAGTGACACGTGGCAGGCTCCGGAATTCGCGCTGCATTTCCCGCTGACACTGCTGACGTGGCCTGCTATACGGACGCCCGTGTTTTACAGCGCTGCTTTTGGGCAGTTTTGCGTGGCCTGCTTTTCTATGCAAAAGAGGGGGGGGGGGGGGGGGGGGGGGGGGGGGGAGAGCTAAAAGCTCTGCTTTATTTATTTAAAAGGGAGAGCTTGTGAGAGACAGAGAGCTTTTGCTTTATTTGGCAAGGCTTTTGATTTTGAAGCTTTTGGGCTCTGCTTTTAGCATCCCTTGTAAATCTATTTAATAGTGGCCTAGGCTCTCACTTCTCAGAGCATCTGGACGCAGAGTCTGAGAGTGAGTCCCGACCACTCCCTTGTACTTTGAGTTGCAGATTAATACAAAAAGAAATACCGAAAGAGGCGCCAATCTTTGGGGCCAATATCTCTAGGCACGGAACTCTGCCGAGCCAATGTCCAATCAATTGTGAACTGTGAACTGTTTTGAAGTGAATTCTTGTGGTGTCGCGGTAGATTCTTGACTTGGAGTCTCCAAGTCTGTTACAGTGGTATCAAAGCACGGCCAATTTCTCTTCCACAAAAAATCCGATCCTTTCTACGCGGCACTTATGGCTTCACACAGATCAGTCGACTGCCTCTACATCCGGAGATGCGGGAGGAGATCACAACGAAGATTCATGCGAGGAGTACGGCCCGCTTCGGCCTACTTAGGCGGAGCTCGAAGAGATGGAGCGTCGATGATTGATCGGCGATGCAACAAAGATAATGCTAAATTTTGCGAAGGACCCGAAAGTTGCAAAATTTATGAGCCAAACCTCCTTCGACGAGGTGCATGCTCAGTGACGGCAGACCACAGAAACACCCCTCAAACTGGCACTGAAGAAACCTCCTACTCCAAGGATGTATACAGAGAGCAAGAATTAGAAGAGGTGGTTGATGCACGAATTGCTCAGCTTTTTGACGCGCTAAACAAAACAGAAAAGCACGACAAAAAACAGAAGAAAGGCGCTCACTTCCCGGGTTATTTGGGGGTTGTCAGTCTACATTTGCGTCGGCAAGAAAACAGAAGAAGCGTGTTCGAGTTGAAGGAGTTCTTCTTCTTCTTCTGACAGTTCTTCTAGCTCCTCTGACTCGAGCGAAGAAGACAGAAATGGTAAAAATCGAAGCAAAAAGCAAAGCTTCGGAAAAGGCAAAGAAGCCTAAATCTCACCCAGTGATTGACAGTTCTACAGAGGTGTAAGGTGCAACGGAATGAATGTTGTATTTTCTCAAGATTAGTGATCTTTATTGCTCAAGGTTCCTTTTAGTTCTTTAGGGAAAGAGAGAGCTTTCCGTCTTGTAGAGTGCTGTGGTCACGAACAAAGTGAGTGGATTGTGCGTGCAAGTGAATGAGACTGAGAGAAGGAGAGAGAAGAGATACGACACCCGAGAGGTCGTAAAACCCTCCTCCGAAGGCCCCACTCTCGTCGGCGAGAGTGGTCTATTCTTTGATTGCACAAAGGTGTACAATGCGTATGCAATGGACTATGCAACTTGCTCTATGCCGATGATGACGACGGTGACGACGACGACGGCGACAATGGCTGAAATCTGAGATCTTCTAATCACTGAATATCGGGACTGTTTCGGGGGCTGAAAATGACTGTTTTGGCTGCATTTTCTTGGCTGAAAAATGAGGTTTCTTAGGGCTGAAAACTGATGGTCTTTACGGGCTGAATCTGCTACACTTTAGGTGAATGATGCCGGTCTTAATTTGCTGCTGAAATCCAAAAACGCCAAGGGCTGAAATTGGTCCTTCTGTCGCCGGGGTTCTGCAAATGCAAAAACGCTAGGCTGATCTGCTGTGTCGTGATGACGCCGGGGCTGATGTGTTGTGCACAAATCGCCAAGGCTGATCTGACGCAAAAACGCTAGGTCTTCTGTGGAGAAAACGCCAGAGTAGTCGCTAGGGTTGGTCTTGCTGAGAAGTTGCCTGTTGAGCAAGGTGCTCCTGCTGCCTCTTCTGCCAGAAAGTGCTAACTTGGGTTTGCTTATATATTAACTTAGCAAAGTTGCCCTACCTACTTTTGTAGGAAAGTCACTTAAAAAAAATAAGTGAAAATCCCAATAAATAGGAAAACAGGCTAAATGCACTAGAAAATTCCCCTAACTGATGCTAATGGATTCTGATGGGAATTCCGATGATCATGCTGTGTGCAACCGGAGGATATGCATCTATGCTAAGTGACTGGACATGCATGGTCTACGAATAGACTCACAAAAGTGCCAGATCACTGCTAATCTAACTTGATCGGACTGACTGAACCCTGTTGTGGTGTAGCTTGTCCGCGGACACATAGGGTTGGGATGTGTCACGTGACAAGAGGACTCGTCTTCAGATAGTTCGGACTCTGACGACAGCAGCTTTTATTCGAAGAAGAATTTTTATAAAGCCAACCAATATGACTTTCTGGAAGATAAAAGCAAGAAAGTCCGAGAGTTTAAGGCAGGTGAACAGTCAATTAAATTTGACACGTTTTCTGGTTATAGAGATGCTTCGAAGGCTTTGTCTTTCATACAGCAGTTTGACATAGCTTTCTCAGGAGGGCGTTACTCAGAGCACTCCAAGATTCGGAGGACTGCCTTTTACTTTAAGGGAAATGCTCGAACTTGGTGGTCCATGCTTCTATTAAACAAGACAGCGCGAGTTAAATGGCTGAAATTCAAAAGGCTTTTTATTTCTTCTTGGCTGACTCGAGATTATCAACGCGACGTACGAACTGCTTGGAACCATCTTCGGATGACCAAGAGGGATACAATGGACGCTTATTGCGAGAGATTCTCGAGCTCTTTTCTACCCGCCTCTTCATTCAAGAAGATCTCGTTCAAAGAACAGATTGAGCGGTTTACCTTGGGTCTTCCTACAGAGATCCGAGATCACTGCTTAGAAGAAAAGTCAGCTTCCATTCAGGAGTTGATGAGTCATGCGAAACGGGGTTTTGCTATTCATTCAGGCAGTTTGACCTACCCCACAAATGAAATCATGACGCAAAGGGCCAAACAAACTTCGAAAAATGCAAGTAGAAAGAGGAAGAGCAACCCAGAAAAGAAAGAAAAGGATGCACGAGCCAAACTCACTCCTCAAGAGAGCTCTCTACATCGAGGGGAAGTGCTTTGGATGCGGGGAAACTCGGCATATCTCCACGAAGTGCCCTAAAAAGGCACCGAAAGAACAGAACGACAAGGACGATGAAAGGCCTGAGAGTTCAAGAGCAGCTGAGGAACGTGGAAGAAAAGGCAAGATGAAAACAGGATTAGTTCCAGATTGCCTGGGTATTGACCCAAGCACGATGGACGAGAGTACAGAACTTTACCGAGCTTGGGGCAAAGTGAAAGACCAAGAAGCCCTGATTCTCTTTGATGGAGGAGCCAAGGCCAACTTCATTTCACCTCAATTGGCAGCGCGGCTCGAGATCACACCCAATCGGATGGGACCACTAGGAGAGGCAGTTCTAGCGGCACCCAACAGGGACGTAGCCATTACACCTGTCATTGGCAAACTTCGGTTGCATTGTTAGGGGTATTTGGGGCATGAGGACTTCTACATAATGCCTTTGGAAGGTTGTGATGTCCTCTTGGGAATTCCCTGGTACCACAAGAACAACGCCGTGGTTGACTATCGGGCGAGGAAAGCGACTTTGACCACAAAGAAGAGCAGAACCATTGTACTAGATGTAAAGCTTAAGGGCTAGTCTATCCCTATTGTATCGGCTTCGGCCATTTCAAAATTAATGAAATCCAGTCTGTTTGTTTACTTGATCTTCTTGAGAGAGAGCTGAATGATGAGAATAAGACAAATATGTCTGAACTTGATAAAGAACGCCAAGATTTTCTCCACACTCATGCCGATTGCTTCTCAGAGGGCCTGCCAGGCGAGTTACCACCCACTCGTCCTGAGGATCATACTATTGATCTGATACCTGGAAGCACACCACCGAACCGGCCACCTTACCGTGTGAGCTGAGCCCACAACGAAGAAATTATCAACCAAGTGAAAGACCTCTTGGAAAAGGGTCTTGTCCAGCCTAGTACTTCATCGTACTGCTGTGTTGGTTTTGAAGAAAGACGGATCTTGGAGAATGTGCATCGATTATAGAGCTCTCAACAAAATCACCATCAAGAACAGATTTTCGATTCCTAGAATCGATGACATACTTGACCGACTTCAGGGATCCTGGTGCTTTAGCAAGATCGACTTGAAAAGTGGATATCATCAGATCCGAATCGCGCCGGGAGATGTCTACAAGACAGCCTTTCGGACGACTTTTGGGTTATGTGAGTTTTTGGTGATGCCTTTTGGCCTAACCAATGCTCCTGCAACATTTAACCGGATGCTGGACACGATTTTTTGAGAGTACAAACTATTTGTTGGCACTTTCTTTGACGACATCATTGTTTTCTCCAAGGATGAGGCAGAACATAGAGAACATCTGCTTCAAGTCTTTCAGGCATTACAAGATCACAAGTTAGTGATTAATGCGAAGAAAAGTGATTTTTTCTTACCAGAGATGCACTTTTTGGGACACATTGTCTCCCTGCAAAGGTTGCTCTTACTCAGTGGCGACATTACCTACTTGGAGCGGATTTTACTGTCTTTACAGACCATCTTCTTGTCACAGAAGCAGCTATCGGAAAAGCAGATGCGATGGGTGAACATCTTGTCACAGTTTCACTTCCAGATTGTCCATTTGCAGGGACAGAAGAATTTGGTGGCAGATGCTTTGTCTCGGAAGCCATTGGTTCTGGCTATTTCCGCGATACATCATAGGAGCTTCGAGGATATGGTCGATAAGTATGCCACAGATACAGATTTTGCAGGCATTTTCACACGGATACGGGATGGGGAGACAGTAGCGGGATATTCCATTCGGGATGGCTACTTGATGAGGAAAACCATGTTGTGCATTACACAGCTGTTGAGGGAAAAGGTTATGACCGAATGCCACTGTCCACCTTTTACGGGTACTCGCGGCATTGCTACCACCTTGAAAGGGATAGAGACATACTTCTTTTGGCCGAGACTCAAGAAGGATGTGGACGAGTTTGTGCGCAATTGCTTACTATGCGAGAAGGTCAAGTTTGACAGGCATAAAGCACAGGGATTGTTATAGCCTTTGCCCATACCCACCCGCCCCTCGGAAAGTATTGCAATGGATTTCATTTTTAATCTCCCGAGAATACGAAGTGGTCACGATGGTATCCGGATTGTTATTGACAGATTTAGCAAACAAGCTCATTTTAGTGAAGAAAACAGTCAATCCCAATCACTTAGCAAGACTATTTGTAGCCCAGATCTTCAGATTAATTTGCATGCCCGAGACGATGGTCTCCCACAAGGACCCCAGATTCATGAGTTTGTTTTGGAAGGCTATTTGGGAGAACATTGGCACGCCGTTGCAATTCTCATCATCTTTCCACCCGCAGACTGACGGGCAATCGAAAATTGCTAATTCAGTGGTACTAGATTTATTGAAGTCTTACATCTCGGATCAGAAGACTCAATGGGAAAAGTACTTACGCTTGGTGGAATTTGCCTACAACAACACGATACACTCTTCAACGGGGAAGGTGCCATTTGAGATTATTGAAGGTGCTACGAAGGTTCCCCCCTTCCTAAGTACGAAAGATAAGATTTTTCAAGCCAATGAGTACACGCGCGACTTGGACACGACTTTTGCCAAGGTCCGCGAGGCTTTGCAGAAATCTCAGGAAAGATAGAAAAAGGAAGCAGATCGCCATCGTCACGATTTGAAATTGAAGGAGAATGATTGGGTGCTCTTCTGTTTTGAGAAGGCACGCCTGAGAAAGAAAAAGGGAAAGGAGAGGCTTTTTCCAAAGCTTAGTATGCAATACTACGGACCTTTCTAGATCTCCGAAAAGATAAATGATGTCTCCTTCCGACTGAAGCTGCCCGGAACTTGGAGGATTCACAATGCTTTTCATGTGAGTCTCCTGAAGCCTTTTAAAGGTGATGTGCCTGAAGATGGGGAGCCTAATGAGCAACCCGAAGTGGAAGAAAACGAGGAGATCCTTGTTCCCGAGCACATATTGGCACATAAGGACAAAAAAATTAAGGGTAAAGTCAGAAGGTGGTTCTTGCTTAAATTCAAGAACTATCCTGCGTTAGATGCGAAGTGGATGGAGGAGGAGGACCTAGAATATACTCCTCAAATTGTGAAACTTTACCTTGAAGCTTTTGGTTTAGCATAGTCTATTCCAAATGGAACTCCGAATTCAGCTTGGCCGGATATATGGTGCAGTGGGTACGGACAAGAGGGGAGTTACTCCGCTCCTTTGTCAACATATGCCTCGATTTGTGATACTAGAGTCACTGATGTCTCTTTGAGCTTCAAGGATACTGAGAGCTGACAATATTCTGGTGTATGACTTTATGAAATGGAATTCCGGAAAATATGAAACTGATTTGTTGTGGACTTGTTTAAGTGCAGCAACTGATGGACAAAATGAATGCAGCATTTTGGTCTGAATGATCTCGATAGACATGGTTGCAATAAGGATTAGTCAATCGGGCATCTATGAGGTCTTGAGTGTATCTAGATGCGATTGCTAGTTGCATTGCCGATAAATCATGGTCTGAGATCCAAATGAATATTGAATGTGATTTGTCATGTGATGTCCTGTGATGTCAAGTGATGTCCTGTGATGTCGTGTGATGTGACTGTCGATTGGTACATGTGCTAGATGTGTGTTCCTAGTGCGTCAGTACTAACAGTCAGTGTCTGCTAAGACAGTTTATGGTTTTTGTCTCTTTTGTAGACGTAATCGAGGGCGATTACAATACTTTCAAGAGGGGGGTATGTCACAAACTGGTGACGTGGCGATCGAGTACACACACACCGGCCCCTATTGCTGAAAACAGTCCAGTACACACGGACACATTTCCCAGCAAGCAGACAGTGGCACGTGGAAAGCTCCAGAATTTGCGCCACATTTCCCGCTGACACTACTGACGTGGCCTACTGTCGGACGCCCGCGTTTTATGGCGCTGTTTTTGGGGCAGTTTTGCGTGGCCTGCTTTTCTATGCAAAAGAGGGGAGAGAGAGAGAGAGAGAGAGAGAGAGAGAGAGAGAGAGAGAGAGAGAGAGAGAGAGAGAGAGCTAAAAGCTCTGCTTTATTTATTTAAAAGCGAGAGCTTGTGAGAGACAGAGAGCTTTTGCTTTATTTGGCAAGGCTGTTGATTTTGAAGCTTTTGGGCTCTGCTTTTAGCATCCCTTGTAAATCTATTTAATAGTGGCTTGGGCTCTCACTTCTCAGAGCATCTGGATGCAGAGTCTGAGAGTGAGTCCCGACCACTCCCTTATACTTTGAGTTGCAGATTAATACAAAAACAAAGGGGCGCCAGTCTTTGGGGCCAATATCTCTAAGAACGGAACTCCGCCGGGGGCCAGTGTCGAATCAGTTGTGAATTGTGAAATGTGAACTATGAATTGTGAAATGCGAACCGCCGGGGGCCAGTGTCGAATCAATTGTGAATTGTGAAATGTGAACTGTTTTGAGGTGAATTCTTGTGGTGTCGTGGTAGATTCTCGACTTGGAGTCTCCAAGTTTGTTACAGTGTGTGGGTGTGGGTCTGGGGGTGTGTGTGCTAATAAAAAGAGGAAAATGGTATAACCTTTCTATCACCCAAGTGTGGTAGATTGGCTATGCCTTTTTACTCTTGAATAACAGGTCTTGAGTTCAACTCCTCGTCGGCTAGATCTCTAAGGTCTCTTGAGATAGTTTCCTACGATGTTAAAACTCTCTTCTTCTCGGGTGTGTGTGTGTGTGTGTGTGCGCGCGCGCGCTAATAAAAAGAGGAAAATGGTATAGCCTTTCTATCAGGGTTATGCCATTTCCCTGTTGAATAACAGGTCTTGAGTTCAACTCCTCGTCGGCTAGATCTTTAAGGTCTCTTGGGATAGTTTCCCACGATGTTAAAACTCTCTTCTTCTCGGGTGTGTGTGTGGGTGTGTGCTAATAAAAAGAGGAAAATGGTACTAACCTTTCTATCACCCAAGTGTGGTAGATTGGCTATGCCATTTCCCTCTTGAATAACAGGTCTTGAGTTCGACTACTCGTCGGCTAGATCTTTAAGGTCTCTTGGGATAGTTTCCTACGATGTTAAAACTCTCTTCTTCTCGCGGGTGTGTGGGTGTGGGTATGCGTGTGCGCGCTAATAAAAAGAGGAAAATGGTATAACCTTTCTATCACCCAAGTGTGGTAGATTGGTTATGTCATTTCCCTCTTGAATAACAAGTCTTGAGTTCAACTCCTCGTCGGCTAGATCTTTAAGGTATCTTGGGATAGTTTCTTGCGACGTTAAAACTCTCCTCCTCCTCCTCTCTCTCTCTCTCTCTCTCTCTCTCTCTCTCTCTCTCTCTCTCTCTCTCTCTCTCTCTCTCTCTCTCTCTCAAAGTGGGGCTTGAACCTTTGCATTACACAGAAATTGACCCTTGGTCCATATACAAGAAATATGGGAAAAATCATGACGGACGTACAATGAAATCATGGGGAAAAATCCCATAACAAAACACATGCGAACATCTAGGGATAAAGATACTTTAACCAGGTGGTGAAGTATAGCTATCTGGATAGTGATCAAGCCAACACAAATCTGCCCAAAGCTCTGTCCACCTCGGGCAACGTAGCGAAAACCACCAAGTCGAGTGCTGTTTATGTGACTGCATCCGCGGTAAAAACCTCCTGTAGCAGCTCACAAAAGCCAAGGGACTGTGAAACCCGTCGACAGTGCCTCTGAAATCATCCAAATCCATTCTAACATTTCCTGATGATGAACTCCAAAAAAGGATGCAAATTGTAAGAGAGGCAGGGGGAACCCACTCGTTATGCACCTCAAAAGCTAAGGGAAGGTACCAAGATGCAGATCTCTCTAACCAAACCAACTTCCCTAAAACCTCTCTAAACTCGCTCTCAATCAAATCTGCAAACTACCTAATATCCATAAAGCAATTGGCCTCAAGCATTCTCTGCTCTTGTATGGTATCACAAACAGCCTCCCTCATTCAGAAGGAGTCGCCATGTAAAGCTTGTACTCTAAATCTGATCATGGGCGCTCTCTCTCAGCCAAGGAAAATGGAATGTGTTCCTGATAACTATAGGAGAAGCATGTCAACACATAGTGGCCCACTCCTCAAAGAAACGTCTGGAGATCTCCATGGACCAACCGCAAAGAACTGAGTTGGCAAGATCTCAGAAAGTGGAACATAAGCTGGAAATGCAAGGCCTGTTGAATATTTAAAGTCCTCAGCACACTCCGAAGACTCACTCTCTTGCTCGCCTTGAACAATGCGTATTGTGAGAGACACCTACGATTGAATCTCTAAGAGATCTGAAGTCTACTGGACTGGTCTATCCTAGAGCAACTCAAGCTGCTCCTAAACTGTCGTCGATTGTTGATCCTTCTCTATCCCTCTGTCCAACTGCCTTGGAACCTCCTCTTGATATTGGTTTGGTAACCTCTCTTCCGGAGGTTTGTCTGTGGATTGCTCTTCCTCTGTCAACCTCTATCTCACTACCCTTCTATAAACTAGGATAGGCTGTGTCTATACCTGTCTTTTTGCCTGCCTTTGTCTCTTTCTTTGTGTCTACTCTACATTGTGTTGTTGATGATTACTCTGCTACTGCTGACTCTACGCAGGGTCTTGCTACTGTACAGAACTCTGTTGTGGCTATGAGGGTCGTCTCCTTCGACTAATCTGTCTCTGTTGTCACCCTCTAGGGCAATCCCTCACCAAGTGACCCATCTCATGACATCTAAGGCACTGGTTCGATCTGCCCGTAACCACAATCTTCTACTAGTATAGCACCCTTTCCACTCAAAAGTGATGGTATCTGGAAAGAATGTGGAAGGGATAGTAGCCACCTCTATAGAAGGCACAGATGTCTGTATCTGCACTAAGCGCATAAATGGTGTGCCAAAAATAGAATCCATCTGCCTCAACACATCTGGCAACCAAGACTGTGTGCTGGCAGTTCTAGAAAAGCTATTTTTATAAAAAAAAAATCGAGAAAAAGATCCTTCCATTAGTTAATAAAACTGCCCATAGGGCTACAAACCACCTCTACTAGAGAGGGATACATCAAAAGCATGGGGAGTTTCTCCCAGTGAGTAAACATAATATGTACAATGAGGCTAAATCACAAAATCGGAGGAGGAAAGAGCCACACAGGTGGCCAATAGTGCCATCTAGGCACATCCTGAACATGGTGAAGAAGGGCCATGGATACCAGAGTCATAGGAAAGCCTCCCTGCCCTCCCGCATGCGGTCAGAGCTGCTCTGAAGTCTCTCGAGCTGACCCCTGAGAGTATGGATCAAGTCCAGCCAAAAGTCACGAACAGTCTTTGCCGGTGGGACAGGGCGAGCCTCAAAGATGCAGAAGCAACAGGCCCGCCAAATGAACCAGAGTGTCAAGCCACAGACGAGCTCCCAACACACCTCTCACTGCACCACTCTTGGGGGGTAAGCTTTGTAGCAGACTGAAGTGTAGTCGACCCCCTTGGATCACTATCATCTTGCTGGTAAAAGATAGCTCAAATTGGAGCGCACGGCCCGTGAGGGTGGACTAGGCAACATCATCCCAAGTGTACTGTCACGCTGTGAAAAGAGCTGGCACCAACCGAAGAACCCGAAGCCAAACCTGTTGTGCTATGGGGCAATCCCACACATAGTGACGCTGACTCTCCAAAGGATGGTCGCAAGCTGCACAGGCTGCCGAAAGGCCACCATGTACCAGCCAACTCTCCACTGCTGTAGCTCTGTGTGCAACTAGCCACTAGAACAAAGTGACTCGCCTCGGTTGTCTGGAGTCCTACAACCGCTCCCAAAAGCCTGACAAGGACTCCATTGTGAGACCCTCCTCCTGCCAATGAAGTGTTGCAGCAGGACGAGCCCCTCTCCGTGCTCCCTACTGAAAGAAAGGGATCCCAGGGTCGTCGGTTGAAAAGAAAGGGTTTCTCCAAAACCACTCTCCAAGGTCCAACGACACTCGTACAGAGGGCAGCTCTCCCAAGCCCAAAGCCTCCAATGGCCTGTCTCAAGGTCTGTTGGGTCAGGATCTTTGACACAGGTCCTCCCAAAGATGCCCACTACTCGTATCCTCCGAAAACAGCACTCTGCAACCTACGGAGCCTCTACTGAGACATTCTATAATCGACCCTCGCCCTGGATCTCGAAGAACATGGGGGATACAGACTCCATGCAAGCACGTACTGCGATGAGGGCCTCCAGTCGCGTGAAGGCCCCCATCCATATGAAAGTTGTTGTCTCTAGAGGGGTGAGCCACTCAGTTGGTAAGGCCTCTGTAATGTCCTGGCACATGCTCTGCACCCCTCTCATGCCCTGTAGTTGGATGCTTTGTACCTCCTCTCGCAAACCGGTAAACTAAAGCCGGTCGCCTAGAGTGCGAACTCCACCCTCTGCCATGGGACCCCAAGAAACATGAGGCCTACTACCAGCCAAGTGGCCTCTCTAAGTGCTAACCATGGGGTTCCAAACAAGGGGCTATCTCAAGCACTCCTCCGAGCAAGTGGGCTGGTGCTGCTCCAAGCCACTCGGTAGCTGCTGCCAAGAGCGAAGCAGGCTCGCAGCAAATCGATCCTCTAGTCTCCTGCTCAAACCAACTCTGCGCATCTCTGTAAAGATCCACCTGTTGGAAGGGCTCCAAGGGCCTCTTGCACGAGGCACTCAAGCTCTAAGCCGCTTAAGCAACAACTCCTTCCAAGGCTCCTCCCTGGAAGCAGTCCTCTAACAACAAACTTCCCAAGAAGGGCTCTGCTCTCTTGTGCTAGGTCTATGATCCCCAGCCCCCCTTGAGAACATCGTTGATGACCTGCCAGGCTACTTTGGCCCGAGCTTACTAAGTGTCGTGCCCTAACCAAAGAAAGTTCCTGATCAGCCTCTCAAATTGGCTCATATAGGAGCTCGAGAAGATCCAACAAGATGTGATGTACGACATAGTAGCCAACAACACCTAGTTGGCCACTACAACTCTGCATGCCAAAGAGAGACGTGTCGAACTCCAATGTAGCAACTTCCTCCTGATGGACAAGAGGTGGGGAGCAATCTGCAGCTCTGGGGACAAGTCCAGCCAACCTGACAACTTAAGTAGCAAACTGCAATCCCTAGGGGAATACATCTGAAACCCTCACATGACGACCAATCAGGTGTAGGAGCACAGCCAACCCATAAATCAATTGTTCCTCCAGTTGAAAAGTGCGTCTGATGCACAACTGAACACCTCAAGAGCCAGCTCACACTTGTGCAGATTGGCCTCTTGGCCCTCCAAGTACAAGGCTGAGTCATCGGCAAAATCAACGCCAAGAAGCTCATCTGCCTAATAGGGAGCTCAAGACCATGCAAGCCAACCTACTAAGAAGTCAACATCTGCTCATCGCCTC
Source organism: Adiantum capillus-veneris (assembly GCF_014529385.1). Classification (NCBI taxonomy): domain Eukaryota; kingdom Viridiplantae; phylum Streptophyta; class Polypodiopsida; order Polypodiales; family Pteridaceae; genus Adiantum; species Adiantum capillus-veneris. Next base: position 103,049,895 of record NC_140937.1, read on the forward strand.
AGCATAGAACAGAAAGAGGAAGGGGCAAGAGGGCAACCGTGTCTGACCGAACGCGTGAGCAAGAAGCGCTCCCTTCTTTCCCCTGCCAAAGAGCACCTGACTATGTGCACGCCTGTAGAGAGCTGACACACCTCTAATCCAAGCATCTGTGAAACCCATCCTGGTAGAGTGCCCTCCAGGAAGTCCCAATCAAGTTTGTTGTAGGCCTTCTCAAAATCGAGGAGTATCTCTCCTCGGAGACACGCGAGGACAGACACCTCCCAAAAAGTGGAGATGTTGTCAAGGATACTACACTCCTTGACAAAACCTATTTGAGTCCCATGTATAATGCTCTCTAGCAGTGGCTAGATCCTCAGCCTCGGAGCCTTTGCTAGAATTTTGTAGAATGAGTTGGGAATGGTAATGGGGTCACCACAATCGAATCTCATCCAAGGAGTCTCCCTCTTTGGGAATCAGGTAGATCAAGCCCTCACTCGTGTTGTCAAGCATCTGCCAGTGTACTGGAATACGCTGCAAAGATCTGACCCAAGCAAGTCCTAGTACTCCAAGAAAAAACTAGGAGTCAAACCATCCTCCCCTTGACAACTACCTCAGGGGAGTTCTCTGAGGGCCTCATGGAGCTCCTCTAGCTGGGCGGGAAGCTCAAGTCTCTGTCACATCTCCTCGGTAACAAGGCAAGGCATCTGTGCCCAAACCAACTCTCTGCATGCATCCTCGCGCTCTGACTGAGACTCAGCTAACAACAGATCGCGATAGAAGTCAGTAGCAACTGCACGCATATCCTCATGCTCTAAAGCAACTGATCCGTCAGGTCTCCTCAACTGACTAACACTGGTGTGCACATGGTGTGGCCCCATTGTCTCAAAAAACTCACCAATAACTCTGTCACCCACCTGGGTCCACTGATGGAAGGCAAACTCATGACGCCACTCCTCAATGCTAGTCAACTCCTACCTAGCCTGCTGCATCTGCTCCTCCAACCATGGACTGTCTGGATGTTGCTCCTGCATCCTCTGTAAGGAAACAATGCCCCATCAAAGACGCTTTTCCTCCTCCTTGGCTGCAGCCAAGCGAGTTGCAGCCTCCTAAAGGAAGAAGCGACTAAGCTCTGCCAATGCAGAGGCAACTCTACCAGTAGGAGTGTCCTACGTATCTAGACCCTCTGTTCAAAGTGCCTCCAGTCGCTCTCTAAGCTCTAGATTTAGAAAGATCCTCTCGGGGATGCATAGCATCGCACCCCCCTCCTCTGTCTGTCTGTCACAGTGAGAATCATTGGCGTGTGGTCGAAAAAAGTAGTCCCTGCCAGGATGCAAACAGATCCCCCCATGTCACAAAAGTGGTCACTAGCGTAGAAGCAATCTACTTGAGATAGATTCACTCCTCCTACCCTACGTTAGCGCGAGAGAAAGACAGGCTGTCTAGGGGTCTCACAAAACCTAAATGCTCCCAAGCATCAGAAACCCTCATAGTCATACATAGCCGCTCCCAAGCTGCCAACTCAGCCCCGTGCACCGTAGCATGGCCACCTCCAATCCTGTCAAAGGGACCCTCCAACATGTTGAAGCCCCCCGCAACACACCACTGCTCTGCATGCGGCAAAGACTCAACAACATGAGACCAAAACTCTGCTCGTGCACTTGCCACATTGGGCGCATACATGTTCAGGAACTTTATGAGGCAACCCTAAACTTGCATAGTAATCCACTTAGCTCTGCCTGGCACAATAATACCTCTGCCCACAATGGTCTGCTGCCAAGAATCCGCAATGGTCATACATACCCTTCCCTAGATACCTCCAGGTCCAAATGCAGCTGACCAAAACGTCTCATAACGACCACGCTAAATCTGACCACATCGTCTAATGCGTCTCTCACACAGATGATGCTCCTATAGCATAAGAATATCAATCTCACCACCCACAAGGCATCGTTGAAGCTCTGACACAACCGACCTCTCTGACGCTGAAACTTGGGCCCTCCTAATCCCTGCACATTCCATGAACGATCCGAGCTGTGCGAGGGGGGCTGGGGAGCTAGGCGATGGCGAGGAGGATGCGGGCAGCAACAGCAAGGTCGTTAGTTCTCTTGTTAACTGTCTTTTTCCATATTCCTCAACATGCAAGTCTTGCGAAAAACAAAAAAATTAGAGCAGCATTGGGGAGCACTCCAAAACATCAGAAAAGTTATTTCTATTGTCCTATTGACTAAGGAAGCTATGTCTTCTCCTGGTTCCGTTGTGAGTGCATAAAGGTGCATTTTTAGTGCAATTTTGGATCTTTTGGCTTTTGCTCCAAAGTGTCATTTTAAGGTTAGCCAAGCTTCTTGAGAAGTTTTACACTCATCTAGGTAGTGAATGTAGTTGTCCTCGAGAGATGTAAGAAGAATGTCATATGCTTGGTCGTCGTCTCTCTCTTGATACCTACAGTGGCAGCCCTAGTTCTACTCTCGTCTTCCGCTAACGGCTTAACTATCCCCCACAAATTTTCTTCATTAAACCCTTTTACTTTAGCTTACCAGGTATGGAAACCTTGGCCGCCGAATTTTGCTAGAGACTCCTAGCCCATTTTGAAACTCAAAAGGTCTTACCAAGGAAAAGTTTATCCTAGCAGTGTCTAACCCGTTACAATGTGGGTCGCAAAGAGAAAATGACTTGTGATACGAAAGGAATAGTACTCCCACTTTAACAATGCTTGGGTCTAAAGGAAAAACAAGCACAGTAGAGAATATTTCAATTCTCTATAACCTTAAAATAAAATCATTAAAAAGGGTTTGTCAAAAAATCGACTATGAAGAAAAATTGATTGATGTTCTTGGCAGCAGACGAGCAAGCTTTGGCTTGATGGCAACACTTTGTAGAGCAAAAGGGTTGAGCTTGAAAACTTTGCACTTTGCAAGTGCTATCTACTTGATGAGGCAACTCCCAAGCGGCAGCTGAAGTTTATTCTATTGATGGCACCAAATTGGCAAATTATGTAAAGTTGTGTGTGGAATTGAGCTAACACTAACACAGTAAAAGTTTGCCAACTTCGATTGATGACCACATCATGAGTGTTCTCCACATGCCATGAGCTCTTTGCAATTTGCAAGAGGAGCTACACACTATTGTATGCAAATTGCAAAAGCGGTTGTGCACTTGCAACAATACAGGTGGCCAAGGGTATTGAGGTGGTTGAGGGCAGCATGGGCTGAGAAATTGCTGAGAGCCGAGGGTAGCCGAAATGATGACGAGTAGCTACATTGGTCGAAGATGGAATTGCGGAGATTTCAAACAAGCAAATTGAGCTACAGGGCTTGAGACATGAGGCTTTGCAAAACAAAGAGGGTGAGTTGTGAGGCTTGAAACATGAGATCAAGCAGCCACCCTTGTAGCGCGTTGAAAAAAAAAAGCCTTCAACTTTCCTTAGCCCACCATCAACTTGCCTCAACCAATTTTGGAAGGGCTTACTTTAAGCTTTTTCTTTTGCTAAAATTGGTTGGCAATCATTCAAAAAGGGATGACCCTTGGGATATTTGAAAAACTAGGGAAAAACACTAGTATGATTCCGAGCAAGTGATAAAAGGGAGGAGAGCATCACTATCTAGCAGAGAAAGAAAACATGCCTAGGATTAATAAGGCTAAGAAATGGTATTAGCCATCATTAAGCTTTGATACCACAAAATGGGATGTTAGTGGATAAGTGTTAGTGCCGTTCATAGATGATTAGCATGATGACAAAATCACAAGTTAGCAAACAAGAAATCTCAATGAAGGTGCAAATGATAATTGCAATGCAGGTAGGGCCTATACATAGCAAGAGAAGGAGGCTTGAGGTGGTCCATGCGGTGAGGTGGAGGTAGCAACTTGCATATAGTGTGTGGCTTGAGAGAGTCTCCAAAAGTTATGGGCTAATTTAATGTGGTCTATGCATCCTCTATGGGTCATGCATGCACTGTATGCTTCATGAAATAGCGGCTAACCCCATGCCTAGGATTCACCCTACAAGTCCTCTTTCAAGATTAAATCCGAGAACTCAAAGACGAGAACACGGAGCTCAAGGAGCGCCTTGCTGCCCTAGAAAAGCGTCTCTCCTCCTTGGAGTCACAAAAACGAGCCGACGACAACCACCTCCTAGCCAGAGCAAAGGAAATCAAGCAAACCCTCACCACAAGCATGGGGGACATCAGCGGTTGCTTCGTGGACTTGGGTGCCAAGATTGGCAAAAGAGTGCATGCAGAACGCCGCTAACAGGAAGGACTAGCACTCTTTGTTTGCATCGGCGGCTTGCCCTCTGCTTGGTGAGGGGAGGACAATGACTACACATCGACACTAGTCAAGCTCTCAACCAAGACCTTCAACCAACCAAGTTCAATCCCAACACAACCGAGAAGGTTCATCGTGACAATCGCACCAACCAAGGCATCCTTGTCTTCAAGACTACATAGGCACGGCGCTTCTACAATAAGCACGACTCCTCAAGGGCACCATACTTTGGATAAGCGAAGCCTTAAACCCCCCCCCCCCCCCCCCCCAACTCAAAGTAAAGAAGCAAGAACTCCAAAAGGTGCGAGAAGCACAAGCGATAGACAAATGGGCCATCTACCGAGGCGGCAAGCCACCCACCTTAACCTCTCTTCCTAAGCAACCTAAGTGACATATGTCACGATTTTGTTGTATCCACAATTAGTGATTCCCCCCATGTACTCTCTCTTAAAGAGATCACCACGTGTATGTTTTTTCTTGGTCCCATAGGTCATATTTGACCTACAAGAACTCTCTCTCTCTCTCTCTCTCTCTCTCTCTCTCTCTCTCTCTCTCTCTCTCTCTCTCTCTCTCTCTCTCTCTCTCTCTCTCTCTCTCTCTCTCTCTCTCTCTCTCTCTCTCTCTCCAAGAAAAGGGATTGTATTTTGTATACATGAGAGACCTCTAGAGATACACAATGGCCTATCACCCAGAGGAAGTACAAAAGTTAGGTGTGAACTATACATACACAAGGCGGCCTATATGATGAATGTAAAAGGAACCACTGTGAGGATGCATAATGTCATGTGATGTGGCCATGATCTCGACGGAAAAGAACTGACGATCTCGCCCATCTATGAAGAAAGACGCATTGATGTTGCTCCGCTGCCTTGGAGAAGCCTACTGAAGAATCCCACTGACTACAAAGAGTATGCAGCAGCTCTCTCCAAATGGTTGTCAAAATGGTGGACATAGGGGAGGACAGGGAGCCCAGAACGTGGGCATAACGAGCCTTCCACATGGTCCAAAGCAAGATGCTGCATATCGTGGTGAAAACTACGTCTCGGTGTCAAAAATCCAACTCATGACCTGCATCTGGGATCATCTGTAGAGTACCTGGCCTATATCCTAAGGGAGTAAGCAGGAAGACCGGATCTGTCAGCAAGCCCTGAAAGAAGGTGTGTGACCCGGGAAATTGCAAAAGCCATGCAACTGTCCCCACGTCACAAACCCATCATGGATGCCCGCTCTAATCAACAAACAACAAACTGCCATCCATTCTGGCTGCACGTATGAACAAACCCAGAAACAGTGCCTCAACGACTCATGCTCCAAAGTACATCTCTGACAAGTCACGGCTGATCTGCTGCTGTAGAGAAAAAACACTAGGGCTGATCCAAATCTGAAATCGCTGGTGCTGATCTAGAGCAAAACGCTAGGGCTGATTTAGCGCTAACTGCTCTATTGCAAATCCATGGACCACCAATGTTTTCCACAGTGGCCCCGTCATGGGTCCAGCTGTCCGCGAGGCCGATACACCGTTCAATACGAGGTTCAAATATCCGCCTCTGTAAATAGTCGTATTGGACGTCTCCATGTCGTGCTAGAATAGTTTTGATCCTCTGATGGAGCCTCCGTCGATGTCATGGTGACCCTCATAGACGTGGCTATCTAGCGCTCCCAAGCTCAATGGCTCTATCAGTCAATATACCTCTGGTGTAGGTGGACTCTGAAGTCTGCGACGAAGCTTGTTCATCTGACTGCCGAGTCTCTGCTCTAACGAAAACAACCCAAGGCATCTTTGATCCTGATATCTCATGACTCTACTAGCCAATAGTCCAAAGCCCTCTCTGAATAGACAATGAAAACGGGCTCGTTTCTCATAGTAAACCAGACACTGACATACGAGATGAGAGAGAGAGAGAGAGAGAGAGAGAGAGAGAGAGAGAGAAGAAGAAGAAGAACGCAAAACTCTTTTAGAGAGAGAATCTGGAAAATTTTCTAGGGAATGAAAATGAGCAGATTCTAGAGACTGAAAATGTCCTAGGAGAGAAAATGTCAAGTTTAGAGAGAGAGAATCAGCAGTCTCTGGAGTCTGAAGAGAAAAGAATCTAGAGAGAGAATCAAGGCACATATTGGGAAGATTCTGGCTCAAACTTAAGAGGTTAGCATGGACCACCTTTCCAGAGAGAGAGAGAGTATCTTTGACCAACCAGATGCACGTGATGATCGGTTTCGTCTTGGCCTGGATGCAGAACCCCTAACCCTAAAAGCTGTCACATACTCCCCTCTAAAATCAAAGCACTCATCCTTGATTGCTAATAGCAATCAAAAGATTGAAGAAAAAGAAACAGCACACACATTAAGACACATACACTGTATGATCACAAGCAATCATGCACTTTTGTAATGTGGTGGCAATGAGTCTCATAGTGATTAAGCTAGCTACAGACACCTTGAGTGGGTTTGAATAAGTCTAATTGCAGCTATAATTCAGCTTTGAGTGTGATGATTCACCCAAATCCATTTAGTCCCATGGACAGCATACTTTGGATGCAACTGTTCAAACTAAGCCATTTGAGCCACTATAGTGAACATCAAACTCATAATAGAGAGCATCAAACTCATAGTGAGCCCCTGTAATTGTCCATAAATTGTCATGATTCATGTATTCACAATCATTAATTGAATTCAAAAAAATTCAAATCCATTTGTAGTGCCTTCAATCAGCATTAACAAGCATTCATTTTGGAACTGAAGCCTTCTCGGCTTCTCTGTCTGTTATGGTTAATACCAAACAAGCATCGACAGAGGCTACGACAGAAAATTCGGAGCACGCTGGCCAGGCATGCAAGACGCCCGGTCAGACTACTAACCATGGAGGAATTGATGAGATTCGCCAACGACCGATGATAGATCTCTTGTGATTCAGCTATCCCAACAAGCCGCCCATTTTTTGCTTAGTCTATTGCTTGGCTCACAGCGACCAGCTTAGGACCCCATAGTATATATCTTTGTTTTGTACTGTTGGTAGGTTATTAGGTTATTTTGTTACTCTGACTTTGTATCAGATCCACCACTTTGTAACTTTCGGGTCTCATAGGTCATTATGGCCTTTTGAAGACGTTAATATAACATTTCATTTCTTTCTTCTGGTAACTGAGGGGATCTGTTAGTCTCCAGCTTTTAAAACAGCATCATAATTATAGAACCTAGGCCTGCCCAAAGAGCATTACAAGCTGCTCTTTCTCTACTGTAAAAATTCATTGGATCTGTAAATCCTTACTCAAACAGATTCAATCAATAGAGTGGAACGATGTAGGGACCATCAGCCATCACGCAATTATAAATTTCACTAAACAATAAAAAAAAGAATTGTCTTTTGCAAGGAAAAATTAGAGCTTACCACAACTGCATAGACGACTGAAAGCACGAAGACCATCCCTCCAAGGAGTCGTGTTGAGATCACCTCCACAAGAACAGGTGATAGCAGGTTGCGTTTGAGAAGGTCATATGCTAATTTGGCAGAATTACAATAGTTTTCCCCAGTGATGGCCGCAAAGTTGATAGTAAATTTATTAAGAAACTCAATGGATATTAGAGCAAAATTGACACAGCAGCGTAGCATAGCAATAAAGCAGCCTTGTGGACCTTGTGCATTTTGTGAACTATCGACGGCTGCTCGAATCATACGCACAAAAGCAACGACAAGTCCTGAAAAGGTCACAGTGCCAAATGAGGGGCCAAACGCATGCCTGCAATTTCACATGGCGTTGCAAGATTAAAAATGTGCCAGTCAATTTTCCATGACAAAAATGTGCTAACAACCTTCATTAAGTTCTTTTGCAAGAGCAGGTATTTGAAGAAACTATCTTACTTCAAGGCTTGTCGGATACTTCCAGTAACTTTCGACCCAGACACAGTAAAATACCACTGTGCAATTGTGCTGCTAAGAACATAAACCTGGGCTTCTGTCATCAACAATATGGACCAGAGTAGGGTGAAGATCGTCAGAATGTAATATACTGGAACCCACTTGTCGACCGACCATGAGCAGCAATCTGTAGCAGCCTCTCCTTGACAATATGAGCCTGAGGTCCCAACTATTTCACCATTCATGTATGCATATATCAAGAAGACAACAAAAGGAGCTATGTATATTAGTAGTAGTAGCGAAAGGCTAGGTAAGACGAGCAAGAGCATCCAATTGCTAAAAAGGGCCTGAGCTGATGTTTGCATTATCTTGATAGTGAGCTCAACACGATCCCAATTTGAGTATATAATCCATGCAAAAATTCCACATAATATGAAGACAAAGATGAAAAGTGCTATCCGTCCCGCAAGGCTGAATGATTCCTGACACTCGCTACTCATTATACAGGCTACGAACCAAAACACATTCAAGAATACAGGTATAAGAATGAAAAATGGAAGGCAAGCATAAACAAGTTGTTTGGCAAAAGTCTTCAAGAGCCACAAAAACCCGAATATGAATGGGACACTCAGAACCAATGTCAGCACAAGTGTCCCAACCAAAACCGTCACAAATGAAGTTGCAGAAAAAGATCCTTCAAATCTTGTTTGTGATAGCGCCCGAGTCCAGCCAAGCTCAAGTGAACTGAGAAATCCCTTACTCCTGCTAAATTTAGAAACTCTCGGCCAGCTGCTTATAGACCTGAACTCAATTAACTGTTCAATCCTGGCTGTGTCACTTGAATACCCAGAGTAGCTGTAGCACAATCCGGATGAGCTATTGTACATTGCAGAATCCACAAGTCCACAGTCTTCATTGTGATTTACAACGCAGAATATACCCCATGCGACACTGGCAAGAACAAAGATGACAAAGATGACTGTGGCAGCAATATCACGATAGGGTCTCGGCTCACTGACAAAACCAAATCCTGGATAATACGGCAAAGGTGGAGGTTGATCATCTGCTTTTACCGCCTCTCCTTCATCTGAAACTTCAGATTTACTTAGCAAAGGCTCCAATTTTTCTTTTGAGCTACCAACACCAACTTCAATTTGTGTAGCCTCAACATCCATGTTTTATACAAGGAGGCAGGTAGGCATTTGACACCTGAACAAGAACACAAGGCATATCAAAAGATGGTAGAACGTGAAACATTCTGACGACAGCTCCTACCCAAATTTTCAATTAATGTGATAGTAAACCTCAATCAGCAAGTTCTGTACTAGTTTCTGTACAGTAATTTTGGCAAATTCTTCACCAGACCTTCACACAACAAGAGGTAATAATAACAAGCTTTCACCATGATTCTAATCCAAAACTTGAATCCAGCAAACAAACAAGCCTATTTGATCTACCACAATCAATAAAATTTAGGGTTAACTATTCAATGTGATATTTTAGGGTAGCGTTTGGATGCAATGGCCAACCAATCACAGAATCTCTCTCTAGAAAGGTTGTCTTTGCCAAACTCTGAGTCAGAGATCCTCCTATGCCAGGCAATCTCTCTCTCTCTCTCTCTCTCTCTCTCTCTCTCTCTCTCTCTCTCTCTCTCTCTCTCTCTCTCTCTCTCTCTCTCTCTCTCTCTCTCTCTCTCTCAGCTAGACACCAGGAGGACATGGATACAGCCAGCACAGGAGCTGGGCACGAAGATGGCTTTCTACAGAGAGCATCTCCTCCAGCTTACGGTTGATGGTTTTGTGACGAGGCCCAGATACATGGACACCCACTTGTCTCATGGGATACGATGTGCTATCGGCCAGATACATACATCTTCACACCAGCTGCGGATCGAGACTGGGAGATACAGCGGAGTACCAGTAGAGGCCAGGACATGCCCCCTGTGTGACATCGAGCCTGAGACAGAGTTGCACTACACATGCCACTGCCCCGTCTACTACGAGATACAAGGCCGCTTCCATTGCTTGTTCAGAGAGGGCTTTGGACCATTCTCCAGAGTCATGCAATACCACGATCAGAGATGCTTGGGTTTGCTTTTGCTCGCGCTACGCAGACACAGAGAGAGAGCCTGATGAGAGGAGAGGCTAGCCAGTCCCAAAGACAGATCACAGATTTCTTTAGAGCTGCCACTGGACACCCGGAGGAGTTACTACCACAGCAAAGCTCGTCGTCTCACACCAGAGGCACACTGATCGACCAAGCGACTGAGCTAGGAAGATCCAGACACCCACGACTACGGAGGACTACATAGCATCGGCGGAGGCTGCATCAGAGGATTTGGATCACTTTGCCTGACCATGCACGACGCCCGGTCTCTCTCTCTCTCTCTCTCTCTCTCTCTCTCTCTCTCTCTCTCTCTCTCTCTCTCTCTCTCTCTCTCTCTCTCTCTCTCATTTTACATACACGGACCTCGGTTCGGGGTTGCACTCAACCACACCACAACCGTCAACTCAGGCAAAGTACACAAGCAAGAGAAGAGGGGGGGGAGCGGGGAATCGACACTGAGAAGGGGAGAAAAGTCGAGCTTCTGCTTGCAAAAGCTTACACTAGCTTACACAGAGCAAAAGGTCCTTTTCTTGCTTCCAAAACCTCTTTGGCAAAAAAGCCCCCTACAAAGCTTTGAAAAGCCCTCTTATAGGGAGGCTTCATTTACAAAAAAAACAAAAAAAGTGGGTTCTCCTTGCCCTCCTTTTTCGAATGGGGGACTCCTTTGATCCACTTGGGGGTACACCCTTTTAGCACATTTGATGGGTTGCCGACACCTCATCACCTCTCTCTCTCTCTCTCTCTCTCTCTCTCTCTCTCTCTCTCTCTCTCTCTCTCTCTCATTTTACATACACGGACCTCGGTTCGGGGTTGCACTCAACCACACCACAACCGTCAACTCAGGCAAAGTACACAAGCAAGAGAAGAGGGGGGGGAGCGGGGAATCGACACTGAGAAGGGGAGAAAAGTCGAGCTTCTGCTTGCAAAAGCTTACACTAGCTTACACAGAGCAAAAGGTCCTTTTCTTGCTTCCAAAACCTCTTTGGCAAAAAAGCCCCCTACAAAGCTTTGAAAAGCCCTCTTATAGGGAGGCTTCATTTACAAAAAAAACAAAAAAAGTGGGTTCTCCTTGCCCTCCTTTTTCGAATGGGGGACTCCTTTGATCCACTTGGGGGTACACCCTTTTAGCACATTTGATGGGTTGCCGACACCTCATCACCTCTCTCTCTCTCTCTCTCTCTCTCTCTCTCTCTCTCTCTCTCTCTCTCTCTCTCTCTCTCTCTCTTTCCTTATTTGAGCCCATGTTGGTAGTCACGGCACCGTGACAACCCTTCTTGGGTACAAGCCTTTCTCAATAAAGGAATGGGCGTCCATTGGGCCCACGGGAACCCCACCTTGCTGGACTGCCACATCATCATCATGTTTGTGTCCGTCGGGCACCTCCAAACGCCTACAGCGTGCCACCACACCATCACCCACTGCACGCAGGGCCACCCATGGATGCCATTGCTAGGGAGCTCCCAAGGAGGCACACATATGAGGCGCACGTTGTATGATATATAGTCCGGACCCAGCACTTAAATATGCGGACCCAGCACTGTTAACTGCCCATGTGGGTTAACTGCATTGCCATGTGGTAGCTATAAAAGCTCCTTAACCCCAAGGTCCTAAAAAAACCTCTTAAAAAACATCACAAAGGTGTTGAAACTTCGTTTTTTTTGGCCCTCCTTCCCAACCTTGCCATTTACTGCTCAGTGATCAAGCTGCCGAGCTGTCAAGCATTGCCGGTAGACCCGGTTCGCAGCTACCGTCCACACTATCCCCGCCACATTTTGATCTTCTTGGGCCCGCCTTTCAAGGCCGCAAAAAACTAAAAAAATCATTCGGCAACCTTCCCATGTCTTTTGGTCCCAACTTTTAACTGCAATATCTCGGCCCTCGCGATTCCATTTGACAAGCAGTCAATTCCGTGCACATGACATTCTAGAACTTGGTCAAGGCCCCAAATCTCTCGGCAAGCACGCTTCCCAATGAGGGTAAGTTGCCCCAGAACTGGCCCCCGACAAACATTCAGATTCTCAATCTGAAAGGACCAACATGGTCCGCAACTCGAGTGCTTCACAGTCACCTGCTAAAACCAGGCTTGGCCATCTGTCCCCATCTGCCTTTCTCGTCGAGGATTTGTAAAGCTTTCTAACTTTAAAATTCAATATCTTTCACACTGTGGCTCCCTTTGAGGAGCTGTCTGGACCGGCTTCTAGAGCACTCTGAACACTACATTCCTGAGTAGTAGAGCAACACTTCGGACGCTTGGACCTGCCTTCCCAATTGGTCTTTCCTGCCCAAAAACCACATTATACATGCATTTCCTCTAGCACTTGCCTGCCCATGCCTTGCATACCAGCTTAAACTCTTTACCCAACACCTGTGTGCACCCTTAGTACTACTTGGCACCACTTCTAGCTCCAACTGACTTTGCTTGCACCATCATTGCCCACCCCCTGTTGAACATTCAAGCTCAACCAAAAGCAACTTTATTGAACTTGATACGTGCAACACTTTGTTAGCACTCAAGCATACTGAAAAAAACACAACCATATGTACAGTAGGTACAATCGTTGCATGTTCACCGCTCTCGAGCCTCACGTGGGTTGCCCAACCCCCCTGGCTACAATCTGATTTACATCAGGTACCAAACCCCTGTCGAAGTACAGCTTAAGCCGCACCCCGTTCACCCTGTGTAACAGACTTGGACACTCCAAGTCAAGAATCAATCACGACAGCACCAAATAACCACTTCAAACAATTCACAGATCACAATAGATTTGCACTGGCCCGGCGGAGTTCCATGCCTAGAGATATCGGCCCCAAAGACTGGCGCCCCTTTCGGTATTTCTTTTTGTATTAATCAATCATCAAAGTACAAGAGAGCGGTTAGGGTTTCATTCTCAGACTCTGCGTCCAGATGCTCTGAGAAGTAAGGCCCTCACCACTAATTTAAAGATTACAAGGGATGCCCAAAAGCAGAGGGTCATACAACAGAATACTGTCAGCTCTCAGCATCCCTGAAGCTCAAAGAGACATCAGTGACTCTAGTATCAAAATCAAGGCATCTGTTGACAAAGGAGCGGAGTAACTCTCCTCTTGTGCATCCCACTGCACCAGATCTTCGGCCAAGTTGAATTTCTGGGTTCCGTTTGGAGTAGACTATACTAAACCAAAACATCGAGGTAAAGTTTCACAATCCAAGGAGTATCTGCTAGGTCCTCCTCCACCATCCACTTCGCATCAAATGCAAGACAGTTCTTGAACTTAACCAAGAACCGCCTTCGGACTTTACCTTTCTTCGTATCGTTATGTGCCAAAATCTCTTCAGGAACAAGGATCTCCTCGTTTTCTGAACGGTTGTGTAATGCACAACATAGTCTTTTTTTCATCAAGTAGCCTTCCCGAAGGGAGTATCCAGCTACTGTCTCCCCATCCCGTATACGTGTGAAAATATCTGCAAAATCTGTGCCTGTGGCATATTGATCAACCATATCCTCGAAGCTCCTATGATGTATCGCGGAAATAGCCAGAACCAACGGCTTCCGAAACAAAGCATCTGCCACCACATTCTTTTGTCCCTGCACGTGGACAATCTGGAAGTGAAACTGTGACAAGATATTCGCCCACCGCATCTGCTTTTCCGAAAGCTGCTTCTGTGACAAGAAGTAGCGTAAACTCTGATGGTCTGTAAAGATAGTAAAATCCGCTCCGAGTAGGTAATGCCGCCACTGAGTAAGAGCATGGATAACCGCCAAAATCTCTCTCATATATCTGTGTTGTCATCTCCGGCCTAGAGAACAATCGGCTCTCATAAGCTATGACATAGCCTTCTTGCATCAAGACCGCACCCAGACTACGACCACAAGCATCACAATATACTTCAAATGACTCCTGCAAGTCCGGCAAAGTCAAAACAGGTCCTGTAGTCAATTTCTCTTTCAAGGTCTAAAAGGCAGTCACCTCTGTGGATCCCCGCGAGAAAGGTACTCCTTTCTGTGTCAAGATATGCAAAGGGGAGCAACCTCTGCAAACTTTCGTATGAACCGCCTGTAGTACGAACACAGTCCCAAGAAGCTTCTAACTTCATGGACATTCCTCAAATCAGGCCAATCACGGATAGTCTCTATCTTGGCCGGGTCCATTTGCACTCCTACTGCTGACACAATGTGTCCCAAAAAGTGTATCTCTAGTAGGAAAAATTCACTTTTCTTTGCATTAATCACTAACGTGTGATCTCGTAATGCCCGAAAGACTTGAAGCAGATGATCTCTGTGTTCTGCCTCATTCTTGGAGAAAACAATGATGTCGTCAAAGAAAGTGCCAACAAATAGCCTGTACTCTCGAAAAATCCAACAACCTGTCCGACAAGCTGTCTTGTAGACATCTCCTGGCGCTATCCTGATCTGAAGATATCCACTCTTCAAGTCAATCCTGCTAAAGCATAAGGATCCCTGTAACCTGTCGAGTATATCATCGATCCTAGGAATCGAAAATCTGTTCTTGATGGTGATTTCGTTGAGAGTGCTATAATCGATGCACATTCTCCAAGATCCGTCTTTCTTCAAAACCAACAACACTGGAGAGCAATACTGTGAAGTACTAGGATGGACAAGACCCTTTTCCAAGAGGTCTTTCACTGGGTTCATAATCTTTTCATTCTGTACTCGGCTTACACGGTAAGGTGGCCGATTCAGTGGCGTGCTTCCAGGTATCAGATCAATGGTTTGATCTTCAGGCCCTCTGAAAAGCAATCGGCATGAGCCTGGAGAAAAATCTTGGCGTTCTTTTGATCAGGTCAAAACATATTCAACCTTTATCCATCGTTCAGTTATCTCCCAAAAGAATGAGTAAGAAACTGAAGTTCATCAAGTACAATCTCTAAGCCCTTCATTTATCAAAGTCGCTTTCTCGGTCCGGTAGTCAACCACGGCGTAGTTCTTGTGGTACCAAGGGATCCCGAGTAGAACGTCACTCACGTGCCCTGAACACCCCTGTCATTGCAAACGAAGTTTGCCAATGCTCGGTGTAATGGCAACATCCCATGCGGGTGCCAGTCGAACTACCTTCGCCTGTGGCGTCAGGCTATCGGGCGTAATTTCCAAATCGAGCCGCCAATTCCAAGTGAAAAGAAGTTGGCCTTGACTCCTTCAAAAGAGCTTCGTGATCCTTCACTTTGCCCCAAAAGCGGTAAAGTTTGTACTTTCATTCATTAGATTCGGTGCAAGTCCCACGCCATGTGGTACCAGTTCTGCTTTTCTATCTGCCTTTTCTGCCACGTTCCTCAGCTACTCTCCAACTCTCAGGCCTGTCGTCGTCTTTATCATTCTGTTCTTTCTGTGCCTTTTTAGGGCACTTCGCCGAGATATGTCCATGTTCCCCGCATCCAAAGTACTTCCCCTCTTAGATGAAGCGAGCTCTCTCCTCAGGAGTAAGCTTGGGTGTGCATCCTTTTTCTCTAGGTTGCTCTTTTTTCTTTCTACTTTCATTCCCAAAAGTCTGTTCGGCTCGTTGTGTCATGGCCTCATCTGTGGGGTGGGTCAGACTACCAGAGTGAATGGCAAAGCTCCGCTTCGCATGACTCATCAACTCCTGAATAGAAGCTGACTTCTGTTCCAAGCAGTGATCTCGGATCTCTGTAGGTAGACCCAAGGTAAACCGCTCAATCTGTTCTCTGAACGAGATCTTCTTGAATGAAGAGGCGGGTAGAAAAGAGTTCCAGAATCTTTCACAGTAAGAATTCACTGTATCGCTCTTGGTCATCCGGAGATGGTTCCAAGCAGCTCGTATATCTCGCTCAAACTCTTGAGTCAACCAAGAAGAAATAAAAAGCCTCTTGAATTTCAGCCATGTAACTGGCACAGTCTTGCTTAATAGAAGCGTGGACCACCAAGTGCGAGCATTCCCCTTAAAATAAGAGGCAGCTCTCCGAATCTTGGAGTGCTCTGAATAGCGTCCTCCCGCAAAAGCGATGTCAAACTGCTGTATAAAAGACAAAGCCTTCGAAGCATCAGAGTATCCCGAAAAAGTATCAAACTTAAGTGCTTGGCCACCTTCCTTAAACTCTCGGACTTTCTTGCTTTTATCTTCGAGAAAGTCATGCTGGTTGGCTTTGTAAAAATTCTTCTTCTTCGCATAAAAGTTTCCGTTGTCAGAGTCTCAACTGTCCGTAGACGAGTCCTCTGTAGAAGTGTCACTCACTGGGCGAGACTTAGACTTCCTTGCCTTTTTCTTTCCCTTTCCGAAGCGTTGTTTCTTGCTTCGCTTTTTGCTTTTTCTATCTTCTTCGCTCGAGTTTGAAGAGCTAGAATAACTGTCAAAAGAAGAAGAAGAAGAACTGGGTAAGCCTTCAAACTTGACGCGCTTCTTCAGTTTCTTTGCCTTGTCGAATGTCGACCGACGACCCAAATATCCCAGGAAGTCAGTGCCTTTTTCTGCTTTTTGCCGTGCTTTTTGTCCTTCTTTTGCACGTCGAAAAGCTGAGCAATCTGTGCATCAACCACGTTCTCCAGTTCCTTCTCCGTATATTTCTTGGAGGCGAAAGGTTTCTTGAGAGAGGGTTTCGGGAGTGGTGTTGTGGTTCTCTGCCACTCCGTCTGTACCTCTTCCAAAGAGGTCTGGTTCATATATTTTGCCATCTTCGGGTCCTTGGCAAAATTGAGCATCATCTTTGTTGCATCGCCAATCAATTGACGACGCTCCATCTCTTGCTGCTCCGCCTGAGTAGGCCTAGGCGGGCCATACTCCGTGCCGGAATCTTCCTTGTGATCCCTGCTCGCATCTCCAGATGCAGAGGGAGTCGACTGATCATTGCCTGAAGCCATAGGTGCCGCGGAAAAAAAAAATTGGGGATTGGATTTCTCGTAGAAGAGAAATCGGTCGTGCTCTGATACCACTGTAACAGACTTGGACACTCCAAGTCAAGAATCAATCACGATAGCACCAAATAACCACTTCAAACAATTCACAGATCACAATAGATTTGCACTGGCCCGGCGGAGTTCCGTGCCTAGAGATATTGGCCCCAAATACTAGCGCCCCTTTCGGTATTTTTGTATTAATCAATCATCGAAGTACAAGAGAGCGGTTAGGGTTTCACTCTCAGACTCTGCGTCCAGATGCTCTGAGAAGTGAGGCCCTCACCACTAATTTAAAGATTACAAGGGATGCCCAAAAGCAGAGCCCCAAAAGCTTGAAAGCAAAAGCAGATTCTCTCTCTCTCTCAATGAGTCAGTAAAAAGCAAGTTCTCTTTTTCTGTCTCTTTCGCCCAAATCATAGCAAAAAGCTGAGATTTGCGTTGCTCAAAATTTCCCACAAAAAAAAAAAAAAAACTCCGCGATTTTCAAAAATTAGGGTTTCTGGCAGAAATTAGGGTTTCTGCTGTCCGCCACGTCATCACTTTGTGACACCCTGTTTCTAAGTAGCTTACCATTCACTCTCATCACTTGATAGGTCCACTTTGAAAAAGCTTTCTGCACCCTGTACGGACCTGTCCACTTCTTCTTGAACTTCTTTTGGAAAGTAAAATCCAAGTAGCTCTCGTATTTCATCACGAGATCTCCTTCTTCTATCCTTTTGTCTGGCAAGCTTTGGTTAAACTTAGCAATTCGTTTTTTCCGCTACTTTACATAATAGTCCGCTGCTGCCTCCCTGTTCATCTGCAAAGCTTCAAGATTGAAAATTCAATCTTGCAAAAGTTCATGCTGCGTGGCATTGACTCGCCACATCCCTTTCAAAGCACTTCGTTGTTTATGTACTAGCAACACTGCCTCCATTCCATAGAACAACTCGAATGGAGTAAAATCAGCAGCCACTTTGTAGGACGTCCTGTACGTCCATACACATTTCTCGAGATTCGCTTCCCACTCTGTTTTCTGCTTATAAACATACTTCGTCAGCGTCTTTATGATCTGTCCATTTGCACTTTCTACCAGACCATTGCATTGAGGATGATAGGGTGAAGAGAATCAATGTTGAATGACCAGTTTCTCCACCAAAGCCTTCATAAGCTTGCTTCTAAGTCCGTGTCCTCTATCGGAAACAGGCACCCACGGTACTCCCAAACGATAGCAAATGTTATCAAAAACAAACTGAGCCACGACATGAGCATTTACTTCCTTAACTACCTTCGCTTCTACCCACCTGGTAAGGTAGTCAATGGCTATTAAAATATATTTCTTCCCACCCACAGTACTCCCAAACGATAGCAAATGTTATCAAAAACAAACTGAGCCACAACATGAGCATTTACTTCCTTAACTGCCTTTGCTTCTACCCACCTGGTAAGGTAGTCAATGGCTATTAAAATGTATTTCTTCCCACTTGTCGACTTCGGGAGTGGACCAATGGCATTCAAACCCCACTTTTCAAAGGAATTTTGGGCGATGATAGCCCCTTGTGACTCGGCTACTAGCTTCCTCTCACCCATAGTTTGGCATTCGTGGCAGGTTTTGCACCAATAGTGTACATCATGTACTACCGAAGGCCACCAAAAACCTGCTCTTAAAATTCAAAACAAAACCTAATCTTTACCTTGATGCCCACTTTCTTCATGACACTGTTGCAACACCATGCCGATTTCTTCTTTGTAAAGCACTCTCCGCAGTACTTCATCTCGTCCAAGGTCATTAGATGCTCCCCTATCAGTGTAAATTTGCAAGCCTTCTGTACTATTCTCCGTTTCTGTAGCTTAGACAACCATTCTGGACATTGACCTGTGCTCAAAAAGTGTTCAATCTCCTATAAGGTTTCACAACCTGCATAAGTGGCTGTGGGCACATATATACCTGTAATCTCCACTTGCACTTTGCTGCTTGCAAGCTGAGGGTATACATACTAGGACAACATACAAAAAAACCTTGATAGATACTTCACTTTATGCACAAACGATGCCAAACCTTGAGCACTGGAGAGAGGCTCCATAAGAACTAGAGTCTTAACTTTTTCCGGATCTGCTTCAATTCCATTCTGTGACACCACATGGCCTAATAATGACGTTGGAGGCTGTGCTAACTTACACTTCTTGGGGTTTAGTTGACCTCCTTCGTCAAGCCTCTGAAAGTATAGCCGTAGCTTCCACAAATGATCCGCTCTTGATCTATAACACCCTATTTCGTCCATAAACAGTTTGATGAACCTGTACTTGATACGAACTCTGTGGCCCTTGGCCAAGTTCTCTATGACACCACTAAATGCAGTTGTCACAAACTACTGATGTGTCAAGCCATCAACGTAACCGTGAAACGCGTTTCAACAGACGTGAAACGCGAAACGGGTGAAACGGCCGAAACGTTTCACCTGCAAGGTGAAATGCCTGGAGTGAAACGCCTGAAATAAAAATTTTCCTTTAGAGAATTTGGCCATTAAATAGTTATTTGTTTATTATGTATATGCTATTTCAAGGTTAACATAGCATGCGTTTCTACTCATTGCACTATGAACACCTATTTTGTCGATACATAACTCTATATATACACAAAATTGGTGTTTCAGTCAAACGTTTCAGTGAGGCCTTAGCCTAGAGTGAAACATTTCGGGGTGAAACGCCACGTTTCGGGGTGAAACATTTCGGGTCTGAAACATTTCACGGTTATGCTACAAGTCATTGAAGACCCAGCGAGTTAGGGCTCTCCGAGCCTAGCCCTAGCCGACTTGCAAATCCCGGCCGAGGGGCCTAAACCTTAAGAGAAGAAGCAGCATAAGAAGTTTTACCAACTTGCAAAGTCTTGCTGAGTGGCCTAAGAGTTCCCACCAACTTATGGGACCTCGTCCGATGGTTCCCAAATGCCTACGGGATTAAATAAAGCAGCACCTACACACATTGCCATTGCGTAAAAAATGATACGTGGCAGGCTGTACAACTACTCCCCTAAATCACGCTGGCAGTGCCACCTGGCAACTTGTACGGAGCAGCACTGGCTGATTTTTGCAGAATTGGCCCTGAGCTTTTGGAGGCCGAGTCCGTGAGCAACACTCATTGATTTTTGCAGAATTAGCCTTGAGCTTTTGCAGGCCAATGGCTTTTAGAATAGATGCTTTTCATTGCACTTCTTTTGGATGGCCTTGGGGGCCTTTAAATACAAGTTGTGACTTCTTCTCTGGCACTCTACCACATATAGGTGCAGAGCAGAGTCACAGGTGATCTACTAATTGGAAGCAATATAAAGAAATAATAATAGGGGCGCCAAGGTTCGGGGCCAGTGCTCTCTTGGGGTGGAGCTCCACCACTCCACGTCTCGTGTGTCGTGCATCTCTTTTCATTCTCTCTTTTTTTTTTTTTTTTGAAAAAGATCTTTCTAATAGTTAATGAAACTGCTCATGGGACTACAACCACCTCTACTAGAGAGGGCTACAACAATCATAAGGGGGAGACTCTCCCAATGAAAAACAACATATGTACAGTGAGGCTAAATCAAGAGATGGGAGGAGGGAAGAGCCACATAGGTGGACGGTAGTGCCACCTCAGCACACCCTGGACCATGGTGAAGATTCAAGAAAGGCCAAAGGCGCCAGAGTCGAAGGAAAGCCTCTCTACGCTCCCGCATGCGGTCGAAGCTGCCCTGGAGTCTCTCGAACTGTCCTCTGAGAGTATGCATCAGCTCTAGCCAGAGGTCTCGAACAGTCTCTGTTGGTGGTACAGGGCCAGCCTCAAAGATGCAGAAGCAACGGGCCCGCCAGATGAACCAGAGTATCACGCCGCAGATGAGCTCCCAAGACTACTCTCTCTCACTGCACCACTCCTTTGGAATAATCTCTGTAGCAGGCTGGAGTGTAAGTCGACCCCCCTGCATCACTATCATCCTGCTGGTGGAGGATAGCTGAAACTGAAGCGCCGGGCCCGTGAGAGGGACCAAGCAGCTGGGGACACCTGGATGGTCAACTGAGAAGAAAGGGTCCCTCCAAAACCACTCTCCAGGATCCCACTACACTCGTGCCAGTGGACAGCACTCCCAAGCCCACAGCCTCCAGTGGCCAGTCTCAAGAGCTACAGGGTCGATCTATGACACAACTCCTCCCACAGGTGCCCACGACTCGGATCCTCTGAAAACAGCACTCTGCCACCTGTGGGGCCTCTACTGAAACTCGGTGTAAGCGACCCTCACCCTGTAGCTCGAAAAACAAGGAGAATACAGTCTCTGAGCAAGCCCGAACTACGATGAGAACCTCCAGTCGTGTGAAGGCCCCCATCCATCTGGGCGCTGCTGACTCAAGATGTGTGAGCCACTCAGCTGGTATTGCCTCTGTGATGTCCTGACACATGCTCTGCACCCCTCTCATGCCCTGTAGTAGCTGGATGCTCTGAAGCTCCTCTGATAAGCCTGAAAACTGTAGTCAATCACCTAAAGTGAGTGCTAGACCCTCTGCCATGGGACCCCAAGAAACATGAGGCGTACTACCAACCAAGTGGCCTCTCTGAGTGCTAACCATGGGGTTCCAAACGAGGGGCTGTCTCAGGCGCTCCTCTCTGCAAGTAGGTTGATGCGGCTGCTCCCAGGAACGGAGCAGACTCACAGCGAAACGGTCCTCCAGTCTCCTGCTCAGGCCAACTCTGCGCATCTCTGTGAAAATCCATCCGGTCGGAGGTCGCCAAGGGCCTCCAGCCTGAGGTACTCTAGCACTAAGCCGTTGAAGCAAAAACTCCTTCCAGGGCTCCTCCCCTGGAAGTAATCCTCTGACAACAAACTTCCCCATAAGGACACTACTCTACTGTGCTGGGTCTATGATCCCCATCCCTCCCTAAGAACAAGGAAGAATGATGACCTGCCAGGCCACTTTGGCCCGGGCTATCTGAGTGTCACGCCCTGACCAAAGGAAGTTCCTGATCAGCCTCTCTACCTAGCTGATGCAAGAACTCAAAAAGATCCAACAAGAAGTGATGTACCACATAGTAGCCAACAACACCTGGTTGGCTACTACAACTCTGTCTGCCAGAGAAAGTTGTGTGGAACTCCAATGTAACAACTTCCTCCTGATGGACAGGAGAAGGGGAGCAACCTGTTGCTCAAGAGACAAGTCCAAGCCAACCCGACAACCCAAGTATCGAACTACAGTCCCTCGGGGAATCCATCTGAAGCCCTCACCAGGCAGCCAATCAGGCGTAGGAGCACTACGAACCGAGACTGATGCACAACAAAAGGTCTCAAGAGCCTGCTCACACTTGTGAAGGTTGGCCTCCTAGCCCTCCAAGTACAAGGCTGAGTCGGCTGCAAACTCAGCATCCATTAGCTCATCTCCCCAAATAGGGAGCGCTAAGCCACGTAGACCAACCTGCTATGAAACCAAAAATCTGCTATCGCCTTAGCATAGAACAAAAAAAGGAAGGGGGCAAGAGGGCAGCCCTATCTGACCGAACATATGAGCATGAAACGATCTCCTCTACCACCTGACAAAAGTACCTTACTGTGTGCCCGTCTGTAAAGAGCTGACATACCTCTGATCCATGCATCTGAGAAGCCCATCCTGCGTAGAGTGCTCTCCAAAAAGTCCCAGTCAACTCTTATCGTAGGCCTTCTCAAAATCGAGAAGAAGTATCACCAGATCCTCACCACGGAGGTGTGCGAGGGCAGATGCCTCCCAGAAGTGAAGATGTTGTCAAGGATACTACGCTCCTTAAGAAAACCTGTCTGTGTCCCATGTATGATGCTCTCTAGAAGTGGTTGAATACCCAAACTCAGAGCCTTGACGAAAATTTTGTAGGATGAGTTGAGGATGGTGATGGGCCGCAATCGAGTTGCCGATGCACTCAGCAGGATTCTTGAGGTTAATGCCTTGTCTATGGCTGAAATCTCGACGGATTTCTGTCTCTCTCTCCGAGGACTATGTCGTTCTGATAGCTATTTTGGCAAGATATGGAACGAGGTCGAAGTGGGGCATGACTCACATACAGGCTTGGGTGGTCCGGAGACCCAAGTGAGTCGTGCTAGAGAGACGAGATAGCGACAATATTCCATTAAAGGTGGACTATTGTTCAAAAATGAAAAAGTCTGTGTGCCGGAAATCGATGAGGTTCGACGAAGGATTTTGTTCGAATGCCACGATGTTCCTAGCACTGGGCACCCAAGCATCCAGAGAGCTTTAACTTTGGTCAAGCGATATTTCTATTGGCCAAGGATACACTCTTACATAGAGAGCTATGTGAAGAGATGCACTTAGTGTCAGATCAATAAGGCAGAGCGCCTTAGGAAAGTTGGCCTGCTGCATCCATAGGAAATCTTAGACGCCAAGTGGCAAAATATTTCCATGGACTTCATCGTTGGCTTGCCAAATAGTAGTCGGGGCAATGACGCCATTTGGGTTGTGGTCAATAGACTTACAAAAAAGGCGAAATTTATACCAACAAAGTCGACGATAAAAAGCCATGAGTTGGCGCTTTTATTTGTCGATCAACTTTAAAAGTTGTGTGGTTTGCCAAAGGATATCGTCAGTGACCGAGATACTAAGTTCACTTGATGAATTTTGGCGAGATGTGTTTGCTCATCTTCAGACGAAGTTGAGTATGTCGTCTTCTGACCATCCTGAGTCCAACGGACAATCTGAGAGGATGAATCAGAAGTTAGAGGACATGTTGAGAGCCTATGTCTCTCACAGGCAGTCTAATTGGAAAAGGTATCTTCCACAATTAGAGTTTGCCTATAATAGTAGCAAGCATTCTGCTACCGGATTTAGCCTGTTCATCCTGATGTATGGATTTGAGCCTAAATCCCCAATTGCTATTGGCTTAGAGAAAGTCAAGGAACACCAATTTCTTGGATGACATGCAAGAAATGCTCGAATTGGCTAAGGATAGTATAAGAACGGCTTGTGATCAAGTCACTACTTATGCTAATCAAAAGAGATCTCCCATGACTCTAGAGGTGGGACAATGGGTCTATCTGAAGATACCCAAGGACTCCAAGACCATGCGAACGGGGAAGCTTTTAGCTAGATATTGTGTTCCATTCTTGGTCACAAAGAAAATTAGCCAAGTTGCCTATAAACTGGCTCTTCCTTCGAATGTTAGTGTACATCCAGTGTTTCATGTCAACCACCTTAGAGTAAAATTGGGCAAAGCCGTCGTTTTTGTGCCTATCGAGGAAAATGTATAGCAAGATATGCAAACTGAGTATATTCCTTGAGAACCAGAGGCAGTTTTAGATCATCGTACCTGTCATTCGCGCCAAAAGGCTTATGACGAGTACTTAATCAAATGGAAGGGTCAATCTGAAAGGTTCACCACTTGGGAACCAGTTAGAGCTTTCAAAGCTCAATATCCCCACTTCATTGATGAGGACATCAATGGTTCTTAAGGGGGGAAGTATGTTATGTCCCACGTACACGAGAGGAGATCTAGCCCAAACGCCGTCGAGATGGGCACCTAGTGTCTGGACGGACGTAGTGTGAACCCGGCCAGTGTGGCCGGCCATTATTATAAAAGGGAGACCAAGGCCTCATTTGCAGTTATCGACCCCCACTGGCAGAGCGCCAGTGGTTAGCCCGCTAGGCTAGGAGTGTGCAAGGTCACCTTGAGAAGGTGAGGCCAGGTGGTATGGGACGCTCGGTCTTACAGGTGCACGCCTACGTCCTCGAACGTTGGCCCCAACACGGGGGTGCTGTAACAAACTGCTGATGTGTCGACCTACTGAAGAACGGAGCTACTGGCCGAGGTGCCTAAACCCTAAGAAGAACAAGGAACAGAAGAAGAAGTCCTACCGACTTATGGGGACCCCGTTTGATGGGACCCCAAGTGACAAAGGATTAAAATAAAGCAAGACTCGCACACACGCAAAAACTGAAGATGTGGCAAATTTTTGCGTTTTGCGCTGGCATGATGACGTGGCAGGCTGTACGGATTTTCGTAAATTGCGTTGGCAGCTTTTTGGCTTTGCTTTTGGACCAGAAGCTTTTGAGTTTTAAAGGCTTTTTACTGTAACTGCTTTTCAAGCCAAGGGCCTTTAATATGAGGCTAGGGCTCATTCTCTGGCATGCTTCCTGGAGAAGGTGCAGAGTCTGGAGTACCGGCTTGTACTTTGATGATGCAATATAAAGAAATACCGAAAGGGGCACCAAGGTTTGGGGCCAATACTCTCTGGGGTGGAATTTCGCCACTCTGTGTCGCGTGTCGTCTCTCTCTCTCTCTCTCTCAGTTGTTATTTAAGTGCTAAAAGTTTGTTCAGTCAGCTCTTTTCTATTGGCACGTGGTGCCTGTCTTGTGACAGTGATATCAGAGCATCAAGCGTGTGCTTTTCTAAAAGCATACCGGTCCTCCAAAAGAGCAGAGCTTTTGGAATTTTTATTTGAGGTATCTTCGCCCTCCAACCCGGACTTATTAGCCACTCCCACCCTTACTTCATCGCGCGTCTGGCGCGCTCCTGTCTTCACCGCTCATGTCTTACAGGGCCTAAGCCAATTAAGATCACTTGCAAGAGAAGGATCCAGATTTTTTTCCAGTCATTGTTTTTCTCAGAAGCAGTGCCATGCAGATGTTGACGTCTACAGCTACCAATCAGCATACTCCAAGTACTTGGCAAGCTTTCAAGAAAAACCAAAAAAAAAATTGTCCAAAGTTATATGGTTTCTGACGTCTTCCTTCGGAGTGCAACTTCTGGCAGAGTGGGGTATCCCGAAATGCTTGCCATGGAGACCCTAGCAGATTATAACTTGAAATTTCTCAACATCTCTCAGTAGATGTCTCTTCACGAGCAGATGACCTTGGAGGTCCAGTGCGATTGCTATCTTGGGACTACCATCGCCGTCTGTTATGTCCCGCTCACAGGAGAGGGGATCTAGCCCAGATGCCGTCGGAATGGGCGTCCAGTGTCCGGGCAACGTAGTGTGAACTCGGCCAGTGAGGCCAGCCATTATTATAGAAGGGAGGCCAAGGCCTCATTTGCAGTTATCGACCCCACTGGCAGAGTGCCAGTGGTTAGCCCGCGAGGCTAGGACTGCGCGAGGTCACCTCGAGGAGGTGAGGCCGGGTGGTATGGGACGCTCGGTCTTACAGGTGCACGCCTACGTCCTCGGACGCTGGCCCCAACACGGGGGAGCTGCCGGATGGTGGCTATGGTCGGGTTGTTTGTCCGACGCGTATCTGTAGGCGGTCTATGTAGCCGAGAGATCCTATCTCCTCGTGCGTTTCATGGTATCAGAGCCGGCTTGGCTGCACGAGGGATTGTGTGCACACCTACAGATCGGTTTGAGTCGGGGAACCTCGAGTTTGCGTAATTTTTAATGATAAAATTGCTAAAATTACTTACTTTTCTTCTCAAAAGCATGTTTGCAGGTAAACAATAAAGTTCGATTGCTGATTTTTTATAAAATTCAGCAATTCAACAAGTGGGAGTGCTGAAAATCAGAGGATTTTTCTTGAATTTACTAGTTTTCAACGAAAATCGGTGTATTTACCTTTAATTTGCTGTTTTTGTATTGCAATTCAGCATATGACATCTCTCTGTAAGTCCTTCTCTCTGTAAGTCTCTCTGTGCTTCGCACGGAGAGAGAGAGAGAGAGAGAGAGAGAGAGAGAGAGAGAGAGAGAGAAGTACCTCTCTCTCGTAGCAGTGACTTCCTCTGTGAGCATGGGAAGATGGCGATTTGTTTTTGCCCAAGCGTAAGAGTCCGAGTTGGCTCCAGCAAGGCACAAAATCGTAGGCTTGGCACACGCCCGCACGCGCTTGTGGGTAAGCGGCAGATTGGCCACGCGTCAATTTTTTTTTCCTCACACATACGCTCTGTTCGTTTTGATATTCCAATGCTAGGCGTTCGTTTTTTTTCTAACGCTACCAACTTCCAAGTGATTTAATTCACTTATTAAAAGGCCCGGCCATTTCTTAAGTGGGGACACTTTTATTTTTTTTTAAAGGTCAATGTGAAACCTGTATTGTATTGAAACTCACTTACAGAGACTGAGTTTTCCTGCAAAGAAACTCATTTTTGAGCTCTCTACTTCTCTCTACTGCTCCTCTCTCTCACCCGCTCGCGCTCCCGCCACCACCTGCTCGCCTTCACGCGCTCACGCCGACGTGTGGAGCTCTTCGCAACTTCAACTTTTCGCGACCGAAAAGTGCAGAAAAGGCTCGGTTTCGCGTGAATTTTCCAGTTTTTTCACGCACTTCGCCATGGATTCCTCCGGCTCGGATGTGCAGCGTGACAAAGCGCCAGGTAACATTCAAATTCCATTCACGCATGCTCTCTACACATGGATTACAAGCACTTTCCAGAGCTTCGACCAGCGTGTTACCGCTCTGGAAAACGCGAATGTTCAGACGAGCCTTCGCTTGGCCTCTCTCGAAGGGGTCGTACAGGGGCTCAGTTCCCGACTCTCTACTCTCGAAAATATGGCTCAGTCGAAGACTGCACGTATTTCCGAGGGGGAAACCCATCTCCAGCAATTGCGGATACACATTGCTACTTTTGGGCGTTCGCAGGGTGGTCCGACTACCACAATTCCGTATAAAACTACAAATTTCTCAGGTGAAGAGCAGTGTACGGAATTGGTTGTAAATAACTGGCTGCACCAGTGGACCACATACTTTGATCTTCATGGGGAGCATGATGAACGGAGGATTCAAACGATTCCTCTCTATCTGCGCAGCAAGGTGCTTACCTGGTGGTGTGACATGACAGAGAAGCCTACGACGTGGGCTGACTTTTGCGTGAAATTCAAGAGGGATTTCGCCAAAATGGATCCTTTGAAAGCTTACGCCAAACTGCAGAGTCTTTCGATGAAAACTCTGTCTTTTGATAAGTATATGACAGCTTTCAAAGAGGCGCTCACCTTCTGCAAGGTGGATTCCACACACGCCGTGCACATGTACTTGCTGGGGTTACATGAAGATTACCGTTGTGCCTTAATCAAGGACAAAGCCCCGACTGATGTCGAGGATGCAGTGGCCAAGGCCAGGACGTTCCATTTGATAAATGGAGCGAATTATGAGAAGAAAAGAAATGCAGACCATCAATCCGGTGAGGGTGCTTTGAGGAAGCGACCCCGATTCCAACATAAGTCCAAATCACCGCCGAGATCTTCTCAGGAAAAGAAGAAAGCCAGAAATGCTTCAGTTGCTGATGCAGTGAAGAAGGGGGCTTGCTTCGGATGTGGCCAGACGAGTCACCAAATCAAGGATTGCCCCAAGAAGAAAAAGACGCAGAAACCGCAAGGCCGTCCTTCGATTCAGATTCACGAGATCTCAGGTAACTCTGATGTTGTTCAAGTTGAAATCCATCATTTAGCGCAGAGTTCATGCACTAATTGTACTTTTAGCACCAAAGTGTTTGGTAAGCACGATCTTCTCCGTTTCCCCGGGAAGATCAATGGTCACGACGTCACCGTACTCCTTGATAATGGAAGCTCACACAATTTTGTGGATGCAAAATTGGTGCAGAAACTGAACCTGCGCCGGACGCAAGACAATGACCATGAATATCGCGTGAAGATGGCTCGTGGCGTGGATACGGATGTATGGAATCGGATGGTTCAGACTTGTCGCTCGAGCTGGTTGATTACAAAGAGAACCTGGATTTCCACATCATGCACCTGGACAGAGCAGATGTTATTTTAGGAATTCCATGGTTTTATGATAAACAAGACTCATTGTATATAGACTATGTACATCACTCTCTTGTTTTTGTTAAGCAGAACATGCCTCATGTATCTGTGTCGCTTTGTAATCAGAAGTCTGTAAATAATGGTTTTGCAATACCAGTTGTTACTGCTTTGGAAATGTATAAAGAAATAAAGTCTTCTGATGTTGACTTTTATCAATGCGTACCATCTGCTTGGTCTGATTCATTAGTGCTTGGTACTTCTGTCACTGAATTTCGTAAAAATGTTTCATGTTCTTCTGTTGAACTTGGGGATTCCAACGAATCCAACCTTATCCGAGAAATCATGACTGATTTCAAGGATGTTTTTCCTGATGATCTACCTCCTGGCTTGCCGCCTTCGAGAGGAGGAGGAGATCATGGCATTGAGTTGGTGGCTAGTAGTCAGCCCTTCTCAAAGCAATCCTATCGGTTTAGTAAAACCGAGGAGGACGAGATTCAGCGACAGCTGAAAGATTATCTCGACAGGGGTTTTGTTCGGCCTAGCAAATCCCCGTGGGGAGCGCCAGTGCTACTTTCTCGAAAGAAGGATAACACTATGCGCTTCTGCGTCGATTACAAGGGGTTGAATAAACTCACTGTCAAGAACAAGTATCCGCTCCCGCGCATGGACGATCTGATAGATCGGCTCCATGGAGCGTTGTATTTTACGAAGCTAGACCTGCGATCAGGCTATCATTTGTGTTGTATTGTGATGTGCCAACTACTGAATATTCCTGATTCGATGAGATTGCCTGGGTATGTAATTTTAGTGCATCAAGACACTCGTGGAAGATCAGTACGGTCTGGGTGTGATGGCTAATTTTACTACGCCGGAATATCAAGAGTTCCGATCTGGACGAAAGGAGTAGCTAACTCCTTGATCAAAAGAGCAGAAAGGAGAAGCTAACTCCTTGATCAAAAGAGCAGAAAGGAGAAGCTAACTCCTTGTTCAAAAGAGCAGAAAGGAGAAGCTAACTCCTTGTTCAAAAGAGCAGAAAGGAGAAGCTAACTCCTTGATTAAAACAGCCGAAAGGAGAAGATAACTCCTTAATAAAAAGAGCAAACTGATTGTCCCTCGGAATGTCCCTCATAAATTTTTTAACTAACTTGAGTTGTTTTGCAAATATGTTGTAATCAAGGACGATTACTCTCTTTCAAGAAGGGGAGATATAAAAAACTGCTGACGTGTCGACCTACTGAAGAACGGAGCTACCGGCCGAGGGGCCTAAACCCTAAGAAGAACAAGTAACAGAAGAAGAAGTCCTACCGACTTATGGTGGGGTCCCAAGTGACAAAGGATTAAAATAAAGCAAGACCCACACACACGCAAAAACTGATGACATGGCAAATTTCCGAAAATTGCATTGACATGATGACATGGCAAGCTGTACGGATTTTCGCGTTTTGCGCTGGTTGATGACATGGCAGGCTATACGGATTTCCGTAAATTGCGCTGGCAGCATTTTGGCTTTGCTTTTGGACTAGAAGCTTTTAAGTTTTAAAGGCTTTTTACTGTAACTGCTTTTCAGACCAAGGGCCTTTAAATATGAGGCTAGGGCTCATTCTCTGGCATGCTTCCTGGAGAAGGTGTAGAGTCTAGAGTACCGGCTTGTACTTTGATGATGCAATATAAAGAAATACCGAAAGGGGCGCCAAGGTTTGGGGCCAATACTCTCTGGGATGGAATTTCGCCACTCCGTGTCGCGTGTCGCGTCTCTCTCTCTCTCTCTCTCTCTCTCTCTCTCTCTCTCTCTCTCTCTCTCTCTCTCTCTCTCTCTCTCTCTCTCTCTCTCTCTCTCTCTCGTTATTGAAGTGCTAAAAGTCTGTTCAATCTGCTCTTTTCTATTGGCACGTGGTGCCCGTCTTGTGACGGGAGCTGTGGTCGGGTGGTTCATCCGACGCTTGTCTATAGGCGGTCCGTGTAGCCGGGAGATCCACTTTGAGTTCGTTTCAGATGGCTATATCTTGCGATTACCATCACCGCAACAAGAACACTATCTGACCAAGCCAATTTCGACCATTCAAGAGCTTATGACCATGCTGCATTCGCAAACGTCTGGAAGAAAACTAACCCTAATTTTTGGTGCAGGTCTCAAAATGGAAAGCCATACGTGTTTTGAGCTCGATTGACATTGAGAATGCTTCTTTCAGTTTGATTTAGTAGTTTTTTGAATTTTCTTTGACAACTTGTTTGAGAGATTGCTCGAGAAAGTACGGTTTGAAATTTGTTTGAAATAGATTGTATCAATTTTAAACCTGTCTTGGAGCCGATTTGAATTGTTTGACTCTGGTTTTAATACTGGTTTCAATAATTGGTGATTTACTCCCGGTGGAGTAGTGAGAAATGTTGTTTGATAATGTGTGAACCTCGGAACAACACAGACGGCATGTCTAGCGAGCGTTTCATTGTATGCTTGAAAACCTCAAAACGACACAGACACGATGTCTGAGGGGAATTTCGTTGTATGCTTGGAAAACCTCTAAACGACGCAGATAAGATTTCTGGGGAGCTTAGATGTATGCTTCAAACCTCCAAGTGACGCAAGTTGCGGTTTGGGAAGTGTTTGGTAGTATTAGTCTTCTGAGCTCATGGCCCGAACCTTTTTAGGTTATTTGCAAGGGGAGTGACGAGGTAGTCATTGAGTAGCTTCATACCGCAAACCATCTGTCTCGAGGGAGTGCTTAGCAGCACTGTTCGTTGTGTCTTGTAACATGCATATGTGAGCATTTGTGTTGCATTGTGATGTGCCAACCACTGAATATTCCTAATTGGGTAAGATTGCCAGGGTATGTAATTTTAGTGCATCGAGACACCCATTGAAGATCAGCACCGTCTTGCTCTGATTTGGAATGAGAAAACTAATTGTCCCTAGGAATGACCCGTGAAAATTTTTGAGTTAACTTGAGTTGTTTTACAAATATCGGTAATCGCAGACGATAACTCTTCTTTCAAGAAGGGGAGATGTCACAAACGGCTGGCATGTCAAGCCACTGAAGACCCTGCGGGTTAGGGCTCTCCGAGCCTAGCCCTAGCTGACTTACAGATCCCGGCCGAGGGGCCTAAACCCTAAGAGGAGAAGCAGTATACGATAATCGCAGACGATTACTCTTCTTTCAAGAAGAGGAGATGTCACAAGCTGCTGA
Organism: Adiantum capillus-veneris; assembly: GCF_014529385.1. Classification (NCBI taxonomy): domain Eukaryota; kingdom Viridiplantae; phylum Streptophyta; class Polypodiopsida; order Polypodiales; family Pteridaceae; genus Adiantum; species Adiantum capillus-veneris. The sequence continues at coordinate 103,081,783 of NC_140937.1, forward strand.
CGTGTCAAGCCACTGAAGACCCTACGGGTTAGGGCTCTCCACTATCTAGGCAAAACGAGCGTGCCATTTCAAAACACTTGACATTTGTACATTCCTAAAGCAAAGTAGGCATGTTTTAATGTGATAAAACATGCAACAGTGCCATGTCCTAGGTCTCGCTGCCCGGCGAGGTATGTACACGCTTGCAACCGTGGCATCAATTTTTCACATATCATACTATGTAGATTGTAGAATGTCACGTGCACATCTAACCCTATGTGCATGTGGACAAGCTATCTCAGGTCTAGGGTTCAGGTCAGCTTAGGAAGTGTTCTGGCATCTTTGTGAGCCTGTGAGCAAGCCGTGCATGTCCAAGCACTTAAGAGTAGTTGCATATCCTCTGATTGCACACCCAGTACCACCCAGCATATGCATTGTCCAAGAAGAAGATCCAATTCCCGGCCAGTTTTGGGACAGTATATTTTACAGAGAATTTGGCATTTTATTAATTAAATTACCAATTTCCAAAGGTCGTGGTCTGTAGGAGAACCGCTTGACCCAGCTTTTCATAGCTATATAAGCAAGCAGACATGAGGCGCCCAGTTTTAGCAGAAGAAGAAAAAGAAGTTCTAGCAACTTGCAGTGCACCTTCTCAGCAAGACCGGCAAAGAGCCGTAGCGTTTTCAGCCGACAAGATCCACCTGGCACTTTCTGTAGCAGATCAGTCCCAACGTTTTCTGACGTTTCCTGTAGCAGATCAAGCCTAGCATTTTGCAGTTCCACGACGCCGGATCAGCCAAGCACATCAGCGTTTTCAGTTTTCAGTACCTAGCCATTGCAGATTTAGCCCCTAGCCTCACAGAACTCACCTACACGCAGTAGATCCTCACTGTACCGTCAAGTCAGCCAGTGTTTACAGTTTCAGCCCACTGTTCTCAGATTTCAGCATCTGCGTTTTCAGTGCTTCATCGTCGAGTTGTCGCCATCGCCATCCTCATCGACATAATGTCAACATTTAGCAAAAAGTCAGCAGTTTGCACATTTCATCATTTCAGCCCTAGCGTTTTTACTTTGCAGCCCGTCGCCGTCGTCATCATCATTGTTGTGGACATCGTCAGCAAGTCCATTGCATCTAGACTATTGTACAAGATTTGTGCAATCTATAGTATAGACCTCTCTCGCCATAGAGAGGGGGGCCCTTGGAGAAGGGTTTAAGAACCGTCTAGTGTCGTATTCTTCTCTCTCTCTCTCTCCCTCAGTCTCAACACTTTCATTCACACTAGCATTCACTTGTTTGTGATCATTACACTCTCTCACTAAAGGAACGGAAGGCTCTCCCTTCCGTAAGTAAAAGGAATCCTTGAGCACAGTTCGGAGCACTCATCTTGAGCAATATCAACATTCACTTCCGTTGTACCTTACATTGGTATCAGAGCTTTGGCAGTGTTCTGTATCACTCAAGGAAAGAACCACAAGAAATTTTTTGCTAGTTGTGGTCGCACGTAACCCAAGTGCACTTGGTTGTGTTGATTCCTAATCGTGTTTTTGAAGAGTGACAGGTAACCCAAGAAAGAAGGGCGTGTCCAACCTCCCCTTGTTCCTCTTTTCACTCATTGAGAGCGGACCATGCACTTAGCGGCCGGCCAATCGACTTGAGTGGGGAAAAAGCAACTTTGGTATGAGCGCAAGGCCGCCAAGGGGTGCGCACGCAGGGAAGAAAAAGCCTTCTCAAACACCGATTGCAAGCTACAGGACTCAAGAACCTCAAGAACCCAAGAACCCAAGTTCCTCTGGGTTCCTCGAGAACTTAAGTACCCAAGACCTCAGTGTATGGTCATCACCCAAAGCGGAATGGACATTGGATACTTTGCATGATGGTGATGAGAGTGGAGTTGGTGACGTAGAATTTTCCCCACTAGGAGGATTTTTTTCTGACCCTCCCCCTTCCCCATCTATGCCACGGATTGCACCAAATCCTATGGAGGCTTTGGTCAAGTCGATGATGGACATGATGCTATAACAAGAGGCGCAACGCGCCACCTTGAATAGCGAGCGTGATCAAGCACGCTTGGCGACGAAAGAAAGAAAGGCAGCTATGGAGCTTGAGCGTGAGCAAGCACACGAAGCTCAACGCATAGCGGTCGAAGAAAGGCGAGCGGCCTTGGAATTAGAGCATGAGGCATAGAGAGACCAACGCATGCATAAGTTTGTCCTACAGATACTCACTTGGAAATCTGAGCCGGTCAAAGATGTGGGCAGTTCATCAGGTAGCACAAGTAGAGATACGGACACCAACAATCCAGTCACTGAGAAGTTGACGTTCAGTTAGTATGACGGTAAGATGGATGCTAATGTTAATCATTCTTAGTTGCATCAATTGAATGCTTACTTTGCGACAACTAAGATTTTTCTTTGAAGGCGACCAGTTCACGAGGGACTTGAACTTGGTCCGGAAGGCTTTGCAGAAATCTCAGAAAAAGGAGCAAATCGCCATCGTCGCGATTTGAAATTTAAGGAGAATGATTGGGTGCTCTTATGTTTTGAGAAGGCACGCCTGAGAAAGAAAAAGGGAAAGGAGAGGCTTTTTCCAAAGCTTAGTATGCGATACTACAGACCTTTCCAGATCTCCGAAAAGATAAATGATGTCTCCTTCCGACTGACGCTGCCCGACACTTGGAGGATTCACAATGCTTTTCATGTGAGTCTCCTGAAGCCCTTTAAAGGCGATGTGCCCGAAAATGGGGAGCCTGATGAGCAACCCGAAGTGGAAGAAAACGAGGAGATCCTTGTTCCCGAACAGATATTGGCACATAAAGACAGAAAGATTAAGGGTCGAGTGATAAGGCGGTTCTTGGTTAAATTCAAGAACTATCCTGCATTGGATGCGAAGTGGATGGAGGAGGAGGACCTAGCAGATACTCCTCAGATTATGAATCTTTACCTTGATACTGAGAGCTGACAGTATTCTCCTGTAATGACTTTATGAACTAGAACTCCCGAACATGATACTGACTTGTTCTTGACTTGTTTAAGTGCAGGAACTGATAGATGAAATGACTGCAGCATTTTTGGTCTGAATGATCTCAATAGACATGGTTGCAATAGGGATTAGTCAATCGGACATCTATGAGGTCCTGAGTGGATCTAGATGCGATTGCTAATTGCATTGCCGATAGATCATAGTCTAAGATCCGAATGAATTTTTAAATGTGATTTGTCATGTAATGTCCTGTGATGTCAAGTGATGTCCTGTGATGTCGTGTGATGTGACTATCGATTGGTACATGTGCTAGATATGTGTTCCTAGTGCGTCGATACTAACAGGTGTCTGCTTAGACAATTTATGGCCTCTGTCTGTTTTGCAGGCATAATCGAGGGCGATTACAATGCTTTCAAGAGGGGTGTATGTCACAAACCAGTGATGTGGCCTAACCCTAGACACAAAGTGTTAGGTGCAGCGGAATGATTGTTTGCGCTTTGCTCAAGATGAGTGCTCCGAATTGTGCTCAAGGTTCCTTTTGTTCTTATGGAATTCTTAATCAGAGAATGCTATGATCACAAACAAAGTAAATGGACACTGTGCGTGCAAGTGTATGAGACTGACAGATAGAGAGAGAAGAGAGATACGACACCAAAGACGTTGTAAAACCCTCCTCCGAAGGCCCCACTCTCGTCAACGAGAGTGGTCTACTTATGATTGCACAATCTGGTACAAATGGAATGCATGTGACTGATGCAAGTCTAGGCTATGTCGACGACAACGACGGGGATGACGAAGTCGACCTAATGCCTGAAATCTGTAATCTTTCTACCGCTGTCCAAAAACGCTATGGGCTGAATAATCTTCTATCTGCTGAATTCTGACTCTATGTCGGTGACGATGTCGATGACGACGATGTGACGACGACGCGCTGAAAACGCAGATGCTGAAATCTGCGTTTCCCGGGCTGAAACTGTAAACCTTGCGGAAACTGACCGTGCGGCGAGGAACTGCTGCGGGAAGGTGAGATCTGCGAGGTTCGGGACTTAATCTGCGGGTACTAACTGCTGAAAACTGAAAACGCTGATGTTACTTGACTTTCGGTCATGGTAAAGGTGCAAAACGCCGGGGCTGATCTGCAACCAAAAACGCTAGGGCTGAATGTTGGCCTTCTGTCGCCGGGATTCTGCAAATGCAAAAACGCTAGGCTGATATGTTGTGTTCTTGTCTCCAGGGATCTGCAAGATCAAAACGTTGGCTGATCTGCTGTGTCTTGTCCAAAAACGCTACCAAGCTACTGAAGAGCAAAAACGCTAGAAGCCTTTGGGGTTCTGCTGAGAAGGTGCCTGTTGAGCGGTGCTCCTGCTGCCTCTTCTGCCATTGAGTGCTAACTTGGGTTTGCTTATATATTTTCTTAGCAAAATTGCCCTACCTACTTTTGTTGGAAAGTCACTTGCAAATAATAAGTGAAAAATGCCAGAAAATAGGGAAAATAGGCTAAATGCACTGGAAAATTCCCCTGATGGAATCTGTTGGATTCTGATGGGAATATTGATGATCATGTTGTGTGCAACCAGAGGATATGCATCTATACTAAGTGACTGGGCATGCACGGTCTACAAATAGACTCACAAAAGTGCCAGATCACTTCTAATCTAGAATGACCGGAATGACTGAACCTTGTTATGGTGTAGCTTGTCCACGGACACATAGGGTTGGGATGTGTCACGTGTCATCCCCTCCTTTTCAAAGTGAGGTACTGGTACCGAACTGTATGGCGTCGAGGGAGATCGGCAATAGCATCCGGAAGCCTGGAAGAGACTCTTCGCCGGCCCACTCTGATGTGTGGGTCATGCGGTACTTGAACTCCATAAAGGTCTGCAATGCTTGCTTCTTTGGGCCGCGCCGAAAGCGACAGTCTTTTGTGGCTCCTTCGATTTTTCAACTTTGTCGATGGACGTAGGTCCACCTTCTTCAAGAATCTCCATGGCTGAAAATTCCTGAAACCATTTCCAACACAAAAACATGAACATATCTATTCCATGTAAAGTGAGGAAAAATCTTGTCTTTCTAAAAGACTGTGCATGCAATGTAGATGAACAAAGAGACAGAGTGCTAAATTGTTCACCACATACACGCAAACAATGAGATCGAATCTTATCATTCTTTTGATCTAAAGCAATCAACTTTGGCAATTCACAACGGAAATGCCCATGCTTGGTGCTCATACGTTCATGTGCTCGTTCGGAAACTGTGTCATGCCAAGGAAGAGACATGGAATGTGACTTCCTTATATACAGCTTTCAGCTTTTCATGAAAAATCCACATACATTCGTGCTCATCCATGAGAGAAACGTGCTCAACATACAATATGTCATGCCTAGAAAAAGGGATCGCATAACGATGCTGACTAAAATACAGGAAACGATCACGAATGAAACATTCAAACAATGCGTGCATATCAATCATGCGAACACATAATACTTCCTGTGAGGGTTCTTTCGACCTAGGGCCTAGGCTCGAGAGCCAAGATCGGTTCTTCCTGAATGATCGAATCGTCCTGTGGGGGTTCTTTGGACCTCGACTCGAAAGCCAAGATCGATCCTTCGTGATTGATCGAATCTGCAACGAGGTTAGCTTTGCTAGAAAAAGCATCAACTAGCACATCATCCTTGTAAACAATCACATCTACTTCATGCAACTCATCATACTTGTGAGAAATCACATCTGCTTGTGAGAAATCACATCTTGATCATGCAAATTATCATGCTTGTTAGAAATCACATCATGATCATCATGGAAATCATCATGCTTGTCATGGTCATCCAAATCATCATGCAAATCATTGTCATTCAAATCATCACGCTGGTCACAATCATGCAAATCCTCTGTCATGCTTTGGAGAAGAAGAGATTGAGAGAGTCTCCTTTTCCCAATTCTCTTGCATCTGTGCCTGAACTTGAGAAAAGAGTCGCAAGAACTCTTGCATGCTTGCTTTGTTCTCGCGATCAAATCTTGCTTCGCGTTCTTTGTTCTCGCATTCAAATTTTGCTTCTCTTGCTTTGGCTTCCAAGCGAGCTTGCTCGCTCTCACGCACTATGGCTGCCATTCTTTCTTGGTACTTACGCTCAATGGCTACGATTCTTTCTTCGCTTTCTAAGTTCCTGTCCATCATCCTCTTGTCCAAAGCCTCCATAGGAGTTAGAGCAATCCTTGACGTAGATGGGGAAGGGGGAGGGTCGGAAAAACCTCCTGGTGAGGAAAATTCTTCTTCGCCTCTCTCATGCTCATCACCTCCAAGCGAAGTATCCATTCCGCTTCGAGTGATGACCATTCTGAAGTCGTGGGTTCTTGTGGGTTCTTGTGGTCTTGGGTTCTTAAGTTCACGAGGAACTTGGATTCTTGGGGGTCTTGGGTTCTTGGGTTCTTGAGGGTCTTGAGATTCTTGAGGTTCTTCAGGTTTTCTTTCGCTTGCAAACCGTGTTTGAGAAGGATCTTCTCTTCACCCGAGTTCTACTCCTTTCCGCGGGCGTACCCCTTGGCGGCCTTGCGCTCACACCAAGGTTGCTTTTTCCCACCTCACGTCGATTGGCCGGCCGCGCTAAGTGCACGGTCCGCTCTCGATGAGTGAAAAGAGACACAAGGGGAGGCTGGACAAGCCCTTCTTTCCTGGGATTCCTGTCACTCTTCAAAAACACGATTAGGAATCGACACGCCCAAGCGAACTTGGGTTCGTGCGACCTCAACAAGCAGAAAAAATTCTTGTGATTCTTGTGGTTCTTTCCTTGAGTAATACAGAACACTACCAAAGCTCTGATACCAATGTTAGGTGCAGCGGAATGATTGTTTGCACTTTGCTCAAGATGAGTGCTCCAAACTGTGCTCAAGGTTCCTTTTGTTCTTATGGAAGGTAGAGCCTTCCGTTCTTAATGAGAGAATGCTATGATCACAAACAAAGTGAATGGACACTATGTGTGCAAGTGTATGAGACTGAGAGATAGAGAGAGAAGAGAGATACGACACCAGAGACGTTGTAAAACCCTCCTCCGAAGGCCCCACTCTCGTCGACGAGAGTGGTCTACTTATGATTGCACAATCTGGTACAAATGGAATGCATGTGACTGATGCAAGTCTAAGCTATGTCGACGACGATGACTGGGATGACGAAGTCGACCTAATGGCTGAAATCTGCAATCTTTCTACTGCTGTCCAAAAACGCTATGGGCTGAAATCTGCTAATCTTCTATCTACTGAATTCTGACTCTATGTCGGTGACGATGTCGATGACGACGATGCGACGACGACGCGCTGAAAACGCAGATGCTGAAATCTGCGTTTCCCGGGCTGAAACTGTAAACCTTGCAGAAAATTGACCGTGCGGTGAGGAACTGCTGCGGGAAGGTGAGATCTGCGAGGTTCGGGACTTGATATGCGGGTACTAACTGCTGAAAACTGAAAACGCTGATGTTACTTGACTTTCCGTCGCGGTAAAGGTGTACAACGCCGGGGTTGATCTGCAACCAAAAACGCTAGGGCTGAATGTTAGTCTTCTGTCGCCGGGATTCTGCAAATGCAAAAGCGCTAGGCTGATATGTTGTGTTCTTGTCGCCAGGGATCTGCAAGAGCAAAACGTTGGCTGATCTGCTGTGTCTTGTCCAAAAACGCTAGCCAAGCTGTTGAAGAGCAAAAACGCTAAGAAGCCTTTGGGGTTCTGCTGAGAAGGTGCATGTTGAGCGGTGCTCCTACTGCCACTTCTGCCATTGAGTGCTAACTTGGGTTTGCTTATATATTTTCTTAGCAAAATTGCCCTACCTACTTTTGTTGGAAATTCACTTAAAAACAATAAGTGAAAAATGCCAAAAATAGGGAAAATAGGCTAACACACTGGAAAATTCCCCTGATGGATTTTGATGGGAATACTGATGATCATGCTGTGTGCAACCAGAGGATATGCATCTATACTAAGTGACTGGGCATGCACGGTCTATGAATAGACTCACAAAAGTGCCAGATCACTTCTAATCTAGACTGACTGAACCCCGTGGTGTAGCTTGTCCACGGACACATAGGGTTGGGATGTGTCACATGACACAAAGGGGTTGCAAGACCGAACACACACGCTGGCAAACACGCCCGAAAAACGCAATGGCTCTGCCACGTGGCAGCAGCGTACGGACCCTCACGAATTGCGGCGGTATCTCCGAAAAAGCAAGGCTGACGTGGGCTGAGCAATACGACTTGCCTTTTCTACGCAAGGGCAGAAGAAAATTCCTACGCAATGTTATTGGCAGCTTTTGGGAACCTGAGTCAAAGTTTCTTTATTTTAATGCTTTAAACTGTAAGCCTATTTTTGGGGCAGCTTTTGGGGCTCTGCTTTTGGCATCCCTTGTAACCTTTATAAGAAACCCAAGGAGGCTCCCTCTGCAGAGCATCTGGACGTAGAGTCTGAGAGCGAGCACCCGCAAGAGTTGTACTTTGCTCGAAGATTAATATAAAAAGAAATACCGAAAGGTGCACCAGTCTTTGGGGCCAATATCTCTAGGCACGGAACTCCGCCAGGCCGTGTCAAATCAATTGTGAACTGTGAACTGTTTTAAAGTAAATTCCTGTCGTGTCGCGGTAGAATCTTGACTTGGAGTGTCAAAGTTTGTTACACGTAATTGGGATTTGCCCAAACTGCATATGATGTGCGTTCTTTTTCTCTCTCTTGTTTGTAAAAATAAAGCAAGTCCCAAAAAGCTATCCCTTTCAAAATAAAGCAAAAAAGCTCTCTTGTTTAATCCAATAAAGCAAAGAGGCTTTCTATATTAAAATAAAGCACTCTCTCTCTCTCTCTCTCTCTCTCTCTCTCTCTCTCTCTCTCTCTCTCTCTCTCTCTCTCTCTCAAACCCTAAGCGGTTCTGTCGTTCTTCACCTTCACGCGTCCCCAGCCTCCCCTTGTGAGAGAGGGGCTGCCCTAGGGGGGGCGCCAACAGCCTTGCCCCATCCCAACTAAGCTTCGTCGCACCTGTCCCCCACGAGCAGGACCCGGGACGGCTTCGCCACATCTGTCAGGCTCGGTTGCCCTGCGAAGCTCGCCTTGCTGCATCTGTAAGGCCCGGCATCGCTGCATCTGCCAGGCTCGGCCCACGAGCAGGAGAAGCCATGCGCGCAAGCCCGTCGACAGCCCTGCAAAAACCAGTCCTCCTGCGAAGGCCTCTCGACCACCCCGCCCCGCACACGCCTGTTTTGTCAACGAGACTGGCCACTGGGGTCCGAGGCTCTGCTCGCCCACAATCCCGCACGCTCGACTGTCGTGCTCGCCACTGCAGGTCCGAAACCCTGCTCGCCCAATAGGCATGGACACTTAGTGTCTCTCTCTCTCTCTCTCTCTCTCTCTCTCTCTCTCTCTCTCTCTCTCTCTCTCTCTCTCTCTCTCTCTCTCTCTCTCTCTCTCTCTCTCTCTCTCAACTGCACGTTTGATCACGAGCCCATATGTCCTCAACACCCCCAATGCACCCCTAGCTGGAATGCATCCTTCGGAAACAAACAACCAGTAAATACAGAGACATCTTTTCGGCACAAGGGCTGCAGCAATCATGGCCACACGGGCGTCGTCCCGAGGCAAGCTGACTTTTGCCGGGGTTGTGGCAACACCCCGAAGATGGACACCACGACCCGCCTCCAACATGAAGTCGAAAGACTCTGCAAGGAGAACGATGAGCTAAAACAAAGACTGGTGGTCATCGAGGCTAGACTCACCATAGTAGAGAACTCCAAGGCGGAAACAATGGAAGAGATGGAAATCAAGATCAACCAAACAAAAGCAGAGGTGGACACCTCTCTCACCAATACGGTCAAGAATCAAGTGCAACAAATTATCCTCCACAAGGTCGATGATCGGGTGACGTCCACGCTACTCGAACAACAACGGCAAGATAGTATAGCTCTCAACGTTCGCATTGGTGGGCTTCCTAGCAACTGGCAAGGTGAGGGGGATCTCAACAACAAGTCTTTTGCCCGCATTCAATCCGCAACCCACATGATACAGTGGGACCTAGTCACAATCAACTCTCTTACACACGAATACCGCACGAACCATGCAATCATCACTTTCAAGACCAAGGCGGACCGAATCAAACTCCTCGAGCAATCGAGGCTTCTTAAAGACACTAAAATCTGGTTTGCAGAAGACCTTACTCCCGCCCAACTCAAGCAGAAGAAAGCAGAACTACAAAAGATGCGAGAGGTGCGCATTGCAGGAAAATGGGCAGTTTACCGAGGAGGCAAAGCTATTATCCAGGAGTTTCGAACTCCCAAATCGGCTTCCTCCTCATCTACCCCTCCTTAGGTTTTGGTCATTTTCTTTTTGTTCACCCCTCGATGGACCCTCAGTCCTTAACTGAGATTGTATCTGACAATGTATTGTTTTTATTTGCGGTCCCATAGGTCATATCTGACCTCCGTGGACGATAATTCAATCTCTCTCTCTCTCTCTCTCTCTCTCTCTCTCTCTCTCTCTCTCTCTCTCTCTCTCTCTCTCTCTCTCTCTCTCTCTCTCTCTCTGCTTTTCCGAGCGTAGAATAAAGCAAAAAGCCTAGCTGCTTTTTCCCGTAAACGCGGGGATCCGTACAGTTATGCCACGTGTCAACGCGCCACGTCAGCAAATCAGGGTTAGGAATAGGGTTAGGGCAGAATTAGGGTTTCTGATTTTAGGGTTAGGGTTTCAACAGAATTAGGGTTTCGGGCAGCCACGTCATCACTTTGTGACATACCCCCCTTTTGAAAGCATTGTAATCGCCCTCGATTACGGCTGCAAAACAAACAGAGGCCATAAACCATCTTAGCAGACACTTGACTGTTAGTACCTACGTACTAGGAACACACATCTAGCACATGTACCAATCGACAGTCACATCACAGGACATCACATGACATTCAACATTCATTCGGATCTTAAACCATGATTTATCGGCAATGTAGCTAGCAATCGCATCTAGATCCACTCAGGACCTCACAGATGCTCAATTGACTAACCCCTATTGCAACCATGTCTATTCGAGATCATTCAGACCGAAATGCTGCAGTCATTTCGTCTATCAGTTCCTGCACTTAAAAACAAGTCAAGAACAAGTCAGTTTCATATTTTCCAGAATTCCATTTCATAAAGTCATACAGTAGAATACTGTCAACTCTCAATATCCCTGAAGCTCAAAGAGACATCAGTGACTCTAGTATTCAAAAATCGAGGCATCTGTTGACAAAGGAGCGGAGTAACTCTCCTCTTGTGCATCCCACTGCACCAGATCTCCGGCCAAGCTGAATTCTGGGTTCCATTTGGAATAGACCATGCTAAACCAAAAGCTTCGAGGTAAAGATTCACATTCCGAGGAATATCTGCTGAGTCTTCCTCCTCCATTCGCTTCGCATCCAATGCGAAGTAGGTCTTGAATTTAACCAAGAACCGTCAGTTCGCTTTACCTTCTTTCTTTCTTTCTGTGCCAATTTCTGTTTTGGAACGAGTATCTGCTCGTTTTCGTCCAATTCGAGTTGTACATCATCAAGCACATCGCCTTCAAAAGGCTTCAAGAGACTCACATGAAAAACATTGTGAATCCTCTAAATATTCTGGCAGCTTCAATCGAAAGGAGATATCATTCATCTTTTCGGAAAATCTGGAAAGGTCCACACCATTTCATGTTAAGCTTTGGAAAAAGCCTCTCCTTTCCCTTTTTTTTCTCTCTCGGGCGTGCCTTTCCATAATGTAAGAGCACCCAATCCTTCTCCTTCAATTTCAAATCACAACAATGGCGATCTGCTGCCTTTTTCTGTCTTTCCTAAAATTTCTGCAAAGCTTTCCAGACCAAGCCCCTCATGAACTGGTCGGCTTCAAAGAAAAATCTTATCTTTCGTGCTAAGGAAAGGTAGAACCTTCGTAGCAAATTCAAAAATCTCAAATGGCATCTTCCCCATCAAAGAGTCAAACGTGTTTCTGTAGGCATATTCCACCAAAGGTAAAAACCTTTCCCAAGTAGTCTTCTGATCCAACCAAGAAGACTTCAACAAATCCAGTACCACTGAATTTGCAATCTCTGAGTCTGCGGGTGGAACGATGATGAGAACTGCAACCACGTGCCTATGTTCTCCCAAATAGCCATCCGAAACAAACTCGTGAACCTGGGGTCCCGTCGGAGACAATTGTCTCAGGCATGCCATGTAATCTGAAGACTTGGGCAATAAACAATTGTGCCCACACTGTGTTCTCGGGAGATGAAATCCATTGCAATACTTTCCCAGGGCGGGTGGTATGGGTAAAAAGGCTGTAACAATCCCTATGCTTTATGCCTGTGAAACTTGACCTCCTGACATACCAAGCAACTGCACACAAACTCGTCCACATCCTTCTTGAGTCTTGGCCAAAAGACATATCTCTCTACCCCTTTCAAGGTAGTAGAAATGCCGCGGTGACCCGTAAAAGACGGACAGTGGCATTCCGTTAGAACCTTTTTCCTCAACGGCTGTGTAACACACAACATGGTTTTCTTCATCAAGTAGCCGTCCCAAATGGAATAATCCGCTATTATCTCCCCTTTCTGTATTGAACTGAATACATCTGCAAAATCTGTTATGTGGTGTACTGACCGACCATATCCTCGAAGTTCCTATGATGTATCGCGGAAATAGCCATAACCAACGACTTTCGGGACAAAGTATTTTCCACCAATTTCTTCTGTCCCTACACATGGACAATCCGGAAGTAAACCGTGACAAGAAATTTTGCCCACCACATCTGCTTTTTCCGATAGCTGCTTCCGTGACAAGAAGTAGCATAAGGCCCATCATCTGTGAAAACCGTAAAATTGGCTCCGAGTAGGTAATGTCGCCACTGTAGGAGTATGATAGCCGCCAAAAGCTCTTTCTCATAAATTTGTGCTGTCAATTCTGGCCTTGAGAACAATCGGCTCTCGTAAGCAATGACATGGCCTTCTTGCATTAAAACCACACCCAAACTACGACCAAAAGTACCACAATATACTTCAAACAACTTCTACAAGTCCGGCAGAGTCAAAATTGGTCCCGTAGTCAATTTCTCTTTCAATATCTGAAAGGCAATCACCTTTGTGGGTCCCCACGAGAAAGGGACTCCTTTCTGTGTCAAGATATGCAAAGGAGAAGCAACCTCTGCAAACTTTCGAATGAACAGCCTATAGTACGAACACAATCCCAAGAAGCTTCTAACTTCATGGACATTCTTCAAATCGGGCCAATCACGGATAGTCTCTATCTTGGCCAGATCCATCTGCACTCTTGCTGCTGAGACAATGTGTCCCAAAAAGTGTATCTCTGGTAGGAAAAAATTCACTTTTCTTTCCATTAATCACTAACTTGTAATCTCGTAATGCCTGAAAGACTTGAAGCAGATGATCTCTATGTTCTGCCTCATTCTTGGAGAAAACAATGATATCGTCAAAGAAAGTGCCAACAAAATAGCATGTACTCTCGAACAAGGTAGGATCAACAAGTACGTACGGATCCATACCGTACCGTACAGTTGATCTGTACGGATCCATACCGTACGGATTGATCCGTACGGTGCTGGTTTTTTTTTTTTTTTAAATCTGCCCCCTTTCCAGCGTGAGGGTTTCGCTAGGCCCAGGCGACCAATTTTTGGGGCTTATTTTTAAGGCACTTGCATTGAGTTGCAGAGAACCAGTAACCAGTAACCTTTCTCTGCAAAGAAACAGTGTGCAGGTAAAGTCTCTCTCTGTCTCTCTCTCTCTCTCTCTTCTCCAAGTTCTTCTTGCAGGCTCCGAGGCTCCCACTCTATCTCTCTCTCTCTCTCTCTCTCTCTCTTTCTCTCACTCGTGTCATGTGTCTGTCTTATTGTTTGCGACAGATTCATCATGCCTAAGCCACGCAACCCGTACTGGAAGGAGCATACCAATGTCATCCGCATTATCAACACTCCAGGCCAAGCGGGTTCCGCCACTTGACGATGGCAATGCAAGTACTGTAATTTTGAGCTCACGAGTACAATTTCTCGTGTCGTCAAGCATCTGACAGGCATTGGCACGACCAACAATTGTGGAGGGTGCAAAAAGGTTCCACAGGATATTAGTGACAAGCTGATTGCGGAGAATTTTCCGGAAGTACCAACACCAAAAGACAATACAAGTAGCCAGCACACACAGGATGCTCTTCATGATGCTCTTATTGGGGATTTTGGTGGTTCATCTTCCGAGGTTCAAGAGGATCATCCCACTCCTGGTTATAGTAGAAAGAGGGCTCGAGTTGTGCAGGAGGAGGAAGATCGAGGTGATATGGATGCACGTAGGCAAAGCACCTTGCCTTCGTGTGTGAACTCTCTTTCTTGGGTGAAGGAGCGTCAAAAGGTGGCTGAGATGGAGATTGCGCGTACTCTCATTGAGTGCAACATCTCCTTCAATGTTTTGAGGACTGAGCAATGGAAGAGGATGGTCCGGGCTATAGCTGATGTTGGTCACACAGATTCATGGTCAGGGGTGGAGTATAAGAAGATGCGCACTACAATGCTTGATGAGCAGAAGGCTTTGATAGATAAGGCTTTGGTCCCGGTCAAGGCCGATTGTTGGCAGCAGTTTGGGTGCACCATCATATCAGATGGCTGGAGTGATGTCCGTAGGCGGCACATCATTAATATTCTTGTGTCGTCTTGTCTTGGCACATACTTCTTGCGCGTTGTGGATGCAGGGAAGGCCGGAGAGCGCATCAATGGTGAGTTTAACTTTGGGCACATCAAGAAAGCTATTGATGAGGTTGGGAAGGATAATGTGGTACAGGTTGTGACTGACAATGCCTCAAATTGTAAACTTATGGGTGAAATGGTCGAGGCAGCTTACCCTCGGATTTCTTGGACTCCATGTGCTGCGCATTGTCTTGACTTACTTATGGAGGATATAGGCAAGTTGCCTTGGGTATTGCCTATTGTTACAGATGCCACTAAGATGACCACCTTTTTCCGCAAGAAACATCAAGCTTTAGCTATCTTCAGGAGCCACAGTACACTTGATATGGTGCGACCCTCAAAGACCAGATTTGCTTATATGTATTTAGTGCTACAGAGACTCTTCGAATTGAGGGATCCACTTCTCCAAACAGTCGTGGACCCGAAGTGGAGATTGATGCATCACTCACAGACAGAGCCCACTAAATACATACAGCGACGGGTGCTCGATGAGTCCATTTGGACACAGGTTCAGAGTTTGACAGTGGCATTGCAGCCAGTGTATGTGCTTCTTCGAGTCACAGACATGGAGGGCTCTACATTGGGCCTAGTCTATCATCTCTTCATGGAGATGAAGAGACACCTTACAGAGTGCGTGTCTCTGACACAGAGCTGGTAAGTACTTGTCTTTTGAAATCTTCTAGTACTTGTCATTTGAATTTGCCAATTCAACTTTTGTTTTATTGCTGAAAATTTCAGCCGAGATGACATCGTGGCCATTGTAGAAAGGAGATGGACTTTCGTGAGTCGTCCCATTCACGGGATGGCTGCATTGCTTCATCCTTTCTACAAGATGCCAGAGCTTTTCCACGAGAGGACTCTCTTAAAGCTCAAGGATGATTACATCAATATGATGTACGACATTGACGATCAGCTGGAGATTGATGCAGAGATGATCAGCTTCATGAACAATCTAGGACCATCCTTTGCTAGAGTTGTGGTGTTGAGGCCAAAGGCTACCAAGTTTCCTCTTACATGGTGGCAGAATTATGGGAGACAAGGTCTTCCAACGCTTACACATCTGGCTTTACGAGTACTTTCACAGGTAATTGAGAATCTTGAGACTTACAATTTTTGTACAATGTACCTAGTACTTACTATTGCCATATATCAAATCTCAATGCTCATTGTTGTAGGATTGCTCGGCTGGTGCATGCGAGCGCAACTGGAGCGCTTATTCCTTGATACATACGAAGATCCACAATCGTCTCAGCACTTCTCAACTAGAGAAGTTAGTCTATTGCCAAGCAAATATGAGGCTTGTGCGAGCCTACCACGCTTTGGGAACACCCAAGCAGGTCTACTATTAATTTTCACATGAATGATTGAGTTATGAATCATGATACACTTGGCCATTGAGTACTTAGTACATACTAAATAATATTTCCTCTGTTTTCATTTTTCAACAGGCAGACCCAACCAAGGTGAAGATGGTGGCAGATCCTGGTGCTATAGAGGAGGTGGAGGCGCAAATCAGAAATGAGCAGGAAGAGATTATTTGGCTGCTTCACAGGGAGTTGGAGAGTGTTGATCGGCGTGTGACGAGGTCATGCGCACGAGCTTTGGCTATTCCTCTACGTGAGCATGATCCAGACCCAGATAGTGCTCGAAGAGAGAGCATTCGTAAAAGGAAGCTACCTGTTCGTTCTTCTCGGAAACGGGCAAACAAGGCTGTTCGTCTCATTGAGGCTTCGACAGAGGCAGTAGAGGATGATCTACATGTGGCACAGGTGTCCGTGATGGCAGAGCCAGAGTACGACAAAGAGGGCAATGTCCTGACGGATGGAGACTTGGTCTCTTCAACAGAGTCTTCATCTGCATCTGATGATGATTTTTCACGATGGGGCCATCACATGGATGATGTGCTAGCTTTGAGCTAGCTATTTAGTGCTTTCTACTACTATATAGACAGACTTTTTGAGTAGGATGGTTTCATTTATGATGGCTGATGAGCCTTTTGTTATGGCGTGGGCCTTGTAGGCTATCACCTATGGTACTTTGTCATTTGATGTTTTCAGCATTGGTGTGTTCATTGTTATTTCAAATCTCATTTGACTCTTGAGCCTTGATGTTCTTGTTCAATTATCAATGTCGTCTTAACTTTTAAGTCTCTTGCAGTAGTTACACAGTATGTGGTTGTCTTGTAAAACATGTCTTTGAATGTCTCTATAAGTTGTTGGCTTCTCTCTTGATTTATATTGGAAAAGTCCTAGAAAATGTAGTATTTTGCAGCTTTTTACCAAGAGTACGTATTTTTACGTACATAAAATTTTTCCTGTACCGAACAACGTACAGTATGTACATATACGCCACGTACAGTACGTTTGGTACCACCTTGCTCTCGAAAAATCCTGTCCATCATCCGGTGCGATTCGGATCTGATGATATCCACTCTTCAAATCAATCCTGCTAAAACAATCCTTGTAATCTATCAAGTATACCATCGATCCTAGGAATCCAAAGTCTATTCTTGATGGTGATTTTGTTGAGAGCTCTATAATCGATGCACATTCTCCAAGATGCGTCTTTCTTCAAAACCAACAACACTGGAGAGCAATACGGTGAAGTACTAGGCTGGACAAGACCCTTTTCCAAGAGGTCTTTCACTTGGTTCATAATCTCTTCGTTCTGTTCTCGGCTCACACGGTAAGGTGGCCGGTTCGGTGGTGTGCTTCCAGGTATCAGATCAATGGTATGATCTTCAGGACGAGCGGGTGGTAACTCGCCTTACAAGCCCTATGAAAAGCAATCGGCATGAGTGTGGAGAAAATCTTGGCGTTCTTTTGTTCAGGTCAAAACATATTCAACCTTCATCCATCGTTCAATTCTCTCCCAAAACAGTGAGTAAAGAAACTGAAGTTCATCAAGCACAATCTCTGAGCCCTTCATTTGTCAAAGTCACTTTCTCAGCCCGGTAGTCAACCACGGGGTTGTTGTTGTGGTACTAAGGGATTTCGAGTAGAACATCACAACCTTCCGGCGTAATTCCAAATCGAGCCGCCAATTTCAAGTGAAAAGAAGTTGGCCTTGGCTCCTTCAAAACAATTCACAGTTCACAATTTATTCGACATTGGCCCGGCGGAGTTCCGTGCCTAGAGATATTGGCCCCAAAGACTGGTGCCCCTTTCGGTATTTCTTTCTGTATTAATCTGAGTTCAAAGTACAAGAGTGCGGACAAGCGCTCACATTCAGACTCTGCGTCCAGATGCTCTGAGTTACGAGTGGCCTACCCACTTATTTAAAGAGTACAAGGGGTGCTAAAAGTAGAGCCCAAAAGCTGAAAATCAAAAGCCTAAAAATAAAGCAAAGGCTCTTTCTCTCTCTTGCTTGTAAAAGTAAAGCAAGTCCCAAAAGGCTGTCCCTTTTAAAAATAAAGCAAAAAAGCTTTCTCTTGTTTAATCCAATAAAGCAAAGAGGCTTTCTATATTAAAATAAAGCACTCTCTCTCTCTGCTTTTCCCAGCGTAGAATAAAGCAAAAAGCCTGGGATCCGTACAGCTCTGCCACGTGTCAGCACGCCACGTCCCAAATGAGGGTTAGGGTTACGTTTAGGGAAAAATTAGGGTTTCTGATTTTAGAGTTAGGGTTTCAATAAAATTAGGGTTTCAGGCAGTATTAGGGTTTTTTATTTTAGGGTTAGGATTTCAACAGAATTAGGGTTTCGAGCAACCACGTCATCACTTTGTGACAAGAATGAACACTGCTTTGGAAAAAATAGAAAGATTCTTTTCTTGGCCTAAAATGCAAAAAGATGTGTTTCACTATGTCACACAGTGTACCATTTGTCAAAAGGTAAAAGCTCCTCGAGGTAAGCAACAAGGCCTCTTGCTACCGCTGCCTATTCCCGATGGGCCTATTCAGGATATTTCTATGGATTTGGGACTAACCTTCCACCTAGTTTGCATTCAAGGAACACTCAATGCTTGACAATGGTCGACAGTTTCAGCAAATTTTGCTTGTTGATTCCTTGTAAGGCCACAATCACCGCAGAAGATGTAGCACGGTTGTTCATAAAGCATCGGTACCCCCTCTATGGTTTGTCAAAGTCAATTGTTTCAGATAGGGATGTTAAGTTTACGTCCAATTTTTGGCACACACTCTTTGAAAATTTTGTCATTGAGTTGAATTTTTTATCGGCTTTTCATCCACAGTCAGATGGTCAAACAGAAATTTACAATGAGTTGGCTTTTGACATTTTGAAGTCATATGTGCATGATAAACAGTCTCATTGGGAGCCCTATCTCCCATTGGTCCAAGCAATTTTGAATGACTCTTATTCCTCTGCTATTGGTAGAACTCCGTATGAGCTAGCTTTTGGCCGTCCGTTCCAGCCACTTTTGACTCGCTCGATCAGTCAAATGCCTGATGCCAATGTTGAAAGTCGGTCGTTGGATGAGATTTCTGAAAGTGTGAAGCTTCGGCTAAGCAAGGCTCAGGAATCTTACTCACGACAGGCTAACAAGGATCGTCAAGATGTTTCTATCAAGGAAGGGAATTGGGTTTATTGAGAATCATGAGGCAACGTCTTAAGCAAGTCGGAAAGAAGTGTCCTGAATTGTCTTTCAGAATGTATGGTCCATTTCCTGTCATTAAACAGATCAGTGAGGTTTCTATAAAATTACAATTGCCTAACTCATGGTTAATGCACAACATTTTCCGTGTTTCTTCATTGAAAGTGTTTCAGGGTACACCTCCGAAGGACATTTCCAAAGAAGAAGAAGAGCCCGAGATCATTGATGAAGCTGAAGTCATGGAGCCGGAGCAAGTGTTGTTGCATTGGTTTCGCCATGGTTCAAAGAAGCAAGTCAGACAATACTTTTTGAAGTTCAAGGATCGAGGAACCCACGAGGTAGTGTGGGTTGACGAAGAATTTTTCAGAGATTACCCAGATTTGTTAGCAGACTACAGGGAAGCCACGCAGCTCGGTACCAGTACCTCACTTTGAAAAGGAGGGGATGTCACATACACATCTAACCCTATGTGCATGTGGACAAGCTATCTCGTCATGGAGCCGGAGCAAGTGTTGTTGCATTGGTTTCGCCATGGTTCAAAGAAGCAAGTCAGACAATACTTTTTGAAGTTCAAGGATCGAGGAACCCACGAGGTAGTGTGGGTTGACGAAGAATTTTTCAGAGATTACCCAGATTTGTTAGCAGACTACAGGGAAGCCACGCAGCTCGGTACCAGTACCTCACTTTGAAAAGGAGGGGATGTCACATGCACATCTAACCCTATGTGCATGTGGACAAGCTATCTCAGCTCTAGAGTTCAGGTCAGCTTAGGAAGTGTTCTGGCACCTTTGTGAGTCTGTGAGCAGGCCGTGCATGTCCATGTACTTAGAGTAGTTGCATATCCTCTGATTGCACACCCAGTATCACCCAGCATATGCATCGTCCAAGCAAAAGATCCAAATCTGGGCCAGTTTTGGGACTATATATTTTACAGAGAATTTGGCATTAAAGCAAGCAGACATGGGGCACCCAGTTTTAGCAGAAGAAGCAAAAGAAGTTCTAGCAACTTGCAGTGCACCTTCTCAGCAAGACCGACAAAGAGCCCTAGCGTTTTCAGCCAACAAGATCCACCTAGCATTTTTGTAGCACATCAGCCCCAACGTTTTCTGGCGTTTCCTGTAGCAGATCAAGCCTAGAGTTTTGCAGTTCCACGACGTCAGATCAGCCAAGCACATCAGCGTTTTCAGTTTTCAGCACCTAGCCATTGCAAATTTAGCCCCTAGCCTCGCAGATCTCACCTACACGCAACAAATCCTCGCCGTACCGTCGAGTCAGCCAGCATTTACAGTTTCAGCCCGCTGTTCACAGATTTCAGCATCTACGTTTTCAGCGCTTCATCGTCGAGTTGTCGCCATCGCCATCCTCGTCGACATAGTGTCAGCATTTAGCAGAAAGTCAGCAGTTCGTAGATTTTAGCAATTCAGCCCTAGCGTTTTCAGTTTGCAGCCTGTCCTTGTTGTCGACATCGTCGGCAAGTCCATTGCATCTAGACCATTGTACCAGATTTGTGCAATCTATATCATAGACCTCTCTTGCCATAGAGAGGGGGGCCCTTGGAGGAGGGTTTGAGAACCGTCTAGTGTCATATTCTTCTCTCTCTCTCTCAGTCTCAACACTTTCATTCACTGTAGCATTCACTTGTTTGTGATCATTGCACTCTCTGTAACAGACTTGGACACTCCAAGTCAAGAATCAACCGCGACAGCACCAAATAACCACTTCAAAACAATTCACAGATCACAAAAGATTTGCACTGGCCCGGCGGAGTTCCGTGCCTAGAGATATTGGCCCCAAAGATTGGCACCCCTTTCTGTATTTCTTTTTGTATTAATCAATCATCAAAGTACAAGAGAGCGGTTAGGGTTTCACTCTCAGACTCTGCGTCCAAATGCCCTGAGAGGTGAAGCCCTCCCCACTAATTTAAAGATTACAAGGGATGCCCAAAAGCAGAGCCCCAAAAGCATAAAAGCTTTCTCTCACAAACTCTCTCTCTCCCGCTGTGGCTTTAAAAAAACAAAGCAATATCTTTTTCTCTCTCTCTCACACACAAAGCGTGGAGAAAAGCAACGCCCTAAAAGCTGCCTGCCGTAATTCGCGCCGCAAATCACGCCGAAATTTCCGGAGATCCGTACACTACTGCCACGTGGCATTTCAGCAGCCAAATTAGGGTTTCCACCACAGTTAGGGTTTCAGCCAGCAGTTAGGGTTAGGGTTTCCAAAAATTAGGGTTTCTGTAAATTAGGGTTTCTGGCAGAAATTAGGGTTTGCAGGAATTTTAGGGTTTCAGCCAGAAATTAGGGTTTCTGTTGTCCGCCACGTCATCACTTTGTGACACTCTCTCACTAAAGGTACGGAAGGCTCTCCCTTTCGTAAGTAAAAGGAACCCGTGAGCACAGTTTGGAGCACTCATCTTGAGCAATATCAACATTCACTTCCGCTGCACCTTACATAGCATTTGGTCCCACACATCAAAAGCATTAAGAGTGAGATAGATACTTTTAGTTTCACATTATACGCGTGCCACGGCACGACAACACTGTCAAGAAATGCGCAGTGCGGCTAGGTAAGCACCGGGCCTCTGACTATGAGGGCTCGAAGCAAAATTAAGTGAATCGTAGAACCTTTGAAGCTAACCACACACTCAAAAAGACCAAAACTCCAGCCATGAAATCATCACCCTAGAAAACAACCAAGATCAACTCAAAACTCGTGTGTGATGATTTGGTGTAGCCTCGCTCCCAATTGTGCAGATACAATGCTCTTTCGCCCAATTAAAACCCTAATTTTATGCCTCAATTCTTCATCATGACCATGTCTTGGAAGCTTTAGAACTTCATTAGAGAAACCCAAGTGATTATTTGAAGAGGGGAAACCCTAACTGGTGAGCTCACAGCCTCAAATGCAGTGGAAACAGTACGGGACTGCACTAGTATCCTGACTTAATATCTCCTTTATTAGATGTCTAAAAGAGCTCGTTCTTGGCTCTATAAACTCACCCTCAGCTTGAGCAAGAACGACACCGTCGTTGATGTGGCATTCTGTGCTATTTTGTGCTAATTCTGGGCTATTTTTAACATTTTTTGCCCTTATAGCGCAAAAATGTCCTTTTTTGTCGCAAAAAGCCCAACGAGCTGGGAAAAATCCCAAGTAGACTCAAATTTCATGTTGAATCTCATTTTCCCACTTGGCAAGCACTTTGGACACATCTTTTACAGCCATGCATGAAACCTACTGTTTTTGGCCAAGATCGCTCTCCTTGAAATTTCTAGGCAAAACGATTGTGCGCTTCAAAACACTTGACATTTGTATATTCCTAAAGCAAATTGGGCATATTTTATTGAGAGAAAACATGCCATAGTGCCACGTCCAAAGAATCGCCTCCGTGGTAAGGTATGTATATAATTACGACCATGGCACCCGTTTTCGCATGTATCATCACACTATGTACATTATAGCACTTGGTCTCATATGTCAAAAGCATTAAGAGTGAGGTGGATATTTTAGTTTCACATTACGCATGTCCCACAACACGACAACGTCTCTCTAGCCGACGGCCCCCAGCTAGATGGGGGTCTTCACTTGCCTTGAGGTCCTCATCGCAATTAGGACATGCTCAAACTCGGGCCTTAGAATGTTCTTTGAGGTTCAGCGAGAAGGTCGCCTCCATAGTTACTACTCAGGCACTAGAGGTAGCAAAGTGTTGTTTCCAACGGCTTCGAGTTGTGGACATCACAGACAGTATCTGTGTGCTTGATCCTACTCGACAGATCTTGAGGCTTTGGGCTTGGGAGAGTTGCCACGTCAACACAGCCAGCGCAACATCCGAAAATTCGTACAATTTTGCCACGTCATTAGCTCCATGCGTGTGTGTGTGTGTGTGTGTGTGTGTGTGTGTAGGTCAGCTTTATTTTATTCTCGTGTCACTTGGGCCCCATCGGACGGGGTCCCATAAGTTGGTAAGAACTTCTACTTCTTCGTCTACTTATACTTAGGGGAGATCTGCACAGTGGCTCCGTTCTTTAGTGGCTTGACACGTTAGCAGTTTGTGACATCCCCCCTTCTTGAAAGAGAGTAATCGTCCGCGATTACATCATATCTGCAAAACAACTCAAGTTAGCTCAAAAACTTCCTAGGGACAATGAGTTTGCTCTTTTTTTTTAATAAGGAGTTTGCTATTCTAAGAGAAGGTGCAGAGTGTGGAGTACCGGCTTGTACTATGTTGATGCAATATAAAGAAATACCGAAAGGGGCGCCAAGGTTTGGGGCAAATACTCCTCTAGAGTGGAATTCCGCCACTTCGTGTCGCGTGCGCTCTCTCTTTCAGTTTCAGTTGTTATTGAAGTGCTAAAAGTTTGTTCGATCTGCTCTTTTCTATTGGCACGTGGTGTCCATCTTGTGATAGTGGTATGAGAGACCAACTAATGGGACCCCGTCTAATGGGGCCCGACTGACACGAGAATAAAATAAAGCAGGACCTACACACACGTGTGGAGTTGATGACGTGGCAAAAGTCTACGAATTTCCGGATTTTACACTGGCTGTGCTGACGTGGCAAAACTGTACAGATTTCCTAATTTTGCGTTGCTGACGTGGCAGACTGTACGGATTTTTTCGCAGGATGAGTTGGCTGTGCTGACGTGGCAGAACTGTATGGATTTTCATAAATCACGCTGACTGCTTTTTGTACCAGATGCTTTTGAGTTTAAGGCTTTTCATGTAAACTGCTTTTGGGCCTAGGGCCTTTAAATATGAGGCTAGGGCTCATTCTCTACATGCTTCTGGATGGAGTATCGACTTGTAGTCAGTTGTTGAAATATAAACAAATATCGAGAGAGGCGCCAAGGTTTGGGGCCAATACTCTCTGGGGTGGAATTCCGCCGCTCCGTGTTGCGTGTGCTCTCTTTCAGTTCAGTTGTTATTGAAGTGCTAAAAGTCTGTACAGTCTGTTCTTTTCTATTGGCACGTGGTGCCCGTCTTGTGACATTAACTCTCTAGTTCACATGGAGAGCCCGTTGCTTCCACATCTTCAAGGCCCGCCCCATCCCATTGGTGAAGACTTCGAGGTCAATTCGAGAGGCTGCAGGGCAGCTCCAACAATATGCAAGTGTAATAGACTTGGACACTCCAAGTCGAGAATCTACCGCAACAACACCAAATAACCACTTCAAAACAGTTCATAGTTCACAATTTATTCAACACTGGCCCGGCGGAGTTTCGTGCCTAGAGTTATTGGCCCCAGAGACTAGCGCCCCTTTCGGTATTTCTTTTTGTATTAATCTGAGTTCAAAGTACAAGAGTGCGGGCAGGGGCTCACACTCAGACTCTGCGTCCAAATGCTCTGAGTTGTGAGAGGCCTGCTCACATATTTAAAGCTTACAAGGGTTGCTAAAAGCAGACCCCAAAAGCTGAAAATCAAAAGCTCTAATAAAATAAAGCAGGTTCTCTCTCTCTAGCCATACTTGGCCACAAAATAAAGCAAAAGGCTCTCTCTCTTTCTCTTCACTTGCGCAGGAAAAAGCAGCCAGGCCTGCGCAGGAAAAAGCAGCCAGGCCTACGCAGGAAAAAGCAGCCAGGCTTTCCGTAAATTCTACCGCAAATCACGGACTGCCACGTCAGCAGTTGTATGGACTGTCCACGTCAGCTTTTTAGCCCGCCACAAGGGTGTGTGCACTGGGCAGCCACGTCAACATTGCCAGGGATTTTCCGGGGGCTATCCATGCTGAAAGGGTGTGTGTGTGTGCAGCCACGTCACCAGTTTGTGACATACCCCCTCTTGAACGCATTGTAATCGCCCTCGATTACGCCTGCAAAACAGACAGAAGCCATAAACTGTCTTAGCAGACATTGACTGTTAGTACCTACGCACTAGGAACGCACTAGGTTCACAATCTGAGGAGTATCTGCTAGGTCCTCCTCCTCCATCCACTTCGTATCCAATGCAGGATAGTTCTTGAACTTAACCAAGAACCACCTTTTGACTTTACCCTTATTCTTTGTGTCCTGATGTGCCAAAATCTGTTCAAGAACAAGGATCTCCTCGTTTTCCTCTACTTCGGGTTGCTCATCGGGCTCCCCATCATCGGGCACATCACCTTTAAAAGGTTTCAAGAGACTCACATGAAATGCATTGTGAATCCTCGAAGTGTCAGGCAGTTTCAGTCGGAAGAAAACATCATTGATCTTTTCAGAGATATGGAAAGGTCTGTAGTATCGCTTACTAAGCTTTGGAAAAATCCTCTCCTTTCCCTTCTTCTTTCTCAGGCGTGTCTTCTCAAAACGTAAGAGCATCCAATCATCCTCCTTCAATTTCAAATCGCGACGATGGCGATCCGATGTATTTTTTTGTCGTTCTTGAGATTTCTACAAAGCCTAGCTGACCTTGGCAAAAGCCGTGTCTAAGTCGCGCGTATACTCATCAGCTTCAAAAATCTTATCCTTCGTGCTTAGGGTGGAACCTTCGGAGCACCTTCAATAATCTCAAATGGCGTCTTCCCCGTCGAAGAGTGTATCGTGTTGTTGTAGGCAAATTCCACCAAAGGTAGGTACTTTTCCCATTGAGTCTTCTGATCTAAGATATAAGACTTCACTAAATCTAAAACCACTGAATTGGCAATATCAGATTGAGCGTCGGTCTGCGGGTGGAAAGATGACAAGAGCTGCAACCGCGGGCCAATGTTCTCCCAAATTGCCTTCCAAAACAAACTCATAAACCTACGGTCCCTGTAGGAGACAATCGTCTCAGGCATGCCATGTAATCTAAAAATCTGGGCCACAAACAGTCTCGCTAAGTGATCCGGCTTGACTATTTTCTTCGTTGGAATGAAATGAGCCTGCTTTCTAAATCTATCAATAACAGTCCAGATACCATCATGACCACTCTGTGTTCTCGGGAGATCAAAAATGAAATCCATTGCAATATATTCCCAAGGGCGAGTGGGTATGGGCAAAGGCTGTAACAATCCCTGTGCTTTATGCCTGTCAAACTTGACCTTCTGGCATACCAAGCACCTGCATACAAACTCGTCCACATCCTTCCTGAGTCTCGGCCAAAAGAAATATCTCTCTACCCCTTTCATGGTGGTAGCAATGCCGCGGTGACCCGTAAAAGGCGGACAGTGGCATTCAGCCATAACCTTTTCCCTCAACGGCTGTGTAACGCACAACATGGTTTTTCTCATCAAGTAGCCATCCCGAATGGAATATCCCGCTACTATCTCCCCATCCCGTATCCGTGTGAAAACGTCTGCAAAATCTGGATCTATGGAATATTGGTCAACCATATCCTTGAAGCTCCTATGATATATCGTGGAAATAGTCGGAACCAACAGCTTCCGAGACAAAGCATCTGCCACCAAATTCTTCTGTCCCTGAACATGGACAATCTGGAAGTGAAACTCTGACAAGATATTCGCCCACCGCATCTGCTTTTCCGATAGCTGCTTTTGTGACAAGAAGTAGCGTAAACTCTGATGGTCTATAAAGACAGTAAAATCCGCTCCGAGTAGGTAGTGCCGCCACTGAGTAAGAGCATGGATAACCGCCAAAAGATCTTTCTCATAAATCTGTGCTGTCAATTCCGGCCTTGAGAACAATCCGCTCACGTAAGCAATGACATGGCCTTCTTGCATTAAGACCGCACCCAGACTACGACCACAAGCATCACAATATACTTCAAATGACTTCTGCAAGTCCGGCAAAGTCAAAATTGGTCTCGTAGTCAATTTCTCTTTCAAAGCCTGAAAGGCGGTCACCTCTGTGGGTCCCCACTCCTTTCTGTGTCAAGATATGCAAAGAGAAAGCAACCTCTGCAAACTTTCAAATGAACCGCCTATAGTGCGAACACAATCCCAAAAAGCTTCTAACTTCATGGACATTCTTCAAATCGGGCTAATCACAGATAGTCTCTATCTTGGCCGGATCCATTTGTACTCTTACTGCGGACACAATGTGTCCCAAAAAGTGTATCTCTGGTAGGAAACATTCACTTCCCCGCATCCAAAGCACTTCCCTTCCCTGAGGAAGCGAGCTCTCTCCTGAGGAGTAAGCTTGGGCGGTGCATCTTTCTTCTCTGGGTTGCTCTTTCTCTTTCTACTTTCATTTGTCGAAGTCTGTTCGGCTCTTTGTGTCATGATCTCATCGGTGGGGTAGGTCAGATTGCCTGAGTGAATGGCAAAACCCCGTTTCGCATGACTCATCAACTCCTGAATGGAAGCTGACTTTTGTTCCAAGCAGTGATCTCGGATCTCTGTAGGTAGACCCAAGGTAAACCGCTCAATCTGTTCCTTGAACGAGATCTTCTTAAATGAAGAGGCAGGTAGAAAAGAGCTCCAGAATCTCTCACAATAAGCGTCCACTGTATCTTTCTTGGTGAGCTTTTATCTATTTCAAATTGTGTAACGGAAATGAGAGTATGGCAACAAGGAGGGCAACCAAGTGATTAGGAAACACAAGACGAGAGAGAGGAAGCGGGAAGAGGGAGGAGGGGGGGGGGGGGGGGGGGGGGGGAGAGAGAGAGAGAGATGAGGCTCTGCAGGGCCCCTCTAATCAATAGTCGATACGGATCCCAGAAAACTGAGTCAAAGCTTTATTTTCACCATCCAAATCCTCTCTCTTGCTTATGCACTTTCACTCATGCACACAGGACCTCTCTTGTGGGTTGGCCACCTTTTCACCCTCCTAATAGGGATTCTAGGCTTATATAGGATTTGCACCAGGCATTTTGCCCATTTTCTCTGTTTTCCCATTAATGGAATTCTGATGGATGTTGGGTACTTTTAGAGGTATTGTCTGGCCTACCTCTGGCACACTTTATATGTGCTGCCAAGGGCCATTCAATGGACGTTTGAGTCGCCATCTGGAGTTATTGAGTTGCCAACTTCGCCATCTGTCTCTCGTGTTCGTGTGGCTTGTCTCTCTCAATCACTGCACATGGGGTCCCGCCACCAACACCTCAAGGGTGGCTCTTGATTTCCCAAGTCCCCTATATGTGCCCCACGACTAGATAATGAGGATATGAAAAGTCATGGGTCTTAAAAGGGCAACCATAGGCCTAGCAAAACCTCAAAAGAAGACCTCTCTCCCCTAGATCTCGGCAAACGTCAAAAAGGTAGGATCTCCTCCAAATGTTACTCTACACCATAGATGGCCTATCAATAAAGACAAGTACTGAGATAATGGAGAAATCCAAAGAAGAGACCTGCAGGCTGCTACTTTTACCTCCATTGAAGCTTTGAAAATTCTCCATTCATCCATGTGGACATCATCGATCCTTAAGTATGTGATGTCAATGCCATGGAAGAGACGATCCAGAATCGGGACATGTTTTGGGAATGTAGCCAATGTGGCTTGTAAGAGAAGGCCCTACATGTAGGAGGGCCCCATCTGTAGGGCCCTAGAGACTAGAATAGCATGAGGTCACCTGAAGGAGTGAGGCTTAAACTACCACTTGACTGCAACTCAAAGCAGTTCCTCAAAACACATTTGAGGAGATTCAATTTCCTTGATTCTACGTTGTGATTGTTGTGCATTACTATAAGTGGATGGTAAGTATCCAAACAGTGGGTACGCGTTGTCTTACGATGGGTAAGCCTTGTCTTGAAATCCTTACGCAATAAAGTGGACCCCAAGAGATAAATGGGTTGAACTTTAAGTCACTCAGTACAGTTTCCACACCCAAACAAAACCCAGAATTCTGCAATACAGCACGCACCTTATGGATAATGCACATAAACTCTGCCCAGTCGTTTGAAAATCTCCATCGATAGAGAGCTCCAAAAGCAATTCATCCAGATCATGAAATCTCTCTCTCTCTCTCTCTCTCTCTCTCTCTCTCTCTCTCTCTCTCTTAAATGTTCTAAAACGTAGGGCTACTATATCCTGTGAGTGAATGAAATTTATAGTTTTGCCAGCATTGAAGAACCCAACAATCGTACGTCTTCAGGGGCTTGCATGCATGACAGTAACAAGAGGGAAACAAAGACCAAACGAAGAAATGAGCTATGTTACCCAGGAAGAAGCTTTTGCTGTCTGATAGCGGAGAAACCGAGGTCCGAGAGAGAGAATGTGATGATTAGGATGACGATGACGATGCAATGAGCGTGCACGTTCTACATGTAAGAGATATGAGAGGAAATGCAGTCTTCTTCTGATAGCCTAAGTTTCGCACTTCGAACGAGAGAGCTTCCCCGATTTTACTGTGTGCCAGGCTGGTCCATGTGCATTTCTTTTATCCTTCCAGCTTCCAATTGGCCTAGGCTAGTGAGGATGCTACAAGAAGACCTATGCCACTTGGCCGCACCTCATTGGAGGGAGATAATTATTTAAATAATAGAGAAGGCGGAAGATGGCGAAAGCATAGTCACAAGGGACGAGTCACGGCATGGGGGTCGGGGGATGGGACTCAAATGAATTTTTAGTGTAAAAAAGAGGGCTAAATGGTAAGTGGGGACGGGAAGCCCAAAAATGGGTGTCCTGTGTGTCTCTGGGCGAAAGGTAGTTGGAAAAGGAGTGGAGCACACCATAGTCGAGGAGGGAGAGAGAGAGAGAGAGAGAGAGAGAGAGAGAGAGAAGAAGAAGAAGGAGGAGAGAAATTTGCTCACGCAGTGTTACTCAAGTTGGTGAGTCCTTTGTTATGTAACCCCAAGGTTGAGGGTTTGAGGCTCACAGGTTACATTTTGTTGGGTATTCACCTTCCCTATTGGGGAAGTGATTCACAGGTCGTCCTCGAGGGTGTAATGTACAACAATGTACAGTTGTAAAACCATGATATGTGTAAATTTTCTCCCTACTACCTTCACCGTGCTCAATGGGGTTTCTTTTTTAAGGAGAGAAGTTTAACATCCTAGGAACAATCCTAGGAGAACTCAAAGATCTATCATACAAGTCGTGAATTCGAGGCCTATTGTTCGAGAGAGAAAGAGAGACAAACCGGCAATTGGACACACACACACACACACACAGAGGACATTGAGTCTTATGAAACCAAACTAATTACGCACTACAAAATATATCCCTCATGGAACAAAGACATATTACAAGCCTAAACTAAAAGCTTTGCTAATAATTTGCTTAACTAAAGGTGCATACGTAGTTCAAATATATTCATCTTGATGTTAATGCAAGTTACTCATAACTAAAGGTGCATACGTAGTTCAAATATATTCATCTTGATGTTAATGCAAGTTATATATATATATATATATATATATATATATATATATATATATATATATATATATATAGAGAGAGAGAGAGAGAGAGAGAGAGAGGGGTTTTAACTTGAGTGAACAATGCATAGAGTGAGGTTAAGTGTATAGTTCTTTTGCCACCTTTTTAAGCTATTTGTCAATATATTCAAAAAGTGAAATTGCTTTCAAAGTGCCGCCTTCATGTTTCATGTTTTTCAATATTCTTGTCATATAGATGCTTTCTCTTCATTCTTGAATGGCAATATGATTCTTTCCATTTTCCACTAGAGCCATTGCCCTTCATGGCGTGTTTGGGTGTTATGCACATTTGTGAAGGGCAAACTTATTCCCATCCCTCTAAAAACACAATAAATGTGTAAAGAACCTAAAAATTGCCAGAATTTGGAGCCTTTGATGGGTATCGTTGCATGTCAAAAAGTAACATTGAATTATGGAAGCAATGATGGGAGTTTTCCAGTTTTTGACTCTACACACGCTCAATACATTCATGTGGTCTTTGCTCTTATTCTTAATACCTGAACACTTTGCATCAATTGTGTGTTGTCCCTCGCCAAAAACTTTGTCGAACAAAAGCAAGTGACTAGGAGGGACACTAACGTCAATTGTGTGTTGTCCCTCGCAAAAAATTGTGTCGAATAAAAGCAAGTGACTAGGGGGGAACACTTTTGTCAATTGTGTGTTGTCCCTCGTAAAAAATTGTGTCGACAAAAGCACGTGACTCTATGTGTGTTTCCATGCAACCCTATTTCCAACAATTGGTATCATAGCAGGTTGAGTCCTTCCAGTCTTAGTAGTCAATATCGCCAGCACATGCTTGCTCACTTTCTTAGATTTTGGTGAGCTTTCGTGAGCATTAGTAGGTCGACAACACTTGCTCAAATTTTCCATTCGGGCTCATTTCGACCTCCGTTTTTACTATAGACAGTACTGCACATGCAATTTTGTCCTTTTGTGCACAATTTTTGTCATTACCATTCTCTACATAATAGGTCTCTTATAGTCTTCTTCGTGTTATTCTTTATAGCAAGTGCTAGTCTCGCTTTGTTTCTCGGCAGTTTTCACATCAGGTGCAGGCACGCACCATGGCTGACAACAACACAAATGTGTTCAAGATGTTTGTTGCTGAGGATAAATTGGATGGGGATAATTACTCAATGTTGGCTTACATGATGCAACATGTTCTTGTGTCAAAGGGGGTATGGAATGTTGTGCAAGGGCATTGATGTGCGTCTTGGTTCTGAGGATACAGGCGATGTTGAGGATGTTGCAGGTTTTGGTGGCAGGGTTGCTGCTGCCAGAGCTGTTTTGCTTACAGTTGAGCAAGCTCGTTGGGATATGTAACAGATGCGCAGGCTCGTGCATTGATTGCGTTATCTGTGAAGCGCACTATTACTCCTTACATTTGTTTAGTGAAATCTGCAAAATAGGCTTGGGATATTATGGTTGGTCTTTATGCAAGTTGCAATGAGGCTAAAATTGCATTGTTGTGTAAAGAGATGGAGTCAAAAATTATACATGAGGAAGATGAAATGGCACTTTCCTTGCTAGTATCAAGGATATTAATGAGCAACTTATTTTTGCAGGTGAAGCCATTTCTGAACTTCCCTTGTGCAGACTGTTCTTGATGCTTTGTCAAATTCTTACCAGACTTTTGCTAGTACTTGGAGACTTATGACCCAAGGAAATCTTGATGTTGTCAGTTTGATGCATTATGCACATTGTTGTTGCAAGAGTCACTTTCAAGGAAAAAAAAACACGGCTAAACAACATGCACTTGAACAGGTCTTTATTGTTGATCAAAGAAAAAGTGGTAACTGCAACAATGGCCACTTCTCATGGTTCTTCTGCACGTGGTAAATCACCTGTTCCTAATGCTTCTATTGGTATCACTTTTTCTGGGAATTTTGGTGAAAACGGCAAAAAGAAGATGTGTTGCCGTTATTGTAAAGCTAATGATCACTTGATTAAGCAGTGTGCAAAATTGCAGGCAAAAGAGGCTAAGAAGAAAGAGGCTGGTTCCACTACAAGTGCAGCAATTGTAGAATCTTATGTGAAGGGTGATTGTGATGCTAATGTAGATGCAAAGTGGGCATTTAGTACAGAGTGCATTTATGATCCTTTTGTCCATGATGTATGTATGTCGGTTGTTGCAGATGCTCATGTGTGGTACTTCGATAGTGGTGCTACAAAGCACATTACCTCTCATCTTGACTTGTTTACCTCTCTTGAGGATGTCCCTCGTGGGAATACAGTCACTTGTGCCAATAATGCCTCTTATCTGGTCAAGGGAGTTGGAAAGATTACCATATACATGTGGTAGTGATGTCTGTGAACACAGTTAGGACCGTCTGGGCATTTTTTCCCTCACTAGGAGGTTTTTCCCGTGCATTGTATATATGCCCATCATTCTAGGGCTATATATCTTTCCGTTGCACACTAAGTAATATACTCTTTCTTATGTGCATTGAGCTTCCTTCGTCTTCTCCAAGCTGTGTGTGTTTTCCTGCAACCCTAATTCCAATAATTGGTATCAGAGCAGGTTGTCTCCTCTCGAGCTTAGTCGCCAGCAGCTCGAGCACGCGCCTGCTCACTTTCTCCAATTTATGTGAGTTTTGGCGAGCGTTTGCAGGTCGACAAATTATCTGAGAAAGCTCAAAGATCTTGGTCTGCTCATATTTTTTATTTGTGCTCATTTCGGCCTTCGTTTCCACTAAAGGTAGTACTGCGCAGGCTATTTCTTCATTTTGTGCAGAATTTTTGTCAGTGTTGTTTTTTTGCGTAACAGGTCTCTTACAGTCTTCTACGGCTTGTGATATATAGCACATGTTGTTCCCGCTTTATTTCTCAAGTCGCCAATGAGGCAAAATTTGCATTGCTGCATAAAGAGCTGGAGTCGAAGATTATGCATGAGGAAGATGACATGGACACTTTCCTTGGTGGTGTCAAGGATATCAATGAGCAGGTGAAGTCATTTCAGATAGTTCCCTTGTGCAGACTGTTCTTGATGCCTTGCTAGATTCTTACCAGACTTTTGCTAGTAGTTGGAGACTTATGACCCAAGGAAATCCTGAAGTTGTCAAGTTTGATGCACTATGCACATTGCTGCTTTGCAAGAGTCACTTTCCAGAAAAAACAGGCCTAGACAGCGTGCAGTTGAACGGGCCTTTATTGATGCTCAAAGAAAATGTGGTAGCAGTAATATAGCCACTTCTCATGGTTCTTCTGCGAGTGGCAAATCACCTATTCCTAATGCTTCTGCTAGCAATTCGTCTGGGAATTTTGGTGATAAGGGCAAAAAGAAGATGTGTTGCCATTATTGTAAAGCTAATGATCACTTGATCAAGTAGTGTTCTATGTTGAAGGCCAAAGAGGCTAAGAAGAAAGAGGCTGGTTCCACTACAAATGTAGCTATTGTTGAGTCTTCTGTGAAAGGAGACTATGATGATGATGTTGATGCAGAATGGCTTTTAGTGCAGGGTGTACCTATAATCTTGCTGTCCATTATGCATGCATGTCAGTTCCTGTAGATTCACATGTGTGGTATTTTGACAATGGTGCTACAAATCACATTACCTCACATCGTGATTTGTTCACCTCTCTTGAGTCTGTCTCTCATGGGAATTCAGTTATTTGTGCCAACAATGGCTCTTATTCAGTTCAAGGAGTTGGAAAGATTGTGCTTACTTATGCAAATGGCAGTTCTTTCACACTTGTTGATGCACTTTATGTACCTGGGATCAAGATGAATCTTTTGTTATATCTGCACTTGCTAGACTTGGACGTGTAGTCAAATTTGTGGATGACAAATTTACAGTACATGATCTCAGTTTTGATGATGAAATCGTTACATTTGGAATTTTATGTCGTGGGTTGTATAAGCTCACTTTGTATAACAAGTGTGGGTAGAATTTTGCAGATGCATTTGTGGACTCAAAGGCTATTTCAGATGCAAACTTTGGCATGCATGTTTTGGACATCTAAATTTTACCAGTTTACTGCATTTGCAAAAATTTGATACGGTTGCTTCTTTGCCACCTCTTGAAGACCTGTCAAACATGTTTGTGAAGGCTGTATTTTGGGTAAGATGCAGCATTCAAATTTTCAAAGGATGGTTCAGTTAGGGCCACATGCAGGTTGCAACTTGTGCATAGTGATGTTTGTGGGCCCATGTAAACTCCATCCTTGGGCAATTACCTTTACTTTGCGACTTTCATTATTGATTACTCCAGGCATGCATAGGTGTATCCGCTTAAACCAAAGTCCAAAGTATTCATGTGCTTCAAACAATTTTTGGCTATGGTTGAAAATGTCTTGAAATGTACTATGGGCACCCTCCATTCCGATCGAGGGGGGGGGGAATATATGTCTCATGAATTTAATTCAGTTCTAGCTAGTCCTGCGATAAAAAACCAATGTACAATGCCTTATACGCCTCAACAAAATGGTGCTGCTGAGAGGAAAAATAGTTTACTTACAAAAATGGCATGATGTATGGTCAAGAGTCAAGTTTTACCGCATTCGTTTTGGCTTGAGGCCCGTCATGTGTGCCACTTATATAATAAACAGGTGTCCTACAAAAGCTTTGCAATCCATGACTCTATATGAAGCATGGCATGATAAAAAGGCTTCTATTGAGCACATGCGTGTTTTTGGCTATTTGGCATATGCTTTGGGGCGACAAATGCAGCACAGAAAATTGGATGATAAGGCTATCAAAAGTATATTTGTTGGTTATAGTGCTAAAAGCAAAGCTTACAGGTTGGTCTCACGGGATGTTGTGTTTGTGAAAGATTCTGTTCAGCCCTTGATGTCATGTACTAGAGACATTAATGTATGCTCACATGACATTTATGACACTTTGTTGCCTCTTTTCATTGGTGGAAGTTTTCAATGTAAATTCCAATGAGGCAAATGTACAGCCTATGGGGGTTTCTGAAATTGTTATAGATCGTCCTATTACTGATGCATATGTAAATGATATACTTGATGAGGAAAGGGCTGAGAATGAGCAGGCTAGAGGTATGCCTAAATGCTGGGGCATACTTTGCGTGACAGTAAATTGGATGCACCTTTGTCTAGTCATACTCATTCAGGTTCTCGCCATGCATCTTATGCATGAGATTGTTATGCTTTGGTTGTGTCTAGCTTACATGATGTTGAGGAACCACTGTCTTTTGATGAAGCACAAAATTCAAAAAATTTGATAGCTGCCATGCAATCAAAATATGATGCACTTATAGAAAAGGACGCATGTGGTGAGATTGATCACTATAAGGCTCGACTTGTTGCAAAGGGTTATGCACATCAAAAAGGCATAGATTATGAAGAGACTTTTGCTCCCACTTGTCGTATGACTACTATGTGTTTTCTATGTGCATTGGTAGCTCATTTTGGTTGGATGTACATCAATCATACATTGTTATTGCTTTCTTAAATGGTGAAATATTTGAGGATGTTTATGTAACGCAGCCTCGCGGTTTTGTCAAGAAAGGACAAGAAGATAAAGTGTGCAGATGTAAGAAAGCTTTATATGGGTTGAAGCAATCTCTTCGCGCTTGGTATGAGAAAGCTGACACTCATTTGGTCAAACGAGGCTTTCGTAATAGTCCAACAGAAAGCACGTTGTATGTAAAGTGTGAGGGTGATGTACTTCACATTGTGGTTCTCTATGTAAATGATTTGCTGATCACTGGACCAAATGAGAGACATATTGCTGAATTTGAGGCTGATTTGAGTGCTACTTTCAAGATGAAAGATTTGAGATTGTTGCATCATTACTTGGGTATGCAGTTTAAGCAGTGTGATTGTGGTATTGCCTTGTGTCAGAAAAGTTGCATAGAGTCATTGCTATGTAAGTTTGGACTTGAGGATTGCAAACCTATTTCCACTCTTACGGAAAAAAGTTTAAAGTCGATTCTTCATGATGTTGGTTATCCTTCCGATGTCACTCTTTACCAAACTTCTATTGGTTGGCTTATTTTATGTATGCAACACGAGGCCAAATATTCAACTTGCAGTCTCACAGGTCAGCAGATTCATGCATAGCCCAAGGTTTAAGCCTTGGCAGGCTGTCAAGAAGACTTTTCGCTACTTGAGTGGCACTTTACATCTTAGCTTTTTTTATCCCAAGGGGGGATCATTGCCGCCATACTTACATGCTTTTTTGGACTCAAATTCGGCTGGTTGTTTTGACACGCGGGTGTCCACAAGTGGTTTTTGTTTCATGCTTGGCAGTTCATGCATATCATGGTTGAGCAAGAGGCAACCTACTGTGGCCACTTCTAGTTGTGAGGCTGAGCACATGGCAATCTTCACAGATATGGTTGAGTGTGTATGGCTCAGACGCCTTATGGCTGATTCGGGTGTTGGATAGGACACTTCCAACACTATCTACACTGATAGTGAGAGCGCATTGATAGTTGCGAGGAACCCTATTTTTCATGCTCGCACAAAGCATATTGAGGTGCATTATCACTATGTCAGGGAGAGGCTCAGCTTTGGGCTTAGTCCCGTTTGTGGACTAACATGTCCTAAGGGCATGGCACTTCCCTTTACTCTATGTGCCAGCTCTTGTTCACAGCATCACTCCAAGGGGGATTTATTACCATATACATGTGGTAGTGATGTTTGTGAACACAATTAGGACTGCCGAGGCATTTTTTCCCTCACTACTAGGAGGTTTTTCCCCCCATGCATTGTATATACGCCCATCATTCTAGGGATATCTATCTTTCCATTGCGCACTAAGTAATGTTGTGTGCCTTGAGCTTCCTTCATCTTCTCCAAGTTGTGTGTGTTTTTTTGCAACCCTAATTCCAACAAAGATTGTGCCGACTGCTGCGAATGGCAGTTCCTTCACATTTGTCGATGCACTTTATGTATCTGGGATCAAGAAAAACCTTTTGTTTGTATCTGCACTTGCTAGACTTGGTCTTGTTGTCAAATTTGTGGATGATAGATGTACAGTTCATGATCTCATTTTTTGTGATGGAATTGCTGCATCCGGTATTTTGTGTTGTGGCCTGTATAAGCTCACTTTGTATGACAAGTGTGAGAAAAATTTTGCAAATGCAATTGTGGATTCAAAGACTGTTTCAAATGCAAGACTTTGGCATGCACGTTTTGGGCATCTAAATTTTACCAGTTTGTTGCGTTTGTAGAAAATTGATATGCTTGCTTCTTTGCCACCTCTTGAAGCTTCTGTGAAGCATGTTTGTGAGGACTGTATTTTGGATCAGATGCAACATTCCAAGTTTCCAAAGGATGGTTCAATTAGGGCTACATGCAGGCTACAACTTGTGTATAGTGATGTTTGTGGACCCATGCAAACTCCGCCCTTGGGCATGCATGGGTGTATCCGCTTAAGAAAAGTCCGACGTGTGGCTCTAGCTGAAAATTTCTCTAAATGTACCATGGGCACCCTCCGTTCAAATCGAGGGGGGAAATATATGTCTCATAAATTTAATGCATTTCTGGCTAGTCATGGGATAAAACACCAATGTGCAGTGTCGTATACACCTCAACAAAATGGTGTTGTTGAAAGGAAAAATAGGTCGATTACAAAAATGGCACGATGTATGGCCAAAAGTCAAGTTTTTTCACATTCATTTTGGCTTCAGGATATCATGTGTGCCACTTATGTACTTAACAGGTGTCCTATGAAAGCTTTGCAGTTTATGACTCCTTATGAAGCATGGCATGATAGAAAGCCATCTATTGATCACATGCGCATTTTTGGCTATTTTCTTATGCTTTGGTGCCTTAAATGCAGCGTAGAAAATTGGATGATAAGGCTGTCATGTGATTTTGTTGGTTATAGTATTGAAAGCAAAGGTTATAGGTTGTACCACCTGCAAGCAAAGAGTATCTTGGTTTCATGGGATGTTGGGTTTGTGGAAGATTCTCTTCAGCCCTTGCTGTCATGTACTAGAGACAATAATGTAAGCTTCCATTCAGCCCTTGCTATCATGTACTAGAGACAATAAGGTAAGCGCACAAGACATTTATGTCAGTTTGTTGCCTCTTTTTACTGGTGAAACTTGAATGTAAATTCAAATGAGGAAAATGTAGAGCCTATGGGATTTTTGAAAATGTTACAGATCAGCCTATTACTGATGCAGATGTACTTGATATGGAAAGGGCTAAGAATGAGCAGGCTAGAGGTATGCCAAAATGGCTGGTGCATACTTTGTGTGACAGTAAATTGGATGCACCTTTGTCTATTGTACTCGTTCAGGTTCTTGCCATGCATCTTTTGCATCAAATTGTTATGCTTTGGATGTTTCTAGTCTACGTGATGTAGAGGAACCTTTTCTTTTGATGAAGCACAAAAATAAAAAAATTGGATGGCTGCCATGCAATCAGAATATGATGCACTTATAAAAGATGACACATGGACTTTATGTGATTTGCCTCCTGACAAAAAAGCCATTGGTATGTAGTGGGTTTCCAAGTTGAAACGCAAGCCGGATGGTGAAATTTTATAAGGCTTGACTTGTTGCAAAAGGCTATGCATAGCTTATGAAGAGACTTTTGCTCCCACTTGTCATATGACTATTGTGCATTTTCTATGTGCATTGATAGCTCATTTTGGATGGGATGTACATCAATCAGACATTGTTATAGCTTTCTTGAATGGTGACATACGGTTTGTCAAGAAAGGACAAGAGGATAAAGTCAAATGTAAGAAAGATTTGTATGGGTTGAAGTATCTACTAATACTTGGTATTAGAAAGTTGACACTCATTTGGTTAAACGAGGCTTTTGTAACAGTCCAACGGAACGCACTTTGTATGTAAAGCGTGAGGGTGTTGTACTTCTGATTGTTGTTCTATATGTGGATGATTTGTTGATCACTGGCCCAAATGAGACACATATTGGTGAATTTAAGGTTGATTTCAATGGTACTTTCAAGATGAGATATTTGGGGCTGTTACGTCATTACTTGGGTATACAGTTTAAGCAGTGTGATGGTGGTATTGCCTTGTGTCAGAAAAGTTACATAGAGACATTTCTATGTAGGTTTGGACATGAGGATTGCAAACCTATTTCCACTCCCATGGAAATAGGTTTGAAACTGAGTCTTCATGATGCTAGTGATCCTGTTAATGTCACTCTTTACCAAATTGTTGTTGGTTGCCTCATTTATGTATGCAACACAAGACCGGATATTCAATTTGCAGTCTCACAAGTTAGCAGATTTATCCATAGCCCAAGGTCTAAGCATTGGCAGGCTGTCAAGAGGATTTTCCGCTACTTGAGTGGCACTTTACATCTTGGTTGTTTTATCCCAAGGGGAGATCATTGCCACTAGATTTACATGCTTTTTTAGACTCAAATTGGGCTGGTTCTTTTGACACGTGAGTGTCCACAAGTGGTTTCTATTTCATGCTCGACAGTTCATGCATATCATGGTTGAGCAAGAAGCAACCTACTGTGGCCACTTCCAGTTGTGAGGATGAGTACAGAGCAGTATTCACAACTACGGTTGAGTGTGTATGTCTCATACGCCTTATGGTTGACTTGGGTGTTGGACAGGACACTGCCAATATCATCTACACTGATAGTCAGAGCGCATTGGTAGTTGCAAGCATCCCAATTTTTCATGTCCGCACAAAGCACATTGAGGTGCGTTACCACTATGTTAGGGAGAGACTCTCAGTAGGAGAGGTCAACTTGGCTTATGTGCCAACACAAGAAAACCTTGTAGATCTATTCACAAAGACTTTGCCTCGTGAGAATTTCAAAGCTTTCCGCAAAGCTTTGGGCTTACTCCCCTGTGTAAATTGATCATGTAGTCAGGGCATAGGACTTCCCTATACACTATGTGCCAACTCTTGTTCATCGCATCACTCCCAAGGGGTATTTGTTACCATATACATGTGGTAGTGATGTGTGTGAACACACTTAGGACCGTCGGGCATTTTTTCCCTCACTAGGAGGTTTTCTTCCACATGCATTGTATATACACCCATCACTCTACGGCTAACTTATCTTTCCATTGCACACTAAGTAATACTACTCTCTGTTGTGTGCCTTGAGCTTCTTTGTCTTCTTCAAGGTGTGTGTTTCCCTGCAACCCTATTTTCAACACTATCTATATATATATATATATATATATATATATATATTGTTATTGTTATTCTTGTGGTTATTGTTATTGTATAGAGGCCTTATTAGTGAAGCATTTGAAAGTGCGTTGTGCACGGATGCATGTGTGTGTGTGCGTGCCGAGAAGGGGAGAGTAGGAGAGTATAGTGTTGTGTGGGTGGAGCAAGCCTCTTGAAGAAGAAGTGAGAGTGCTCCTTATTCTTTATATATATACAAATATAAGGAAAGTGTATGCCATGAACGAACATACACCAAACATCCGACCCGGAGCAAAGGCACTTCACCTTTATCCCAACAATCTCCCTCTTGAAGGTGAATGTCTCAATAAGTGGGTTTTATTAGCTACTAGTATGTACAAGAAAATAGGTGAGAGACTCTCTCAACCTAAGCCCACGCGCTCACTCTCTCAATCTACATGCAGCTGTATCGGCTCTAGTGATAGGCGAGCATGTGTATCCATATGCTAGAACTTGTATGCAAATTCCACAAAAAACTCTGTATCATTTGCATAGCTCCACAATTCATCATACTAGTGTC
Organism: Adiantum capillus-veneris; assembly: GCF_014529385.1. Taxonomy (NCBI): domain Eukaryota; kingdom Viridiplantae; phylum Streptophyta; class Polypodiopsida; order Polypodiales; family Pteridaceae; genus Adiantum; species Adiantum capillus-veneris. The sequence goes on from NC_140937.1 coordinate 103,122,849, forward strand.
AGTCACCGTATAACTGACAATTCTTGTTGCAAGTGCTCCCACTGTAGCTGTTAGGTCGGGTCTCGACACTAGTAGGTCATACATGAGACGCCCAAACATTGATAGAATCTACACAACCTTGGCTATCCTAGCCTCCTTAGTGCTATCTGCATGCCTCTCATCCATAGGCAAAACTCTGTGTCTTGGCATTGATTCACAAGCCTCTAGCATGATCATATCATAAAACTCCATTTTCATCATCTCTCCTTGTGTCTCTAGGGAGTAGACCAGCTCTACCTTTGTTTGCACAGACCAAAGCTCCCACTAGAGAAGGTGATAAACCACTCACAATGTGCTGTGATGTGTAAAACTACATCCTCATCTAGCAACCAACGAGGAGAAGTGCCACCTCTTGAAGACACATAGTCAAGAGGAATGCTAAAGTTAAATTGACATCACTGTCACTGGCTAATGAAGACACCACTCTCACATGTGTTAAAGCCTCATCTGCATCACACATACATCTTTGTTGTTGCCTCATATATAAAAAACAGTGGACCTTAGTGTGCCATGTATGACCACAGTGCCAACATTGCATATCGACAGCTACAAACCGCCGTCTCTCACGAGTTATCCCTATCAACTCTGAACTATCACACATGTCTGCTAATGGATTCCAAGAAACTATGGCAAGAAATCCTAGGAGAAAAGCTGCAAGTGTCTCTTGTAAACTGAGCAAAAACTCAAGATCTCAACCATAAACCATGTCACAATGGCAACAAAGTAGTGTAAGATCACTCAACCACTCCATGATCAACCACATCAAAGCCGATGCTTGTATATGCGTAAAATAATTCCACAATCTGTAGGCATAAACAACATCACTATACCAAGTGGGCCCAATATGGGACAAATATCTAAATCAAGCATAAAGTGCATAACCATATATGCAAGTAGTGAGCGAACAATGCTCCAAATGATGTCACAAGAAAACTTTGTGCAAAAAATTGACAAGGGTCCAAAAACATGTAGAATCTACAAAGCTTGTGACTAACTGTAATTTGTAGCCACACAAGCATATGCAAAAATCACTCCTGCGAGAGTGGATACAAGAACACCAAATCCGTGTCCAAACTAACAAAACCTGTCAAAGTGAGAGTAAGAACTCGATCACTGTCACACTTGACCATTAAACCATCAGAGAGTAAACTATAGATACACACAAAGAATGGCAAGAATCTAGGAAAAATTCTATAGAGTTTTCCTTGAATCTTTATAGATGAGCAGAGTATTCGTGCTGCACAATCTGCACTGAAAAGAATGCGCAACCTGTGAGCAAAGCTCTTGGAATTTTGCACACACTACCTCATCGATCGAAAAGTATGTCAATAAAATCCGCTCCAGAATGGTCCATCGGAGCCTCTATGTATCGATGTGTGTGATCGAAGAAAAAAATGGAGAACTATCAAAGCCAAAATTGTCGAGGAGACACCCTGGAGCCAATGTGGGCTAGAAGAGATCCGATGCCTCTCTCTCTCTCTCTCTCTCTCTCTCACACACACACACACACACACACACACAATCTATCTCCTGCTATGTCAAGGTTGGGATGCCGAGGGGAATTGTCAGAGCAAAACCGCTCTAGAATGGGAGTGGGAGGGTAGCCAATGTCAAGGATACACCGAAGGAGAGCCAAATCACTCTCTCTTCTTCTTGCTATATCAAAGCCTAGAAAAGCATGCCAATGCCATCATCCATTGCTAGAAGAAAGTCACTATTGATGCCGAATCGCCTAGTCGATGTCAAAGCTGAGAAGAATGTCAAAAACCGAAAAGCCGATAGTCGATGCCGTAGAGAGCATGCTTCCTGATGTCAAAACTAAGTTGAGAGATGATGCCACTCTCCCTCTCTTTCTCTCTCTCTACATATATACCAATGTTTCTCTCTACCTATATACCAATGTCAACGAAGTTGTAGCCGTCAATGTTGTGCTATTGCGGCGAAAGAGATGGGAGAACCGCCGTCAATGTAGAATCAAGACCTAAAGAAAAAACTCTATGTGTGTGTGTTGTGTTGATGTATACACACACAATTCCTCTCGCTCTCTCCTATGTATACACTCCTAAGAGCATACACTCTCTCTCTCTCTCTCTCTCTACACCTTTGAACGCTTTTGTTCTTTGAAGCTCGACCTTACACCAAGATTGTGTGTGTGTGTGTGTGTGGACACACCCTTATACACACACACCCTTGCCTTTCTTCTACTCACTTTGCTTCAAAGAAATTCTAAGCTGGCTCTGCCCAGCATTGTAGGTGTTGGCCTGATTTTCGCACATTTTCTCTTCTTAAAGCTACCAATTAGGAGTTGTTGGCTGCTTTCAATACCTTTTTCTAAATTCTTAATGCATTTGCTTGCTAATGTCCCGACTTCCAGTACACTCGCTTTGCTTTTACTAGCGTCGTCAATGTTACCAAAAAAAAATCCCTTTTTGCTTGATTGCATGCTCCCTTCAAGGTCTCTGCCCGATTTGCTACTCGCACGTAATTCCTTGCTGCTCGGTTCTCCTAATTGAAAGTTGAATGTGAACACGTGTGTGTGTGTACACACGAGGACACACAATTGAGATTTGATTACAATCTGCCTACTAGATTTTCCAATGATCACATCTACTACCAACTTCTATTGCTCACTCTTGCTCTACAGAGATACCCGATTCCTCTCAAGATTCCTTGCATAGATCCCCAAATCCTCCAAGTTGGAAGATTTGCACAGGCTGGGAGCTCTGAGCTCTGTCGGTCTCCTTCGATCAGCCTTCTCTTGTCGGATCCAGGTCAAACTCCATTGCCATCGAGGGAGCACTGTTGACCATCGTGGCTCTCATATTAGTTGAAAGTGTGATGTTCACGGATGCATGTGTGTGTGTGCAAGGAAGGGGAGAGGAGGAGAGTATAATGTTGTGTGGGTGGAGCAAGCATGTTGGAAGAAGAAGTGAGAGTGCTCCTTATTCTTTGTATATGTAAAAAGATAAGGAAAGTGTATGCAGTGGATGATCGAACATCGGATGTCCAACCTCGAGCAAAAGCACTTTGCCTTTACCCCAACATCATTCATGATGATTACAATAATAACCAATGGCACAATACACAAGAGACAGTCAATATGAAATGAACTAGATAATTGATAATGAAACTTTTAACCCACACTAGAAGTGTGTACAAGAGTAGGCTACTTAAGTAGAAGTACCAAGGTGGTACAAGTGTGTAATAACATGCACATGGCTCCAAGAATTTCCCCAAATAAGCTCTTACAAAGGGAGTGTCAATGCATGAAATGATTTGGAAGCTTGTACAACTTATCTAGAAGTATATACACCTCATACAACTCACATGAGGGTCACATGGAAAGTGCCACATAAACTAATGACTAGAGTAGAGATGATACACACCACACATTGGTACATAGGGCCAAAAACTAAATGCCCAACAAACCTCCCTTGAGGCTTTGTGTTAGAAATGTGGTTGCAAGAATGCACGTGATGATGATGAAGATAAAAGAGAAGCTCAAGATCACACACCATAGGAGGTAGTTTTGTAGAGTGTGTCAGTACAAAAATAAGGCTTGTCATAGAGTGATGGGAATATATACAATCTAGGGGGAACTTTGATTGCATGGCATGCTCCCCGCATGCTCCCACTTGACCTTCTCATCCATTTGCATGGCTTCTTTGTAACAAGATGGCTCACCACAATCTATCAGCATGAGATAACCCAACCATGGTTGACACCACTCAGGTGGATGTGAGGATCTACTAGATCATTTCAAAGCCTGACTACTAGTCTTTGCCCTGTCAATTGGAGCATTTCTAGTGGAAGGTATGTCACTAGTCTTCTGAGCTTGCACAAATTTTGAGGCAATGTCCTTGAATGTGACTTTTCTATATTCGAACTCTTTGATAGGTTTTTTGTGCATCGTCAACTTGTTAAAGATAACATGTGAGCTGCAATTCACTTTGCAAGATTTTGGGTGCCAAAGATGACATTCCACCTCTCCATTTGAACCATAACCAAGGAATATACACTCGTGTGACTTTGGGTCTAGCTTTTTTTGAAGCTCTTTGGGAACATGTGCATATGCCTCACATCCAAAGACATGCTCTTTCTAGACCACATCTCCTCTAGAATATGATAATTCAATGGCATACTAGGTGTTTGTTAATGATGTGTATTGTTGTTAGTATTACCTCTACCCAAAAACCTTGAGTTAGATTCATGATAGAAAGCATGGCCGTGACTCACTCCTTAATTGTTCAATTCATCCTTTTTGCAACTCCATTCTGATTGGGTATGTAAGTGTAGTAAGCTGTCCCTTAATACTTCTCTTGCTACAAAAATTCTCAAACTCCTTGGAGACATTCTCTCCACTATTAGTAGTCCTCAAGCTTTTGGTCTTCTTGCTAAAATGATTTTCTATCAATGCTAAGAGCAAAAGACACATGTTGGTCTTTTAAATGTTCTGCCTTGATGTAACAAATGAAAATTTGACAAGTTTCTATCTATACTATAGATGAAGTGTGTTGTATGTTTTGTCCATATATGACCACACAGAGTGCACTCTACTTCTCTTTGCCACCTCTAAGTCCCCCTCTCCAACCCATTATGAGTAGCCACATAAATGCTTCGGGCTTATGCATAGCCTAAGAGGCACTAGGGATCCCAAGAGGCACCCGAGAGAGAGAGAGAGAGAGAGAGAGAGAGAGAGAGAGAGAGAGAGAGAGAGAGAGAGAGAGAGAGAGATGGGTGAGCATGTCATTCTTGCTCCTATTAGCAACAATTGCAGCAGTTGATGGTGACCAAACATCACCATCATGGCAAGCTAGAAAAAATTCATGGAATAACTTTACATAGGCAAGTAACCAAAATGAGAAAGTTTTTTCATTCTCTTTTAGCTCATATTGCCTAGTTGGCTATGCCATTACTCAATAGATGGTAGCTTGGCTATGGATATACAATCCTCTTTGACACACAAGACAAAAATAGAGTAACATGTTCCATGATTTGGACTAAGAATCACAAGATTTACCTTCTCTATTGACCATGAACCATTCCCAAAGGTGGTCATGTAGCCCAAGTCTTAAAGTTGACCAGCAGATATCAAACTGTTTGCTAACTTGCGAACATGTCTGGCATTCTTGACTATGAATGTCACGCCATTATGCATAACTAGCTTGATGTCTCCAACACCATGTATCCTGAGCTCATAGACATCATTGAGATTCACTTTACCATGCATATGTTCATATGTAGAGAACCATTCTCTGTGAGGTGTCACATGGAAACTGGCTCCAAAATCTATGATCCAATTCTAATCAAAGCTAGCATCTTGTGCAATAAGAGCATCTAGACTAAGATTATAATTTATAAAGACGAGAACATTTGAGGAAGTTTGTACCTTATGCACATCTAAAATCTTAAGAGACTCTAGCACATTGAGGTCTTCAATCTTAGCTTTCCCTTGGCATCATTGTTAGACTTCTTACCGTCTTGAGACATTTTATTGTCTCTTTGCCATGCACGACAGTCTTTCTTAAAATGTTCTTTCTTATGACAATGATAGCAATCATTGTGCAATGAACCTCAAAATTTGCTACAAGAGTTCCTAGAATCCTTTCTTTTGGAACGGTTACAAGTGCAATGAGAAAATTTGGAAAAACTGAACTTTTATTTGTCCAAATTATAAAGGGGTGAGAATTGGGTTCAACTAAAAGCAGGGAACCAACATACAAAAATTCATGACCAGATGTTGCCAAACATGGATCGCGATCCATATGCTTGGTTGACAATTGCAAAGGAAAATTGATCAATGCACTCCTGAGAACTAAGGGAACAACTTTTCTCAAAGGGTCCACAACAAAAAAGTGTAAAAATCTGATCAAAATTCCCAAAAAGGAGTTGTTTGCAAAAAACCACAAAGCAGACAAAATCTTGCTTTTGGCCTGCAAAAAGTGGGTCAAATCCAAAAAGATTTTGGGAAGAGCATCATCACACCCTTTGTCACAACCTCACCAAAGATCATGCCAAAATCATGCCAAACATGGAGCATGATCCATGTACCTTTTGGAAATTTGAGCTGATATTTGACAGGTAACAAAGTGATAAGATTTGAAGTACTTCTTCCTAAACTACTATTATTAGAAAAGGTCAAAAGGTGGGCCTAAAGGGCATAAAACAGATCCAGGGGGAAACCACTGGAACAGACCAAAGAATTGACTTTTGTTTGACCTTAAAAAAGTCCAAATACTACAAAAACCCTAAAGCTGACATCAGGGAGCCAAAGAAAAGCTATGAGCTAAGTTTTTATTCAATCTAGGTACATGGATTGCGATCCATGTTCTTTCGACACTAATCGATACAAAACTTGCACCATAGCTAGAGAACATCCCAATGACTCTAGTGATCATTTCAAAACTGAATTAGGATCTCCAAATTCAAGCCAAAAGTCCAGGACTGTCAAGCATTCTGAGCAACAACCTAATTCTAAAATCCAAAAATCCATTTTCCAAAATTCTAGTACCAAATAACCTACTAACCATGTTGATTCTATTGGTGCCAAGAAAAGTCAGTTTGGCCTCCCAACATGGATCACGATCCATGTTTCTCTGAGTTAGCATAAGAGCAGAATTTGACCGAAAAGAGAGGTAGTCCCCGGTAACCTGGTGGATTTTTTGAAATTGATATTGGACCTGAATTGTTGATGTTGTGAGCAAAATTGTGGAGTATTGAAAAACCTAGTTAAATTTTGTCGATTGAAAGCTCGAACTAACACAAACGGCTAGAAACTCATAGCTATCAAGCATTTTTTGACAGGTTGCAAGTGCTAGAGAATACAACCCAACGAGTAAGACCAAAACGGGGCATTCAAATTAGCTAATGAGGTAACTTGGTTTGGATTTTGCAATATCAACTCTTCATATATTTGCAATCAGGAAGAATGTACTAGAATAGGAATCCTAACATCATAGACCAAGTGAGCGATCACTCAACTGAAGGTAGCGTGAATCAAAGACCATTGCATCCTTTAGAAGCCATTGTAGAGGAAAGCTTTTCTACCACCTCGTCAGATAGATCATACATCCTAATGGTTGAGGAATCCAAAAAGTTGAACCCTAAGGAAGTAACTTCCATGGGGGTAGGTCCTTCACAACCTGCATCTAACGTAAAATTATTGTATTTTAAAGTTTCAATTTGATGTGCTTAAGGCCAAAATCTATACGGATGGAATGGACCGCTACTGTGTTAAGTTGGAAAACAAGCCAAGCGAGTTCAAGGACCTTGTAGATGTGGATTATGACAGAGACAAATACTTTGACAGAGAGGGAATAATGTACCTAGTGGTTCACAACCCCTTTATTGTAGACAAATGGGGAATGACTGGCACCACGGTAGATGAAGAGCTAGCATATGAACCACCCAAAATGGACGCACTATCGAGACAGAGCGGCTTAATACAGACAACAGTTATGTGGGGCTATATAAATTCAATAATGGAGAACAAATGCTCTATTATAAATGCGATGAACCCCGCATCAAGGAACTGATTGATCGCAAAAAACTATACGTTTTTACTTACACAGAGAGAGAAATATCCAGGTGGTCATAATGGATAAGCATGGCCGAAAATACTCTCCTATGGACCATAAGGAGCTAGAGAGATATACATATTTTGGGGGACCACTCCACCAATACTATGTAAATTTAGAAGAAGTTAAAACCACAACTACTCACACGAGACCAAACATTGGGAATGTAAGTCCATTAAGAACCAGAGTGGAAGAATCTTTTGGACATCAACGATTCCCAAACACACGGTCTATGGGGTCAACGGGGTCTAGGGCTTCTATGAAAAAACTACGGGGCAATGCAGCACCTCAATTGACTTACGCAACTAGAATTACTCCGGCTATTACATGAGATTGAACATAATGACTTGATGAACGTATGCAGGATATGATATCAATTATACTGCCAAGGGGAGAATATGGGTGCAATTTTTGGGCGAGAAATTTTTGGCAAGCACTTTATAAGAATCAGGTGAGCGGAATCCCACAAGATCCTTTATCTACCTCTCTCTCTCTCTCCCTTTTTATTTTTGGGTTCCTCTCTCTCTCTCTCTCTCTCTCTCCCCCTTTTCAACTAAAATGTAACATTGAAGATTGCACGTTCAGGGCCAACTTACATTCAAACAAAAACATGAATTACCACCATGGATGCATTCAATGCACTATTGTCAAGAAAAACAGAAGTTTCTTACACACAAGTATGGTCTATTTGATATAGCAAACCCCAAATCTATGTGTTCCATTGCATCAAAAGTAAACACATATGGGGGGGGATACATCATGGTGAGGTGGATGAAAGAAGGGCGGTGGGGAGCCATATGCTCCGGGAGCAGACAAAGGTTGTGCCAACAGGGGAATGCACCAAATGGTGGAGGAACTCCTCCAAATGGTAGAGGGTACGAACCATATGTGGGGAGGCCTGTAGGTAGTGAAAGAGGCAATGGATCAACTCCGGGCGGGGCGTTAGATGTGGAGGCACTGAATGCACGGGGGGATGGTCCAGTTGCATGCCATGCCAACACTGGGGCCATGAAAGTAGTATGTGGAGCTGCTATTATTCCCCCCTGACCGCTGAGTGGTGTCGACAAAGGTGGCTCCAGCAGATGAATCTGCTCTATCACCTGCTTTGGATGCTCAGTTACATGAACTTTGTCACTCCTACGAAACATCAATGTTGAGCCTAAATCGGAAGGTAGACGTTGAGCCAGCCCTAGATAAACACCAAAAAACTGACCAATCCTTCTCACAATTGACTGCGTAGTAGTAAACATTGTGCTACCAATGTCCCACTCCTGCAAAACAATCCAACACATCATCTCCCATGTTTGTGAAGGTACCTAGTAGCCACCTACAAAACAACAAAAATACTTAGATTTGTTATACCTCCAATTTTTTAGGAACATGAAGTAAAAACATCCAATAAGTTTCTAGCACCTGGCAAACGCTGGACTCCTCTCAACACCTCTACTATAAGGCCTGCCCATACCATCAAGCATCCACCGTGTGCGATCTGTATACCTGGTAGCTTCTTCCACAACATGTCGTCATCTACAGAGAAGCCACGTACATTTGTTGCAATCTCTCCATCCGATCGATCATATCTCGGAAGCCGACACCCGCAGGTTCTAAGGGGTGAAAAAATGACTAGCAACAAAGTACCAACCTATGAATAACATTAAAACGTAGATATTTTGAATTGTGAACACCAAAGATACTGATCAGTATTAAAACAATAAACAACATACCCCCTCTACATAGTCCTGAACAGTCGTGCAACTAGACTCCGACAGTCGTATGTACAATATCCTCAACAACTGGAAATGAGCTCCCTCTGCCTTCGAAGTGGTGATGGAAAAATGTTATGCATGACATGTCGCCACCACAACCATGCCATCAACCAAAAGAAACTCGGTTGTGAGGAATGCAGCATCCACAAGCTCGCTATCCCATTGGTTCCATAAAGGAGCTGCACACGTGCTAGCTGTATGTGGCCTAGTGTGTAAGGGAAAGGCCATGTACATCAAACGTATAACCTGTACAACATGCGTCATGTCGTGCAGCAAAGTGGGATTGCTCTTCGGGATCTTGTGTGGACTTGATCCGTGCACTCCACTTCTTGAAGGCTTTGTCAAAGTGGTTCCATCTGTATTTTTGCAATGTGTGTGTGAGTATGACTAGAGCATCTCTCCACCATCTACAAGACAACAAATAATGTTTTGAGCCACCTTTGACAGGATTAGTGTAACCTACAACATACGTAATGTGTCAATCAAAGATGTCCAACCTGTAAAACATGCATCGTGTCGTGCAAGCAAAGTAAAGTTGCTCTTCGGGATCTTGTGTGGATTTGATCCGTGCACTCCACTTCTTGAAGGCTTTGTCAAAGTGGTTCCGTCTGTACTTATGTAATGTGTGTGTGAGTGTGCAACCATGCCTCTCTTCAGCCTTCTCGTGTTGGATGGAAACGTGTTGATTCTCGCCCTCCATTTTCTCGGCCATCTCAAGCACTCTCCTGCAGCAAATAATAGGACAAAAGTTAGATCACCAACAAATTGATTCAAGGAAATAATCACTTGATCCACCTTTCCTATTGCCACCAATACATGTGATATCAAAGCCACTGGATCCATGCCTTCTCCGTCAACCCTATGCCATTCTCTTTCAAGGTTGCATCACCACCTTGGAGCAAGTCACCACCTCTATATATGACTCATATTAGGGAATATGACCCCCTTTTCTTCGCTTATACAAAAGTCAATGCATAAAACTATCATACCCCTATCTTACATATAAAATTAAAGTCTCACATGATCTAACTGAGTAAAACTAGTCAAAGAGCGTGTAGCATAGTGACTGACAATGTACTAAGGAACCACTTTTGTTCATAGCTAGATGTACCCTCAATGTCTCTTAGTTTGACTTTCCAACTATGTGCCCATTCAGCCTGCACTCTAGCTACTTGTCCAATTCTGACCTATCTAAATTACTCAAAAAACATGGTTATAAAGTTGTGTTAGGTTCTCCGTGTAAATTTGCATCTATACAAACTCTTTATAGCTTTCATCCCTCAACAAATGAACTATAATAACAAAACAAGCAATTGATACTTACAAAGCAGTGTTGGTTCTTGCATGTATCTTGGTAGCTATTGACTCACAAATTTGAGGGAAGACTCTTTTGGGAAGCCATGATTTTCAGACACAAAAAAATGCTTTTATTTCCCCTTTTCTCACTTCCCCCCTGCCCCCCGAAATATGATATCCCCTCCCTTATGTTTAAGCTTAGGAGATAAATTATTGGGGCCTACCCCTAACTTATACGCTTATGTAACTTGTAAAAAAAACCCCCTCCCTTGCACTTACGTGGTGCGGTAAGTTTTCCACGGTGAATCCCCTGGGGAGATAGCGCAGAAACAATACTTTGCTCGTATGAGCCAGGTGCCAAGTCGTAGTTGAAGCTCCCTTTTGATGGTAGCCCTTCAGTTTTACTATTGTACATAGCATCGTATCATTTGCCAATGACACAATCAAAACATATATAATAAGAATTCATAATCAAAACATATTCTCATTTAGCATTGCTTTCAAGCATACCTTCCAAATGAGTTGAGCAAGGACAACCATTGGCTTATTATTATGGCTCGATCATTATTTTTCCTTGATAAAGGGCTTTCTTATCCTTTTTACAATGGTAAATTTATAATATCTGAATCATTTCTTTTATAAATAATTTCTCCAATGCAATTTACAACTTTAGATGCAGTGATCGAAGTTGGTGATATTGATATGAATTTGCCTCTTGAAAGGACATGCAACAATTTGGGTGAATTCATCTATTTACTGGATGAACAACTTTCACGTAAATACAAAGTCAACGTGTCCCATCAAGCATATAATGCAGACTCACCTAGCACGACTCCCATTGCCATTGTGGATAGTCCGTCAAAGGTGCACTTCGCTCAAAAGGAGTTAGTAGATCTTTGCACCCCGTCTCGAGTCTTGCTTCCAAATAGCTTCAAAAGGAGTACAAGACAAAAACTTTTGTAGGCCGAAAATAAGGGCACACTGAAAAAGCTTTTAATGCATATACAAGAAGTGGAACAAGTTATAGAGATTCCAAGGGCTTACAATGGTGATCTTGTTTTAGAATTTCTACCTACCATGGGGAGGTTGCACCATATGGATGCAATGGAGCATAAGTATGATCCTCATTTGTGGTCGAAGCCACCAACGTCCAATATAGTTTTCCGGGTGTAGTGCATCTTAGTCATTGTCTAGGATCTTTGAAGTGCATGAATGAACAATGTGCCCACTTGGCTACTTATCATATTCGTAATACAAGTCATTTCAATGGGTACATAAAAAAGGCTACTGCATCCGGACAATATTGTAAGATTGGAGATAAGAGCCTTACATGCCACTTTTGCGAGACAATTGCTTTCTGTATTATTGCAACATGTGATTGTGTAGTATACTATGTCATGCCATCCAATGAGACCGCCACCAGAGTCATGATGTATCGTGGCCCACATAGACACGATGTGCATAGTGGCACATCCAAAACACTAACGGACAACACCAAGGTGATGGTGCAAAGGATTTTGACTGTTGACCCACATTCATGAGCCAGGAAGGTTTAAATATGTTTGGCAAAAGAAATTATAAGTACAACACTTCTTCGCAACAACACCAACGAAGGAATTTTAGGTGAGCAACAGCTATTTGCAATCACCGAGGAGTTGGGGCCATTGGTGCAAGATAATTGGTATGTGCATTTTCTAGATTCTTATTTCAATGCAAAACTCTATGCTAAATTATTTTTTCTCTGAACACTATGACCGTTGTTAGGGTTTGACTGTCAGTATCTAGTTTACGAAGAGGGGTTGACAAAGAATCTTTTGGCATTGATGCACTCCTAAAGCTGAAGCGAGACTGCACATATGACTTTTTCCTTGGAAGCAGGTTTTCTGGTCAAGGTACGGAGGGGGAGAAATGTTATGTCTTCAAAATGTCCACAATTGGTCCAACATCCGATGTGGACCTGGTGAACCGAATGAGACAAGACAGGGATGGCGCTCTTCAACGTGCGTGAATCCAGTTTCATCACACTAGACATCTTAACGATTGGGTGACTATGACCTGGTCATGTCTATGATCTAAGGTACATGGTGCACCTTGAAAACATTGTGGGTTGCCTTTGACTCTCTCTCTAACAATTTGTTTGTAGCATGCACGACCTTTTGACTATTGCAACTTGTGAAATGAAACAGGAAGACATGGAAACACAGTGTCTGTTTTGGGAGTGCCTCAATTATGTAACGCTATCATGTGGGTGTGACATAGCTAATTTCTTTGGCTTCATGGCGGATGAAGCTCAAGCAAATTGGAATGCAATTTAAATTGTTTTCAATGGTGGCAACAAGACCAATACAATGAACGATCGAGAGCGTTCTTGTATTTTCCATTGGAAGCAAAGCTTGAATTAACACACAATGAAGTATGTGGCTCAAGCTTCTCAACACACACACAAAGAAATGTGTGAGAAGTGGAGCAAGCACCAACAAAAGAGGCTGCAGCAGCAGAGGCTCGTCTAATACGCCAATGGTGGTGTAACGGCCATTGCATAGACCATACCATTCCAAACATGGATTCATGGCTTAGTTGGTGGGAAATTTGTATTGCACATTGGGGTGGCATTATGACGTGCGTAGAAAGAAGCTCTGACGAACCAAACACTCCACTCACAAACCTTGCGAAGAGCAAGTATGGCAGCTGGCTAGCAGGGGAGGGTTTTAGTAAACGCATTTTATTATATGATGCATGTACAACCGACCTTGCAATTCCATCTTACAGAGCGCAAACGCCATTTCATACAGTCATGGAAAACACATTGGAATGGTCCATCGATACAGAATCTTGCAGAACGCCATGAAAAACATCCCAGTCAAGTAATAAGAGCAGTGATGAACGAGGCTACCGAGGGCACTCCAATGTATAAACAACTGAATCCATTGATAGGAGATAAGGAGACATCAAGGCGAAAACGCAAGCAAAATGTGGTTATCAATGTGAAAGATGATACATCACATAGGCCTGCGTACAACTCGGTCACCAAAGATCGCAAGAAGTGTGGAAGACCTTGTATGATCAACTTTGCACAAGAAGGGATATCACAAACCCCAAAACAAAGTATAGGTTCGGGTGGGCAGTAAGTAGTGAAATGCAAGGTCAATGAGGCAATGTGGGCCATATGCCAAACTCCACAAGGTAGTAGAGTCACATGTAGCGGCACGCCAAGATGAGGACGAAGGTGTGGAAGCAGTATTGTAGGTTCAAGCCTTGGTATACCGGACCCATCTTTTGAAGGATATCGAAAGCATCGGAATGGTGTGGTGCCAATGGTTTTTTTTTTGTCCGGATCATGTCTTGCATTGCCATATAGTAGACCAGAACATTGAGCCGCAACCTCATCATCCACCACACACTTGGCCCATGCATGTGGGCACCAACCTATCTGAGGATGAGGTGCAAACATTGCATGAAGGGGGGTATCAAGTGGAGTTCAGGAAAGAAGAAATCTCTAATGTAACGGAGATTGTTCCAGCACAAAATATGACCAACTCTCCTTTCAAGTCAAAAGATATATCCACTCCTCAAGGCAGTGTACAAGCCACAATGCGAGATGGTGTAAGTGTACAGTATCGGACTTCCATTTTCAAGGACGCTGTTCGCAAGATCAGTTTAGCACTAGCGTTGAGAGCCAAGGTCGTAGAAGAGATATGTGCGGTAGATGGTGTCCATGAGGTCTTTAAAGTAGAGACCAAAAGTAAAGATGGTCATTTTGGGTTGTACAATGTTTGTATTTGCAACCATCCTTTGTGCACATGTCTAGACTTCATGAAACGGGTGTCAAAGCAAAAACCATATCTTGCATGTAAACATTTGTATTTATTTATCTGTGTGTGCTAGGGTTAAGCCAAAATGAAAACATGTTTATCCATTAACCAATTCTGGCAGATGCTGATATCTTCAAGGCACTGAGTCGAGGCCGGACCTATCCAGGCATGGATGCATAGCATTTTTCGTTTCTCACTTTTTGTATTTCAATTCAGAAAATGAACAACTCTACCAGGTTCTAATTTTATTTTATGATGGCCACATTTCGGTACATTGTTTTGCAAATTTTTTCAAATTTGGAAAGTGGTTGTTTATGTGTCACATCATGAATACAGTTGCTATAAATTGGCATTTCTTGAATTATTTTTGTGAAAGCGTCCACTAGCTACCGTAGCCCACTTCTCTTACTTTTCACGATATCCATCGATCTTGAGAATAAAATCAATTCTGCGTGGGATGCCATGGAAGCCATTCCCAACGGAGAGGCGTTGTATGGAGCCGACTGGTTTAGGGAGGCTCTGAAGGCAACAATCAATGTGTATTGGCTCTATCATTGCCGCACATAACTGAATATGCGGACCTTGCTCAGCTTGAACGAGAAGGGACAATTCGCTTTTCTTGCTGGAAGAAGATTGACTCATCACAGAGGAGGATGAGGAGAAAATGGCGCAGCAGCTAGGGAACATGGTGAATCTTCTGTTGGAATTAGGGTTGCAAAGAAACGCACACAGCTTGGAGAAGACGAAGGAAGCTCAAGGCACACAATAGAGAGTGTGTTACTTAGTGTGCAATGAAAGATAGATAGCCCTAGAGTGATGGGCGTATATACAATGCATGGGAGAAAAACCTGCTAAAGCGGGAAAAAATGCGTCGGGGGTCCTAGTGTGTTCACACACATCAGTACCACATGTATATGGTAACAAATTCCCCCTGGAGTGATGCGGTGAATGAGAGCTGGCACATGAGTAAAGGGAAGTGCCATGCCCTGAGAACATGATCAGTCCACAAAGGGGAGTAAGCCAAAGCTTTGTGGAAAGCTTCAAGCTTCTCACAAGACAATGCCTTTGTGAAAAGATCTGCAAGGTTGTCCTGTATTGGCACATAAGCCAAGCCGATCTCTCCTATTGAGAGCCTCTCCCTGACATAGTGGTAATGCACCTCAATGTGCTTTGTGTGAGCATGAAAAACTGGGTTCCTCACAACTGCCAATGCGCTCTGACTGTCAGTGTAGATAGTGTTGGCAGTGTCCTATCCAACACCCAAATCAGCCATAAGGCGTCTGAGCCATACACACTCAATTGTACCTGTGAAGACTGCCTTGTACTCAGCCTCACAACTTGAAGTGGCCACGATAGGTTGCTTCTTTCTCAACCATGATATACATAAAATGCCAAGCATGAAACAAAAACCACTTGTGGACACTGAAGGGGATCAGGGAGCACCACAGAAGGAGAGTGAGAGAGAGAAGGAGAGACACACACGATGTGGGTAGGGAGACTATGAAGTGGCAGCTCCCCCTATACAATATACTCACTATAAGTATAGGGTAACAGTGGGCGGGCGCCCATGACCTGGGCGACCGGTCAAGGCACATAGGCCTTAACCCCAACAACCTCCCACTTAAAGGCCAATGTGCCTTTAAGAAAGATCTACGAGTGTACAACTAATAGAAGGTGAGATATTCTCTCAACCTATGCCCAATGACTCTCGATGAGCTAGTGCATCTGGCTCTACTGATAGACAAACATCCCGCTGAGGAAGCCACACAGAGCTATCTCCAAGCTCTGCAAAGAGTCTACAAGAGCTCAAGCACTCCTGCAAGTATCGGTTCAATAGCTGCAAACCTCCCCTATGCTCTATGCCGAGATCAGTCATCGAACAACTAATCAACCATGCTGCAAATGCTCCCAATGTAGCTGCTATGTCGAGCCTTGAGATCAGCATCTCGTACATGAGGACACCGAACGTTGATGCAACCTTGGCAACCTCTGCCACCTCCAACTCAGAACTCAACTCATGGCAATCCTGTCCCCTATCATAGAGACCATGGCACTCTGGCTCCGAGCTCTGGAGTGACTCCTCATGCCCACCACATATCACATGTGTACCAAGAGTATCCATCTGTCCTAAATGTGCATCAAGCTTTGGCATAAGCATATCAAGAAATGACTCCACAATAGCTGACATCTCAGCATCCATGTGAGTCATCTCTGTCATCACCTCTGATGACTCATCATGATGTGACTCACTAGAGCTGTCCAGCTCTACTTGTGCATCCGTAGACGCAACTTGCACAACAAGGTCACTGCTATGCACTCCATGCAAAGCATCCTGCAACCCACAAGCAAAAGAGACTCGCCTGCTCTCTCGCTCTCTACATGGTTGCATGATCACATAGACAACACCGTCTCTCCCGTGATCCACATGCAATGGGTAACCTGTACTACTCTTGGCACCTCTCGCAATCACTAGCGAACCCAAATGCATCACAAAATCTCGCTCTCGTAGCGAAATCTGACATCCACAATCTCTAAGCTGACCAATCGAGATCAAGCTCACTGTCAAATCTGGTACATAGCGCACATGTCGTAACAAGTAAGATGCACCACTTGGTAATGACAGTCTCACATCTCCTGCACCTGCTATCGCATGCACCGATCCATCGGTCAAACGTACACTGCCAAGCATCCCGCTAGAATAGCTACAAAACCATTCATGATGCGGCGTGACATGAAACATAGCATCTGCGTCTAGCAACCACTGCAAAGGGAGTGAACTATCCACATGTATAGCATCTCGTGCATAGCTTGAGGTAAAAGTGACATCCCCGTCACTAGTATACTCCGACACTACATGTGCCTCAACTATCAAAGCAACTGAGTCCATGGCATCACTACATACATCTCTGAGATTGCCATGTCTCCTACAATGTTGCATACGACGAAAACAGCGCCGTCTAACGTGTCTAGAATGACCACAATACCAACATATCACCTGTCGGCGTACTCGTGAATGTACATGTCTCACACGAGTCCTTGATGACTCAGATCTATCATACATATCATGTAATCTGCGCCAAAGTGCTCTCGAAGTAGTCTCATACATAACAAGAGCATATACAGATTCCGCAAGGTGCAAAGAGAGTGTAGATAGTGCCATCTCCTCTAGCTCCTTCCACTGATCGTCAGACATGTTTAAAGGTCTACCTGCATCACCACTCAATGGTCGATGCAACCCTCGCTGTGTCAATGCATCAAGCATACACTCTCTCCATGCTGCAAAGTCTGACCCATCAAACATGCACATTTCGGAGAGATCATAATCTGAGCGATCACCTGTCTATGCCATGAGCACAATGTAGCAAACTAGAAAGAAAAACCACCTCACCAACAACACCTAGAAACTGTCTACAAATATGGCCAGAAACACAATGTAAAACCTGTGAGACACACTCCAAAATAGAGCTCTCGCAATGTCAATACAAGCCTCGCATGCTCTAGTATCACACTGCAATCTGTGAGCTAATCACCAAGCCCACTCTATGCCGTATCGATGCATACACACGCACAAGTCTCCCACCTACAGAGAACACCGCACGCAAATGCTGAGTGCAACCCGCAATCTCTACCTAGATCGCATAAATGATACGCATAAAACTCCTGGGAAAATTTCGCCAGAGTTTCGACGCACAATGGCTATCAACACAAAATAACCATTGTCCTGCAAGCTCAATACAATGAGCAATCAATGCGCATCAAACTACACTCAACATACATGCATAAGCTCTGCAAAACTATGGCAAACAATGCTCGAGATCACAAGACTCTCCCACCTGAGAGCAAACCACTGTCTCAAGCAAAGAAAGATACACAACTCCTCACTCTTGCGAGAGTGGATACAAAAACACAAAACTGTGTCCAAACTGACAAAACCTGTCAAAGTGAGAGTAAACACTCGATCACAAACTATGGCGAGAATCTGGGAAAAATCCGACAGAATTTCCCCTGAAAACTGACCAAAAAACTCAAGTACAATCTCTACCATAAACCATAACACTACTCAATGCCAATGAGTAGAAATGCCAAAATGGCTCCACATTTTCACATACAATGGCAATCCGCACTCAACGTACATCAACGAAGTGACCGCGCATAAGCAAGCGCCAAAAGATTTGCAATCCGGAAACTTGATCAATGCGAAAACAATGCTCTCAAGAGAGCTCACCGGCACTTGAAAGTGCTCGCTAAAATGCATGTATAATGGGCATCATCCATGCACCATAACCATATGCAAACCATCCTCAAAGACCATGAATCCAAGCACAAAATCACTGCCAAAGTATCCTGTGAAAACCAGTGAAAGAAGCTCCACCCGTGTGCTCCAAAAAACTGTGTCTCTCAAGAGACCGCCTCGGTGGTGTGTAAACGGCTCCGTACTTCGTTGCCCAAGTCTACCAAAAAACCCTCAAACCACAAGCTTAACACAAGCTGCAATTGCATCTTCAGCTCAGAATTTATGCACTCAACTTCAAGCTTCTCCCGTGCTTCCAAAAGTGCATCAAACTCGCACACAATGCGACAACAGAAAATATGGAATTTCTGTATACAGTCAGTCTAAGCTGAATATCAGCAAAACGGTGAGGAATTTGCAAAAAGTTTCCTTTACAAAGTTGTAGACCACGTCGAAACGGATGGGCAAGGAGGACAGAATTCTCAGATCTGCATTCTACAAGGAGAAAAACGAATCTGAAAACAGTGCTACTGCGCACCCAGTTTTTAGGGCAGCACCTTCACGTACACACAGTCTTCCACACTTCTTTCTGAGCTTCCACAAGAGCATACATCACTCTCAACTGAGCTCACAAGCTCCCATTGCATTCTCACAAAGCTTCCAAGCTTTCTTAATCTCTCTACCGTCGAGAGCGAGCGAGTTATCACCTCGAAGCTCTCAAAGCCGTCGTGCTCTCCGCGGTCACCATAGCTCTGATACCAATTGAAGGGGATCGGGGAGCACCACAAACGGAGAGTGAGAGAGAGAGAAGGAGACACACACACAATGTGGATGGGGAGACTGTGAAGTGGCAGCTCCCCCTATACAATATACTCACTATAAGTATAGGGTAACAGTGGGCGGGCGCCCATGACCTGGGCGACCGGTCAAGGCACATAGACCTTAACCCCAACAGACACTCGCATGTCAAAACAACCAGCCCAATCTGAATTTGAAAAAGCATGTAAGTCTGGCGGCAATGATCCCCCCTTGGGATAAAATAAGCCAAGATGTAAAGTGCCACTAAGGTAGCGGAAAATCCTCTTGACAGCCTACCAATGCTTAGACCCTGGGCTATGCATAAATCTGCTGACCTGTGAGACTGCAAACTGAATATCCGGCCTCGTGCTGCATACATAAATGAGGTAGCCAACAACAGTTTGGTAAAGAGTGACATCAGCAGGATTGCCAGCATCATGTAGACTCAACTTCAAACTTTTTTGACACAAAGCAATACCACCATCACACTGCTTAAACTGTATGCCCAAGTAATGATGCAACAACCCCAAATCTTTCATCTTTAAAGTAGCATTCAAATCAGCCTTAAATTTAGCAATATGTCTCTCATTTGGTCCATTGATTAGCAAATCATCTACATAAAGAACCACAATGAGAAGTACATCACCCTCACGCTTTACATACAATGTGCTTTCTGTTGGACTGTTGTGAAAGCCTTGTTTGACCAAATGAGTGTTAGCTTTCTCAACATATACAAAGCCTTGTTACATTTGCACACTTTGTACTCTTGTCCTTTTATGACAAAACCGCGAGGCTGCGTTACATAAAATTCCTCAAATATGTCACCATTCAAGAAAGCAGTAACAATGTCTGATTGATGTACATCCCAACCAAAATGAGCTGCCAATGCACATAGAAAACGCACAGTAGTCATACAACAAGTGGGAGCCAAAGTCTCTTCATAATCTATGCCTTTTTGCTGTGCATAACCCTTTGCAACAAGTCGAGCCTTACGGCGATCGATCTCACCATCCGGCTTGCATTTCAACTTGTAAACCCTCTTCATACCAATGGGATTTTTGCCAGGAGGAAAATCACATAAAGTCCATGTGTCATTTTCTATAAGTGCATCATATTCTGATTGCATGGCAGTCATCCAGTTTTCTGAATTCTATGCTTCATCAAAAGACAGAGGCTCCTCAACATCATGTAAGCTAGACACAACCAAATCATAACAATCTGATGCATAAGATGCATGGCGAGAGCCTGAAAGAGTATGACTAGACAAAGGTGCATCCAATTTACTGTCACGCAAAGTGTGCACCAACCATTTTGGCATACCTCTAGCCTGCTCATTTTCAGCCCTTTCCTCATCAAGTACATCATGTACATCTGCATCAGTAATAGGCTGATCTGTAACATTTTCAGAAACCCCCATAGGCTGTACATTTGCGTCACTGGAACTTACATTCGTATTTCCACCACTGAAAAGAGGCAACAAAGTGTCATAAATGTCTTGTGTGTCATGAATGCTTGAGAGTCAGTCGCTGCCTGCATCATCGCCTACATTATCGCTAGAAGAATCTAGAAGGATCTAGAAGATTCTAGAAGTTTCTAGAAGCTTAGAGAAGATTTCGGAAGAATCTAGAAGGTTCTGGAAAGCTCTAGAAAGTTGAAGAAGGATCTAGAAGGTTCTAGAAGAACTAGAAGGATCAAGAAGTTTCTAGAAGCTTTGAGAAGATTCCAAAAGAATCTAGAAGTTTCTGGAAAGCTCTAGAAAATTGAAGAAGGATCCAGAAGGTTCTAGAAGGATCCAGAAGGCTTTAGAAGAATCTAGAAGGATCTAGAAGATTTTTAGAAGTTTCTAGAAGCTTGGAGAAGATTCCAAAAGAATCTAGAAGTTTCTGGAAAGCTCTAGAAAGTTGAAGAAGGATCTAGAAGGTTCTAGAAGAACTAGAAGGATCAAGAAGGTTCTAGAAGATTCTAACCTCCTCAAGAAGAACCTAGAAAGTCCTAACCTCCTCAAGTAACCTCCTCAAGCACTAGTACAAATAGGGGTCTTGGGTCACAAGCCCCTCAGTCTTGCCAACACCAGTTGTGAGGCTCCTATGAGGAAATCCCTCTTCTTGTTCTTATGTTCAAGTCTTGTGCTTGCAATCAAGCCTTGTCTTGTACTCAAGTCATGTAATCCTAGTCTTGTATCTAGCTCTCTTACTAAAGTATTAAGTCTTGTAATCAATATTAAGCTTATCATCAAGTCCAAGTTCTTGTACATTGTGAGTGCCTCCTCTTGATCTCTTCTAACTCTGTACGCACTCATAACATTTTGGCAGGACTACCATCTCTTAATCTTCTCAAGCCATCATGGAGCTGACGATGGAAGGTGTCATCAACGCATTGCAAAGCATCCAAGCTCAGTTACAAGAACTTCGCGAGAGTAACGCTCAACGTCAAGCAGGGCAACCCCTAATCTTGGGACTGGCGTTGCAAAATCTTCAACGTCAAATTCAAGAGCTTCAAGAGAGAAGCACACATCAAGCACAAGCTGCAAGATCTAGCTGTTCTCAACAAGATAATTAGAAGGAGCCGAAGGTCAGCATGCCTGAAAAATTTGATGGGACTAGATCAAAGTTTAGAGGTTTTCTCAAACAAGTGCGTCTCTTCATTCAAATGCAACGAGAGCGTTATCCAGATGATGCCTCTCAAGTAGGCCTTATTGGGACCCTCCTCTCGGGTATGGCTCTCTCTTGGTTTGCTCCCTTACTTGAAAAAGAATCTCCTCTTCTTCATGACTTTGAAGCTTTTGTGCGGGAGTTCTCTGCAACCTTTGGGGATACTGATAGAGCAAGGGTTGCTGAAACCAAACTTAGAAATCTCCGCCAAGGATCAAGACCTGCATCCGTCTATGCATCCGAATTTCAACAGCTCAATTGTGATCTGACTTGGCATGAGGAATATTTCATTAGCCAATTTTGGTGGGGATTAAAGGATGACGTAAAAGATCTTTTATTGACTATGCCAAAGGTTCACACACTAAGCGAGTTCATCTCTCAAGCAATAGAATGCGATAATTGACTATTTGAGAGGAGACAAGAGACGCGTCTTGGGGCACCATTGCGACCCCAAACAGAAGTGACACATAATGTCTACACACCTCAACAGGGCCATGAATCAAGCATTGAGCCCATGCAAATTGATTCAGCACGGCTTCAACCTCTCTCAGCCCAGGAGAAGCAAAGGCGACGCATTAATGGCTTATGTATGTATTGTGGAGAGCAGCTCAACAGTGTCCAAGGAAGAGAAGGATGAAGGTTCATGGTGCAATGGCCTCAACGTGTTCGAAAAACATGGACATCCAACCCCAATAGAGACAGACCGGTTGGACAAAAGACAAGCAAAAAAAGGTCTCTTTCTTCCCACTGATTCCACTTCAAGTTTTATGCTACCAGTCAAGATCCATATGCTGGGTAGGCACATGGATTGTGAAGGATTACTAGATTCAGGCGCAACGGTGTGCTTCATGGACAAAGAATTTGCAAAATAACAAGGCATACCACTTGTGGAGAAGTCTAATCTAGCAACTGTAGAAGTCATTGATGGTTGTCCCCTCGCTTCAGGGGATGTCAGGTATGAAACTTGCCCCATAAAAGTAACATTGCAGGAGCATGTTTCAAGAATAGCGTTCAATATTATACAAAGCCCAAGCAGTCCAATTGTTATTGGGCTACCGTGGCTTGAATTACATAATCCTAATATCAATTGGAGGGCTCGGAGAATTGAATGACGAAAATTCCAAAAGAAGAAGGGAAGGCATAATAGGCCTATATATCTTGGAGCCAAGGTCTTCATGCGTGCAGCCAAAAAGCATCCAACTTTCCTGATATTTGCAACACCAACCGACACGTCGACAATAAAAATCATGGAGGCATTGCCACGTCAATATCAAGATTACAATGATGTTTTTGAGAAGAAGAATGCAGACCTCTTACCAGAGCATCGACCCTATGATTGTGCTATAGAGCTTCAGGAGGGAACCCAATCCCCTTTTGGCCCAATATACAAGCTATCTCAAGATGAATTGGTAGAATTACGGAAAAATATTGATGAGAATCTTGCTAAGGGGTTCATACGGCATTCAAAGAGTCTCCAGCAGGGGCTCCAATACTCTTTGTAAAAAAGAAGGACGGAACTCTCTGGATGTGCGTGGATTATAGGGGCCTAAATAAGATCACCGTCAAGAATCGCTATCCCCTTCCCTTGATCCCAGAGCTTCTTGAGCGCCTTGGCAAGGCAAGAATATTTACAAAAATAGATCTTCGTGGTGCTTACAACCTAGTCAGAATCAAAGAAGGTGATGAATGGAAGACAGACTTTCGGACAAGGTATGGCCACTTTGAATATACCGTCATGCCATTTGGTCTCACAAATGCCCCAACTGTTTTTCAACATTTAATGAATGGTATCTTTCGAGAGTATTTGGATTATTTTGTGGTAATATATTTGGATGATATCTTGATATTTTCCAAGGATCAAGAAGAGCATGAGCACCATGTAATTAGTGCTTGAAAAGCTTCGTGCATCATGGTTATATGCAAAGTTGGAGAACTGCTCTTTTCATCAATCTAAGGTGGAATTTCTTGGTTATGTAATTTCTGAGAAGGGAATCTCCATGGATCCAAAGAAGGTTCAAACCATCCTTGATTGGGAGACACCCACCTCGGTAAGAGATGTTCAATGTTTCCTCGGATTCACAATTTTTTATCGTATCTTTATACAGGGATACTCCAAGGTGGTTATAGCACTCACAAGGTTGAGAGGCCATAATAAGTTTGTCTGGGACTCGGAGGCCGCGAAATCATTTTAGACTCTCAAGCAAGCTTTCACGACCGCACCCATTCTAATTCACGCAGATCCTACAAAGCCTTTCATCCTAGAAACATACGCTTCAGATTTTGCCCTTGACGCTATTCTATCCCAAGTAGGAGAGGATGGGCGAGTACATGCAGTGGCCTTTCATTCCCGCAAGTTCTCAGCTACAAAAATCAATTATGAAATCCATGACAAAGAGCTCTTAGCAATCATTGACTCCTTCGACACTTGGTGTCACCTGCTTGAAGGAGCTCCTCATAAGATCACTGTCTATACAAATCACAAGAATTTGGAATACTTCATGACATCCCACCTCTTGAATCATTGCCAAGCTAGGTGGAGTGGTATCCTATCAAGGTTTGATTTTCTTATCTCTTATAGACCTGGCCGTCAACAAGCTAAGCCAGATGCCTTATCAAGAAGATCCTACCTTGCACCTAGAGAAGGCGACGCAACATTTGAACAAGAGTCAGTGATTTTGAAACCTGAGAAGCTTAAGCTAAATGCCACCAGGAGCCAAGCTCCTGAAGATTCTACTTTTCGTTCTAAGGTGAAGACGCAAATTGCCAAAGACCCACTTGCTCAGAATATTAGACAACAACTACATGGACAAGAGGTTAATGAGGACTTTCAAGAAATTGATAGACTAATTTACTATAAGGGTCTTCTCTATATTCCGCCAGGACCAACACGCTTAGAGGTACTTCAGCAATGGCATGATCTTCCATCCAGCAGGGCATTTTGGGGTTAATAAGACAATTGATCTTCTCTCCCGTGACTTTTTGTGGCCTCAAATGTGAAGCTTGTCAAGGAGTATGCAGGCCCTTGTGACACTTGCAATAGATCAAAGGTCCCTCGTCATCATCCTCATGGGTTACTCCATCCCTTGCCCATTCCAACCAAACCATGGTCATCCATCTCCATGGATTTCATTGTAGAGCTACCCTTGTCACAAGGATTTGACTCCATTTTAGTGACGGGAGCA
This sequence comes from Adiantum capillus-veneris, assembly GCF_014529385.1. Classification (NCBI taxonomy): domain Eukaryota; kingdom Viridiplantae; phylum Streptophyta; class Polypodiopsida; order Polypodiales; family Pteridaceae; genus Adiantum; species Adiantum capillus-veneris. The sequence continues at coordinate 103,148,201 of NC_140937.1, forward strand.
AAGCGAACCCCGAACCCCGACGGCCTCTAAAACACCGGGGACCGAATGGCGCGCCTCAAGCCTGTCACGGTAAAGCAAACGGGGGGCACCACCTAGCTTCAGCGGCTAGGACGCAAACAACACACCACCATAACAAAGTTTTCATCCAAGAGAGATGGATGCTTGGGAGTAATGATGAAGAGGAAAGGGAATGAGATCGAGAGAGAGAGAGAGAGAGAGAGAGAGAGAGAGAGAGAGAGAGAGAGAGAGAGAGAGAGTGAGGGAGGGGGTATAGTGGCTTAGTACTTAGGCACCACAAAAGGATGGCGAATCCGCACACCCTTCACACATACACAAGCTCACTCCAAAACACAAGACTAGGTGGCGATTCCGCACACCTCACATGGGCAAAACATTGCAAGAAAACATACTCACAAAACCTCAAGCTTTATTTAGAGAATTAGGTGATGAATTGGGGAGCATAGGGTAGGGGAATGAGAAGGGAGAGAGTGGTAGAGCACATGGCGGATAGGTGGGAGTTGATGGCGAAGACTTGCACGAGGATTATGGCCATCGTCCTTCATTTAGTTGCCCTTCATCTTCCATAGCCAAGGGTGTAGAGGTCATGCTCAAAACAAGCATGGTGATTGCGGTGATGGTGATGGTGATGGTGTGGGTGTGTGTGTGTGCACTAGGCACACACAGTGCATAGTGTGTTCTTTGGTGATGTTGTGTGTGTGTTTAGTGTGATGGTGACTCCTCTTTATATAGGGGAGGAGGGGGGAGAAATTATAGAATTTAGAAATGAAGAAATCATTATCTACATAGGCCATGTGACTGTGGGCCCCACTTGTCTGGCTGTGTGTATATGTGCCAAAACAGCAATCTCATGAGAGAGACTAAGAGAGAGAGAGATGGGTTGATGAAAAAAAGTGAGAGGTGACATGGAGAATAAAGTAATTACAAGAGGGGAGAGAGGGGAGTGTGTTCAGAGGTGAATCTGTGTGCAGATGTGTGTGAACACAAGAAAAATCAAGTAACCACCGGGTGGGGATGGGTCTGTGGGCACCTTTTTCAGTGAAACTGAGTGTGTGTGAGTGTGGGGGAGGTTATTTAGCTACAAGACAAGAGACATGGCGCCCTTTAGAGAGAGAGGGGGGTATTTGGGTCATGGGATATGATAGGAGAGAGAAAGAGGGGGTGGGGTATACTATTTTGGAAGATAGGGTAAGTTTCATGTGAGTTAGGGTGTATTATTGGTGAGTTATAATGCATTATTGGTGAGAGGTGGGGTAGCTTGAGGGGAGAGAGAAAGGAGAAAAGACAAGGGGAAGAGAGAGGGGGTTGACCTTTTGAGTGGAGGAGAGGAAAAGGGACACACGGCGGGGCATTAGTGAAGAAAAAGGAGGCAAGGTGGGGATGGGCTGCCCCACAGGCATGAGGTGGCCTATTTTACCTTTCTCATATATTTACATAATCATACTTTATTTTTTCTTACTTTTTTCCAATGCCTTTTATCACTCCCTCCCTAAGAGGAGGTTTCCATGGGGTGGGGACGAGAGAAGAGGGGTATGGGAGCTTGGCTTGTGAAAATCCCCCATCATTAGTAGTCGTGGATCAATTTACAAAAATGGCACACTTCATTCCAACCACTAAAACCATCACCAACGAAGGTATGACCAAACTCTTTCTACAACATATCTATCATTATCACGGATTACCGGATGACATAGTTTCTGATCGAGGCCCACAATTCATCTCCAGCTTTTGGAAAAGCTTATTCAAGCTACTCTAAGTACAAATCAACCTCTCCTCATCCAATCACCCACAAAGTGATGGACAAACAGAGAGAGTAAATCAAGTTTTGGAAAAGTATCTCCGTTGTACTATACCACTAGAAGAATTCTCCTATAATAACAGTTTTCATGCCTCCACCCGTCACACTCCATTCTTTGCTAATTATGGTCAACATCCCAAAAATGATATCCACAGACACTATCAAGTCAAGAATCCAGCTGCTATTCATCTCGCTGCCTCCATCATCGCCTATGTCATCGACTATATCATCGCTAGAAGAATCTAGAAGATTCTAGAAGTTTCTAGAAGCTTAGAGAAGATTTTGGAAGAATCTAGAAGTTTTTGGAAAGCTCTAGAAAGTTGAAGAAGGATCTAGAAGAACTAGAAGGATCAAGAAGTTTCTAGAAGCTTCGAGAAGATTCCGAAAGAATCTAGAAGTTTCTGGAAAGCTTTAGAAAGTTGAAGAAGGATCCAAAAGCTTCTAGAAGGATCCAGAAGGCTCTAACAGAATCTAGAAGGATCTAGAAGATTCTAGAAGTTTCTAGGAGCTTGGAGAAGATTCCAAAAGAATCTAGAAGTTTTTGGAAAGCTTTAGAAAGTTAAAGAAGGATCCAGAAGGTTCTAGAAGAACTAGAAGGATCAAGAAGGTTCTAGAAGATTCTAACCTCCTCAAGAAGAACCTAGAAAGTCCTAACCTCCTCAAGAAGAACCTAGAAAGTCCTAACCTCCTCAAGCACTAGTATAAATAGGGGTCTTGGGCCACAAGCCCCTCAGTCTTGCCAACACCAGTTGTGAGGCTCCTATGAGGAAATCCCTCTTCTAGTTCTTATGTTCAAGTCTTCTGCTTGCAATCAAGCCTTGTCTTGTACTCAAGTCATGTAATCCAAGTCTTGTATCTAGCTCTCTTAATAAAGTATTAAGTCTTGTAATCAATATTAAGCTTATCATCAAGTCCAAGTTCTTGTACATTGTGAGTGTCTCCTCTTGATTTCTTCTAGCTCTGTACGCACTCATAACACTGTGAGCTTACATTTCTATCTCTAGTACATGACAGCAAGGGCTAAACAAAATCTTCCACAAACACTACATCCCGTGAAACCAGAATACGTTTTGTTTGCGGATGATACAACCTGTAACCTTTGCTTTCAACACTATAACCAACAAAAATACATTTCACAGCCTTATCATACAATTTTCTGCGCTGTGTTTGTGGCACCAAAGCATATGCCAAACATCCGAAAACACGCATGTGCTCAATAGAAGGCTTTCTATCATGCCATGCTTCATATGGAGTAATAGACTGCAAAGATTTTGTAGGACACCTGTTTAGTACATAAGTGGCACACATGATGGCCTCAAGCCAAAAAAAATGCGGCAAAGCTTGACTTTTGACCATACATCGTTCCATTTCCATAAGTGACTTGTTTTTCCTCTCAGCAACACCATTTTGTTGAGGTGTATAAGACACTGTACATTGGTGTTTTATCCCACGACTAGCCAGAAATGCATTGAATTCATTAGACATATACTCTCCCCATCGATCGGAACGGAGGGTGCCCATAGTACATTTTGAGACATTTTCAGCCATAGCAAGAAATTGTTTAAAGCACATAAAAACTTTGGACTTCGCTTTAAGCGGAAATACCCATGCATGCCTGGAGTAATCATCAATGAAAGTCACGAAGTAAAGGTAATTGCCCAAGGATGGAGTTTTCATGGGCCCACAAACATCACTATGCACAAGCTACAACCTGCATGTGGCCTGAACTGAACCATCCTTTGGAAACTTAGAATGCTGCATCTTACCCAAAATATAGCCTTCACAAACATGTTTGACAGGTGCTTCAAGAGGCGGCAAAGAAGCAACCATATTAGATTTCTACAAGTGCAGCAAACTGGCAAAATTCAGATGACCAAAACGTGCATGCCAAAGTTTTGCATCTGAAATAGCCCTTGAATCTGCAACAACATTTGCAAAATTTTGTCCACATTTGTCATACAAAGTGAGCTTATACAGCCCATGGCACAAAAGGCCAGATGCAACAATTTCATCGCTAAAACTGAGATCATGAAATGTACATTTGTCATCCACAAATTTGACTACAAGTCCAAGTCTAGCAAGTGCGGATACAAACAAGAGATTCTTCTTGATCCCAGGTACATAAAGTGCATCAACAAGTGTGAAGGAACTGCCATTTGTGGCAGTAAGCACAATCTTTCCAACTCCCTAAGAGGCATTGTTGGCACAAGTGACTGAATTCCCATGAGGGACAGACTCGAGAGAGGTGAACAATTCATGATGTGAGGTAATGCGCTTTGTAGCACCACTATCGAAATACCACACATGTGAATCTGCAGGAACTGACAAGCATGCATCATGGAAATATGGATTATAAGTGCACTCTACGCTAAAAGCCCATTCTGCATCAACATGAACATTACAGTCTCCTTTTACAAAAGACTCAACAATGGCTGCATTTGTAGTGGAACCCGCAGTTGCAGTGGAACCACCCTCTTTCTTCTTAGCCTCTTTTGCCTTTAGCTTAGGACAATGCTTGATCAAGTGATCATTAGCTTTACAATAATGGCAATGCATCTTCTTTTTGCCCTTATCACCAGAATTGCAAGACGAAGTGCTGCCAGCAGAAGCATTGGGAACAGAAGCTTTGCCACTCGCAGCAAAACCATAAGAAGTGGCTTCATTACTGTTACCACCCTTTCTTTGAGAAGCAATAAAAGCCCGTTCAATTGCACGCTCTCTAGTCCTGTTTTTTTTGGAAAGTGACTCTTGCAACAGCAATGTGCATAGTGCATAAAACTTGACAACTTGTGGATTTCCTTGGGTCATAAGTCTCTAAGTACTAGCAAAAGTTTGGTAAGAATCTAGTAAGGCATCAAGAATAGTCTGCACAAGGGAACTGTCTGAAATGACTTCACCTGCAGAAATAAGTTGCTCATTTATATCCTTGACACTAGCAAGGAAAGTGTCCATATCATCTTCCTCATGCATAATCTTTGACTCCAGCTCTTTACGCAACAAAGCAATTTTAGCCTCATTGCGACTTGCATAAAGACCAACCAAAATATCCCAAGCCTGTTTTGTAGATTTTGCTGAATGGATGTGAGGAACAATGGTGTGCTGCACAGACAACGCAAATGCATGAGCCTGCGCATCCTTTACATCCCAACGAGCTTGTTCTACCGTAGGCAAAACAACTCTAATAGCAGCAATCCTTGTAGCAAGACCTGCAACATCCTCAACATTGCCTACATCCGTAGAACCAGGACGTACATCAATGCCCTGCACAAGATTCCAGACACCCTTTGACACAAGAATGTGTTGCATCATATAAGCCCACATAGAATAATTGTCCCCATCCAACCTGTTTTCAACAGCAAACATCCTGAAGACATCTGTGTTGTTGTCAGCCATGGTAAATGCTGCACCTCATGTGAAAACTTCCAGAAAATAGGAGAAATGGAGCGGGAACAATATGTGCTATATAGCACAAACCGTAGAAGACTGTAAGGCACTTGTTATGCAGAAATCGGCACGCACAAAAATTATGCACAAAATTACGAAATTGCCTGTGCAGACCTGCCTGTAGTGGAAACGGAGGCCGAAATATGCCCGAAATGAGTAGGCTGAACCCTACGTGCTCACCCCAAATATTTGTCGACCTGCGAACGCTCGCCAAACCTCACTGTAATCGGAGAAAGTGAGCAGGCGTGTGCTGGAGCAGCTAGCGACTAAGCCTGGCAGGATGTAACCTGCTCTGATACTAATTGTTGGAATTAGGGTTTCAGAGAAACGCACACAGCTTGGAGAAAGACGAAGGAAGCTCAAGGCACACAATACAGAGTGTGTTACTTAGTGTGCAACGGAAAGATAGATAGCCCTAGAGTGATGGGCGTATATACAATGCACGGGGGAAAAAACCTCCTAAAGAGGGAAAAAATGCCCCGGTGGTCCTAGTGTGTTCACACACATCACTACCACATGTATATGGTAACATCTTCTTTTTCCACTCGAGGGTAGCACAACTACTCCTAAAAACGGGCCTTCCAGAAGATGAACGCTTGTTACCTATGTAATGCAAGTGCAATAAAATGTAGCTTTCTATGATGAATGAATGTTCTTGTTTCAAGTACTCTTGTCTCTATTGTTTTTAAAACAATTTGAAAGGTGGCATATCATTGTCTATGTCTCAACCTCCCTAATACCTCATTTCCTATCTCCACCCTCTCTCTCTCTCTCTCTCTCTCTCTCTCTCTCTCTCTCTCTCTCTCAGAGATAGAGAGAAGAAAAAGAAGGAGTGGAGACTAGCAAAATTGCACGAGAGAGATAGAGGAGCAAGAGAGAATCTTTTTAGAAATATTCTCTCCTGATTCCTTAAAAGCGCTCACCAAAAATTGCTTGCCTGGAAATATCCCCCAGAGAATATGAAGCTACAAAGGTCACATCAGGAGGACTAAGGATGGTGGGGATGGTTGCAGAGTCCAGACGCATGCAACTATCTCAAGTGGATAAGTGTGTACCCAAAAAGTATAGTGGATCGAGAGATCCGTATGCTCATGTTACAATCTTCAAACAAGTGTTGAGGGCGGAACAAGTAACCGATTTCCAATTTCAATATGAAGGATTTGGGTTGACTCTAGAAGGAACGGCCTTGACCTGGTTTCAACCTTTAAACAACCTGGAATTCCCAAGTATCGACAAACTTCTCTGAGAATTCATTGAGAAATTCTCAAGCAAAAGAATTAAGCATAATATTGTCTCCCAGATCTATGCATTTAGACAAAAGGATAAAGAAAGGTGAAGGAAGCCTCGCTTCCACTTAAGCAATACATAGAAAGATGCCCTGCTAGAGAAGTACCTCAGGATGAGAGACTGTCAGTCCTTTTCATAGAAGGATTGCAAAATGACACCCTCAAAAGAGACTTACACTTAAAGGCATGTGTTACTTTTGAGCAAGTCACGAAAGAGGCGTTGTATTTGGTAGACAATTGCAAGGCATATGGAGAGGTGATGGAGGACACAGACCAAGGGGTGAGTAGCACCTCTTCAATCACTAGTGGATCTGTTAGGTAGGCAGTGTACCTCATCGTGCTTTGCCCGTGTTAGCCGGGAAGTGTCCGGTCCCCCCATATTTATCTCCTTATTCTTTGTATGTGTACAAAGAATAAGGAGTTCTCACTGAGATTCTCACATGGTGCTCACATAGTGAGATTTGGGAGCTCCACCCACATCCTGTGTCGTGCTCTCTCTCTCTCTCTCTCTCTCTCTCTCTCTCTCTCTCTCTCTCTCTCTCTCCCCCCCCTATTCTCTCTCTGCACGCGCACCGCATTTGCGCACTCACAACTGGTAGCAGAGATTTGGCTTCGAAACAACAGATGGAGTGCTACAGAGAAGTGAGCTTTCGGCTATGGTGAGCTTGCTTTCGGTGGAAGCTTGAGATCGGTGAGCAATCACCAGATCTGTGCTTATGGAAGCTTGAGGGACATTCTTAAGCTTGAGAGAAGGGTATATTGCAAGTGTGTATGCTTTTTTGTAGCCATACTTGCAGGAAGAATGCAGATTTTCATTTCCGTAGGTATTTTTTGGGCTCCAAAACAATGTTTTTTGTATAACTTTTACATACGAAATGCAATTTATGCAAGGTTAGGGTGTAACTTAGGGTTTTGGCACGCTTCGGATGCAATGGTGATGTCCATTTGGACTGATTTTGACCTCTGAAATTTTTGCAGTAGTAGCTGTTTATTGTGTGTCGAGGATTCCACACATGGTTTGCTCTCAGATGTGAGAGTGGTATTGGCTGCAAGTTTGCTCACAGGTGGGAGGATACGATGTATGCCTCCTGTGGTTTGATGCTCAAGGAGACTTATGTGATTGTAGTTTAAGCTCCGTAATGTATGCCTTCCGGCATGTTTTTTGGCAGTCACAGGCAGAGCAGGTATTTGTGTATTAGATTTGCAGGTGTTTGCAATGATGTATGCAAAGTGTGGAGATTGGTGCATGCATTTGGAGTGCGGTTTGATGCGTTCATGGTTTTGAGCGTGCAGTCACTTTGGTTAATGGTTTTGTAGCCGTTTTGTTGATGAAACTCTTTGCAAAATTTTCCCAACAGTTTTATGCGCATCATTGGTACGATCGAGATTGAGATTGCTTGTAGCACTCAGGATTTATGTGCAGTGTTTTTCGGAGACGGTTATGGCGCGAGATCAACGGAGCGAGCTTTGAAGCAAGCATTTTTTAAATTTTCAGCCCACCACCACTACCTCCCATTGCCGCCCCTTAGCACCCATTGCCACCACCAACTTAGCCCACCACTGGTGGTTAGTGGTGCTAGTTTACTACCACCATGTGCCGCCCCTAATCCTACAACCATAGCCCATTGCTTCTCCTCCCTCCAGTGGAGTAGCCAAGAATCTCCTCCTCCTTTGTGTGTGTGTATGTGAGCCCCTACCCTCTCCCTCTCTCTCTCTCTCTCTCTCTCTCTCCTCACCCCTTCTCTCTGTATCAGCCCCTCCCCTCCCCCCCCCCCCTCTCTCTCTCTCTCTCTCTCTCTCTCTCCCCCTCCTTTGTGTGTGTATGTGTGTGTATGTGAGCCCCTACCCTCTCCCTCTCTCTCTCTCTCTCTCTCTCTCTTAGTTGGCCCCTTCCCTTCTCTCTCTCTCTCTCTCTCTCTCTCTCTCTCTCTCTCTCTCTCTCTCTCTCTCTCTCTCTCTCTCTCTCTCTCTTTTCGACCCCTACCCCTTCGCTTATCTCTTTCCATCCCTCATCTTTCTCTCCCCATACCCTCTCTCTCTCTCTCTCTCTCTCTCTCTCTCTCTCTCTCTCTCTCTCTCGGGTGCGTGCGTGCGTGTGTGTGTGTGTACATGCACACGCTAATAAAAAGATAAAAATGGTATAACCTTTCTATCACCCAAATGTGGTAGATTGGTTATGCCATTTCCCTCTTGAATAATAGGTCTTGAGTTCAACTGCCGTATCTGTGAGGTCTCTTGGGATAGTTTCCTACGATGTTGAAATCTTCTTCTTCTCGGGTGTGTGTGTGCGTGTGTGTTAAATAAAAAGAGAGAGAGGGTATGGGGAAAGAAATATGAGGGATGGAGAGAGATAAGCGAAGGGTAGAGGTTGCAGCGGCAGAGGCTCGTCTAATACGCCAATGGTGGCGTAACGGTCATTGCATAGACCATAACATTCCATACATGGATTCATGGCTTAGTTGGTGGGAAATTCGTATTGCACATTGGGGTGGCATTATGACATGTGTAGAAAGAAGCTTTGATGGACCAAACGCTCCACGCACAAACCTTGCGGAGAGCAAGCATGGCAGCTGGCTAGCAGGGGAGGGTTTTCGTAAACTCATTTCATTATATGATGCATGTGAAACCGACCTTGCAAATTCCATCTTACAGAGCACAAAGGCCATTTCATACATGCATGGAAAACACATTGGGAAGGGTCCATTGATATAGAAGCTTGCAGAATGCCATGAAAAGCATCCTAGCCAAGTAATAAGAGCAGCGAACGAGGCTACCAAGGGCACTCCAATGTATAATAACTGACTCCATTGATAGGAGATAAGGAGACATCAAGGCGAAAACGCAAGCCAAATGAGGTTATCAATGTGAAAGATGATACATCGCATAGGCCTGCGTACAACTCGGTCACCAAAGATCGCAAGAAGTGTGGAAGACCTCGTATGATCAACTTTGCACAAGAAGAGATATCACAAACCCCAAAACAAAGTATAGGTTCGGGTGGGCAGTATGTAGTGGAATGCAAGGTCAATGAGGCAATGTGGGCCATACGCCGAACTCCACAAGGTAGTAGAGTCACATGTAGCAGCACGCCAAGAGGAGGACGAAGGTGTGGAAGCAGTATTGTAGGTTCAAGCCTTGGTATACCGGACCCATCTTTTGAAGGATATTGAAAGCATCCAAATGGTGTGGTGCGCCAATGGTTTTTGTTTTGTCCGAATCATGTCTTGCATTGCCATATAGTAGACCAGAACATTGAGCCGCAGCCTCATCATCCACCACACACTTGGCCCATGTATGTGGGCACCCACCTATCTGAGGATGAGGTGAAAATATTGCATGAAGAGGGGTATCAAGTGGAGTTCATGAAAGAAGAAATCTCTAATGTAACGCCGGTTGTTCCAGCACAAAATATGACCAACTCTCCTTTCAAGTCAAAAGATACATCCACTCCTCAAGGGAGTGTACGAGCCACAATGCGAGATGGTGTATGTGTACGGTATCGGACCTTCATTTTCGAGGACGCTGTTCGCAAGATCAGTTTAGCACTAGCGCTGAGAGCCAATGTCGTAGAAGAGATATGTGTGGTAGATGGTGTCCATGAGGTCCTCAAAGTAGAGACCAAAAGGAAAGATGGTCATGTTGGGTTGTACAATGTTTCTATTTGCAACCAGCCATTGTGCACATGTCCAGACTTCATGGAACGGGTGTCAAAGAAAAAACCATATCTTGCATGTAAACATTTGTATTTATTTATCTGCGTGTGCTAGGGTTAAGCCAAAATGAGGACATGTTTATCCATCAGCCAATTCTGATAGATGATGATATCTTCAAGGCACTGAGCTGAGGGAGGTTGGAACTATCCAGGCATGGATGCATAGCATTTGTTGTTTCTCACTTTTTGTATGTCAATTCACAAAATGGACAACCCTACCCGGTTCTAATTTTATCTTATGATGGCCATATTTCGGTACATTGTTTTGCAATTTTTTTCAAATTTGGAAAGTGGTTGTTTATGTGTCACATCGTGAATAAATTAATAATATAATATTCCCACAATTGCTATAAATTGGCATTGCTTGAATTTTTTTTGTAAAAGCATCCACTAGCTACCATAGCCCACTTCTCTTACTTTTCACGATGTCCGACGATCTTGAGAATAAAATCAAGTCTGTGTGGGATGCCATGGAAGCCATTTCCAACGGAGAGGCGTTGTATGGAGCCGACTGGTTTAGGGAGGCCCTGAAGGCAACAATCAATGTGTATCGCCTCTATCATTGCCTCACATAACTGAATATGCGGACCTTGCTCAGCTTGAACGAGAAGGGAAAATTCGCTTTCTCTTGCTGGAAGAAGATTGACTCATCACAGAGAAGGATGAGGAGAAAATGACGCAGCAACTAGGGAACGTGGTGAATCTTCTTTTTCCACTCGAGGGTAGCACAACTACTCCTAAAACCGGGCGTTCCAGAAGATAACACTTCTTGCCTATGTAATGCAAGTGCAATAAAATGTAACTTTCTATGATTAATGGATGTTGTTTTTTCAAGTACACTTGTCTCTATTGTTTTTGAAACAATTTGAAAGGTGGCATATCTTTATCTATGTCTCAACCTCCCTAATACCTCATTTCCTATCTCTACCCTCTATCTCTATCTCTCGCTCACTCTTTCTCTCTCTCTCTCTCTCTCTCTCTCTCTCTCTCTCTCTCTCTCTCTTTCTCTCTCTCTCTCTCTTAAAGATAGAGAGAAGAAAATGAAGGAGTGGAGACTAGCAAAATTGCGCGAGAGAGATAGAGAAGGAGAAAGAGAGAATCTTTTTAGAAATCTGCTCGCCTGATTCCTTTAAAGCGCTCACCAAAAATTGCTCGCCTGGAAATATCCCCCAGAGAATATGAAGCTACAGAGGCTGCATCAGGAGGACCAAGGATGGTGGGGATGGTTGCAGAGTCCAGACACATGCGACTATCTCAAGTGGATAAGTGTGTACCCAAAAAGTATAGTGGATCGAGACATCCATATGCTCATGTTTCAATCTTCAAACAAGTGTTGAGGGCGGAACAGGTAACCGATTTCCAATTTCAATATGAAGGATTTGGGTTGACTCTAGAAGGAACGGCCTTGACCTGGTTTCAACCTTTAAACAACCTGGAATTCTGAAGTATCGCGTAAACTTCTCTGAGAATTCATTGAGGAATTCTCAAACAGAGGAATTAAGCATAATATTATCTCCCAGATCTATGCATTTAGACAAAAGGAGAAGGAAGCCTCGCTTTGATTTAAGCAATACATAGAAAGATGCCCTGCTCGAGAAGTACCTCAGGATGAGAGATTGTCAGTCCTCCTTCATCTTTATACATACAAAGAATAAGGAGTTCTCACTCAGATTCTCACATGGTGCTCACATAGTGAGATTTGGGAGCTCCACCCACATCCTGTGTTGTGCCTTCTCTCTCTCTATCTCTCTCTCTCTCTCTCTCTCTCTCTCTCTCTCTCTCTCTCTCCCCCCCCCCCCTTTGCACTCTCTGCACACGCACTGCATTCGCGCACTCACAACTGATATCAGAGATTTGGCTTCGCGACAGATTGAGTGCTACAGAGAAGTGAGCTTTCAGCTATGGTGAGCTCGCTTTCGGTGGAAGCTTGAGATCGGTGAGCAACCACCAGATTTGTGCTCATGGAAGCTTGAGGGACATTCTTAAGCTTGAGAGAAGGGTGTATTGCAAGTGTGTATGCTTTTTTGTAGCCATACTTGCAAGAAGAATGCAAATTTTCATTTTTGTAGGTATTTTTTGGGCTCCAAAACAGTGTTTTTTGTATAACTTCTACATACGAAATGCGATTTATGCAAGGTTAGGATGTAACCTAGGGTTTTGGCATGCTCTGGACGCAATGATGATGTCCATCTGGACTGATTTTGACCTCTGGTCAACCACACCCGGCCCACCACTTGCTTTGTCTTCCCGATTAAGCTTACCCTAATCACACCGGGATTACCAGAATCCAAGCAGCCAACACGTATAAATTGGCACTGAGAGGTCATTATCGGGGGGGGGGGGGCAGTTCATGAGAAGTCATCACTTGGTAGAGTGTAGTGGGAAGAGTTGACACTATCATCATCACGGGGAGGGGTCTTGTGTGTTGGGTTTGCCTTGGGAATTGCACCATGCGAAGGGAGCCACGTCCATCTCTCGACTCCAATGGTCGATGCATACGCGTATACACGCTCTTGATAGCAAGCTTCACAATCATTGAGTCATCTTAGAGAACGCACCAAGTAGTTTGCACCATCTTTCTTCTCCCTACCTCTCTATCACCGACGTGCCATTTGTAAATACGGCAGAAGTATTCTCCCTCACACCCCCGAGGGTTTTCATCATTTGCAAATCTCTCTCTCTCTCTCTCTCTCTCTCTCTCTCTCTCTCTCTCTCTCTCCCCGTGTGTAAGTTTGCGGTGTTCATATCATCGTGGTTTGCATCCTAGATGCTCAAAGCTAGGTGGTGCCCCCCGTTCACTTTACAGTGGCAGGTTCGAGGCGTGCCATTCGGCCCTCGGCGTTTTAGAGGCCGTCGGGGTTCGAGGTTCACTTTGCTCCCATCACCAGCATGGTGTGTCTCTCTGTAGCACTCGTGGTCGGGATGACTCAAGGGAAAGTTGAGCATATCTATCTCTAAAGAGATTGCATACAATATGCATCAAGGATACTAATCTAGTAAGATCCCAAAGACCCCTCCTTGGCAATCACAGACAAGCACGTTAACCTTGTTTAATTTTGATGATGGTGACACAAAGCCCAAATTAGGCCCACGATGCTTGAAATTGCAGATTTTTCAGAAATTGAGCAAACAAGGTCTAAACAATGATTTTTTTGAAGGGAATTTAGAAAAAAAATCATTGGGAAAACTAAGAGGAAGGAAATAATTTGGTATACAAAATCTAGGTATGTATATAATAACTAGGCCAAAAATAGCCTTATTTCACCCGAGAGCTCTTGCAGACCATCTCCTATGCATCCTGTGGCTTGGGATCTCCTTACAATGAGGTAGTGGGTGTTTGTATGCTCCAATGCAAACACCCCTACCATCTCTTATGCTTTGCACATGTGTGTGGAAGTCAAGATACTGATAGCCGTTTTTCGGCTCTCATAAAATAATTTTAAGAAGCCACTTCACCCCACAAAAACACCCTAGCACAATGACTAGGCTCGTGCGTTTAGGTTTTTATCATATTTTTTCATATCAAACCATTGAGAGAGTCATTGGGCTAGGAGACAAAAAAATAAATTTATAATATTACGGTCCTCTTTATATGTAAATATTTTCTATCAAATAAAGGACCTAAGTATAAAGGTTTTTTTTTCTCAAATTTTTTGTATTTATATAAATATATTTTCCTAAGTGTGCGTTATCAGGCCTAAGTATGCTAGCTTCCATCTCGTGTCATTCCTTATACATATTTTACTATCATTCTATCCCTTAAGCTCTACTCACGCAAGCCTTGAAAAACCATTATGTGACTTCATTGTAAAAATTCACCAATAACCTTATCGGCTCCGTCATATATATTTTTGTTTCCATCCCTCCCAGTTAAATATTCACAAGTACATAGATTTTATCTTCAAATAAATTCCATGAGTTACTCAAAGTAGAGATTAACTGAGGGTCCCTTCCCTCATGATTTTCCTCCTTTATTTTATATATTTTTTGCCACCATGCATCCCATGTGTCCATTTTTCATGACTAGCTAGCCTATCTTCTTACCCCACAAGTATATATTATATTTGATACTTATCCTATACCATACATGTGTGCAAGATCCTTGGAAATATTAGGTCATGGTTGATGTATGGGGGGCTCACTTGGAAGACTATAAACGAAAAAGAATCAAATAGTGGCCCACTTCAAGCTTTATTAGGTGCTGCAGGGACAACTTTTTGCTCGAATTTTGGCACTTTCTTATGATCCGAATTTGAGAATACTTCCAAAAGACAAAACGTAGCTCATGAGCTGAAGTATTTTTCATAATGTTTTCAGAAATTTTGAAGTCAAGGGAGATTTTACATGAAATTTATGGCCAACTTCAAAACTGCCACCTCATACACCAAAACAATCTTCCTAGTTCTCTCACCCTTCCACACACCTACTCACTCTTACACACTCCTCCCTCTCCTTGCCACTCCCAAAGTTGCAACTCCCATGTCCTACTTCACCCTCTTCACCATTGCCACTTCTCTCACGCCTCCATCGCCTTCATCCTCCATTTCTACACCCCTAGGTGCTCCCCTTTCTCTCTACATATATGTCCATATTACCATACCCTCTTCAACTTTGTAAAGAACTTCAAAAAATTAGCAAAAATCCAAGGTTAACCTCTGCAAATTAAGTCTTTTATCATGAATTTTCCAAGGTTTGAAGATAACATAGGTTCATCGACACGCGCTACTTCGCCATGCTGACCGGTTCTTCTACCGGTGCTGTAAAGAGGTGAATGTCAACTTCTCCAAGCTTCAACCTTGCTTTACAAGCTTATCCCTTCTCTAACTTTTCTCATCATGTATCTCACCATTTGGTGAATGATTTTGTAAATATTTTGTAGTTATAATTACTAACTACTAACCACTAACCTTATTGTAAAATCCACCCTCTACTACAGTAGGCACTCCCAAATTATTCACTCAATCCTCTCTCCTTTCATCCTCAATAATTCTCTTCCCTTGAGGCCACAGCCATGTGATTCAAAGGACAAGAGGGACCCACCCTCATTTAAAAAAGTAAAAAATATGCACAATCTTTATTTCTTCAAATAAACTTGATTAGGTCTAATCCTAATCAGGGATTCTAAAACCTATAAATAGAGCCCTTCTCTCCCTTGGAAATCATCACATGATCACACCACACCACACCATTCTCAACACATAACACACCACTCTCCAAGCCTAGTTGTGTAGAGTGTGTGCATTGTGAGTGCTCTATTCCATCACTACACATAGGTGCATGGAGAAGCTTGAAGTTAGTTATGCCATCTAAAGGAGTGGAGTGATACCATACTATGCATCACGCTTGTAGCCTACTCTTGTCCATAAATAAGATTCATAGTTTTGGGTGAAATTGTATGCTGCAACTACGACTCTTCTCACCAAATTGACTTGATAAGTTGGCTCATCAGGTGGTTGAAGGTATATTGTCCTTGAAGTCTGTTGTTCTATTTCATGCTTGATGGTTTGAGGGGCTTGTTGAATTGTTTGCCTAAAAAGTCAATCGTAAGAGGGTGCTCGGTGAGAGGGCTCCCGTGACCCTAAGACAATTTGTGTATTGGCAACAAGGTCAAGTTTTGTGTTGTCTCTCTATTTCTAATCAAGATTTGTGTGCATCTAGTCTTTAAAGCTAAGACTGAGTTGCTCAAGTTGATTTGTGCTCTTTACCTCTCTCTGGCGTGGTAAATGTTTGTGCTTGGTGTGTGTGGCTATCTTGCATTCCCCTACCTTTGTGTGCTTGATTACAAGGAGATATCGCGTGCGTCCTAGTTCGCATCTACAGCTAGGATGTTCCCCTTTTCTTGTATTGGTTTCTGGCTGTGGGCTGTGGGTTGCCCGCCCCGGACCGCCTCAAATTGGTGCCGCCACGGAGGAACGAGCGGTTGTGTTAGCATACACAAGGTAAGTCTTCAAAAACTAGCCGTGTTTACATGAACAATCCACCACCTCCTAATCCTGCTCATGCAATTCAATTTCATCAGTTTCATTGGGTGCAAGGGATTAGGATAAATGTTCGTATTGATAGAAAAATCTTTTTTCAACAACGTATTGTATTCTTATTTGGTGATGAAGCATTAAGAGATATTCTACAATCTCCAAATCCTATTATACTCCCACTTGTAGACTATAATGTCTCTTTTGATGTACATGTGTTTATGTTGTTTTAGTTAGGTTAATGAATCAAGAGGACTTGTATCGTACATTCATTCCTTTGGCTAGACAAGACGTGCATGTAATAGTTGGCACAAAGTTACAATTTCAACGTGTTTTCCGTCGTATGTTTGAACCTAGGCAAGTAGCGGCTATCAATGCCTCAGTCAATCCGTTCATTTTGCCATTGAGTCTCTACGATCTAAGCTTTGACGTTTATATTTTCATTCTACTTTGAAATTTGATTTTGCAGCACAAAAAATAAAAAAAGAAAAAGAAATTTTTAAGTAAAACCAGCAACATGGATACAACTAGGCAAATGAGTGGCTACCCCTGGTTCTTTGGAGAGCCTGGGGAGGATGCAGAATTATTCTTAGCAAATTTCAAAATGTCTTGCCGTATCAAGAGGATAGTAACTGATCAGGAACGTGTAGAAATGTTTGAGGTAGTCCTTAGGAAAGATGCTAGCACTTGGTTTGACTCTTTGCCTGAGGAAGTTAAGGGGAATTACATAGAAGTGTTTCATGAATCGTTTCAAGAAATACTTCTTTGATCCCCAAAACACTTAGAAATTATGGCAAGACATTGTTTCTCATAAGCAAAAAGACTTAGATGACTACTACTTGTACAAGCAAGAGTTTCTATGTCTTTGGGCTCTATGGATACGAAATGTTGCTAACCCTAGTGATGTTGCAGAATTTCTAAAGAAGGAGAGGTTCATAGCCGGACTCTTTCCTGACCTTAAGGTAAAATTTGAGGTGGGCGCACCTGCTACCTTTGATGCAACTGAAACTAGGGCTGCTGAGAAATATAGGAAACTCAAGTGCTTAAGGGGGGAGGTTCCAATAGAAGGTCTTAGACCCAAAGGTAAGTCACAAGCATCAACATCTAAGGAGCTTCGTGAGGTAACGACGGAAGTGATTGAGAAGTTAAAAGAATCTTTAAGCAGCCTGTCAATTCACCTTGCACAAGCTGTAGGTCCAAAGGGACAAGCAAAGAAGTCTGAAGAGCGAGATCCACGACCTAGGAGTGTCTTGCAATGTTGGAATTGCGGTGAAGGAACTAGTCAGCAACCACGACTTCTACAAAGACCAAATTGAGCAAGACTTTGCTAATTTTCGACAGAAAAACCTTCAAAAATACAAAAAGCAGGTGAAAAACAGTCGTAATGAAAAACAAAAAAATATGGTGATGAGTGACTATAGGACAAACTATGGTATAGTGGGGGTGCAATTATGAGACTGGAGCGGAAAGCGTGTTTTGGCAAGGTTTTGACCGAAATGCCAAATTTCTGGTAAACACAGCAAATGGAGTCCAAATCAAGAAATTTTTGAGCCTAAACCGCATCTCGCAAGAAGATAGGAGCACATGTCAAATTTCATGAAAAGTGGTTCGGGGACCTCCATTATAAAAAAAATTCACCCCATTTTTAGCTCATTCTCACTATTGACTTTGTGGAGAGAGCTTCTGCCACCTAGAGCTGATCGACCTTCCAGCAGCTTCTACGACGTGCACGACTACCCGACGAGCTCCAGATATGAGAGGTAGGTTCACCACCTTGAGCTTTTCACACATGTTTGTCATTATGTCGCGAAAACTAGCGTAGGGGTCACACACAAAGCAAGCGGTAGAGACCTACAAGTAGAGACGGCGGCCTAATGGGGCTAACCCGAAAGCAACAAGACTTCATCAGCAGCTTACCCTAGTCTAGGAGACCAGCCTTGGATGTCCAAAAGCAGTAGGAAACCATCGGGAAAAACCCTAATTCCTAGAAACTCGCAAGAGGCCATCAAATGGGAAATCGGCGGAACGGCGACCAAATGCTACCAAAATTCATGGGTAGGAGCATCTCGACATGCTCGAAAAGTCTATATGACCTGCATGAACAAAAAGTGACCCGAGGTGGCACTAAAGTTCAAAAACGGCATCAGACACACAAAGCGTCAAATTGCACTTGCGGCCAAACCGCAAGTCCGTTTTCCACCAAACTTCACGAGCGGCTTTCCTAGACCATCAACAACCAAGTCCTATGGTGGTAGACCACCACAAATCATCAAAGGTATGTAAAAGCAACCACGGGTGCTTCTAGAGCGACAAATTGCCAAATGGAGCTCCGGTGAAGCCAAAGTCGACAAAAACCATACGGCAAGGATCCCCAAGGGATCGGGAAGCTATGGAGACCAACATCGAGAAATTTCATCGCCAAAAAGCACTCCAAAAGTCAGAAAATGGCTTGAAGTCTCTGAAGTCCACATAGGGAGTTATACTCTATCCATTTGACTTTTTGTTGAAATTAGGCTCAAAAGGGACTTAGGGGAGCAAAGGGCAAGCACTGGGAGCACTAGCACTGAAAAAATCACTAGGAGACATCCTACGCGTAGGATGTCTCAAGGGAACTTTTTGGCACAGACTCCAAATTTTTTTATCATGCACATGTTCTGAATGACATTTACAAGCCATACACCAAGTTTCATCACATTTGGACCAAGCTTGACCTCATATGCATGGAAAAACGCAAAGTTAGGACATAGAGGCAATAATGGGCCATTGACCTACCAAATCTTGTCCAAATCCCATGAAACTTGCACAACACATTCACCAACACATCAGCAAACAATCTGTGTGGTCAGGGAGAAAAAATGATGAAATAGACATCCTACGCGTAGGATGTCTAATTGACCTTTTTGGCATGCAAGGGATGTTTTATCATTCCAGATCCAATTACCTCATCATCAAGAGCCCATATGTCAAGTTTGAAGCCATTCTAATCACTTTTGACCCCCAACACCTTCAAGATACACTTTTTGTTCCCAAAAACACCTCACAGAGCCTTACAAGCATCAAATCTTGTCCAAATTCAAATCAAAGAACATGGCCATGTTCCATAAGCCAAGGACAACCCACAGAACAAGTTTCATGTCATTTTGATGAAAAAGACATCCTACGCGTAGGATATCTCCAGCATAAATTTAGCCTTCTGTGCAAAGAATGACATCATGGGAGCCAATACCATGGTGCAATGAGCCCATATACCAATTTTTAACCCATTTGGACATCAATTGCTACCTATGATGGACATTCTACCCAAATTGTGACCTAGAATCAGCCCAAAAATCCACTTTTTGATATCCAAATCCAAATCCAAGCATATAGCCATGTTCCATGAGCCTTACACTACCTGCATGTCAATTATCAACCAATTCTGATGAAAAAGACATCCTACGCGTAGGATGTCTAGATGAAAATTTTTGGCCAGATTTGCACTGTGAGCACATGCACAGCTTCACAAGTTCCTTTTAAGCTTTAATTTCAAATTTTCAAGTCATTTGGATAAGTAAAACTCAATTTCGTAGCTAATATGAAAAAAAAAACTCTAACTATGGACTACTGAGTGCAACAGGATCTATAGCGGCCTCAAAGTCACCGGCACACAAGAAAAGAATGACCATCAAAGATTATCTGGACAAAGTGGAACCCTTTGTCATTCCAGAGGGAACACTAAAGCCCACCAGCACCTGGATATAAGAAGATCTGTTAGAGTCAAATGACCTAAAGATCTACCAGGGAGTGTTCAAAGACAATGAAGGCAATGTAATAGAGCTACCAATGCTGCCGAGAGAACTCAATGAATTTGTACGAAGCAAAATGGCCGGCTACTTGGAGAAAATTGACCTCCACAACTACTTCGAAGCAATACCGGCAGGGGTGGACATCAAAAGAGTATGGGAGTTTGTAACAAGCATCAAAGAGGATGGAGTGGCCAAGGTAACAAATTTACAAGGTAGACCAGATAGAAAGATCATAATCACGGAGCAGGTTGTATCCCATGCACTAGACCTCTCCAATGAGGGAGACAGTGTCACAAAAAGAAGGGATGAAGTCAAAGTGTACAAAGAGAAAAAGGCAAATTACACCTTTGAAGACATTGCCAACCCGAAGGTGTCAATTATGAGCCAGTTGTACAACCAGTACTTCCACATGTGCACTAAGAGGCCACAGAAGTACAGGATGCTGCCAGGTGCAATTGCCACAACGTTTACTTGGGCAATGACAAAAGGCACCTCAAAGATAATCAACTATGCGACATACATACATGACAGCTTAGTAAAGATGGGCAACAAAAAGCCAACCTACATAGTGCCAGGAGAGATGATCACCAAAGTGGTTTATGGGGCACTACACGCTAAAGGAAGGTGGCCTGACCCTCCATCCCAGAATGATTGGTTGAGAGTAAAAGAAGACAAGGAAGATGAGCCGCAAAGGGCACCAAGGGTGTCTACGAGGTTGAAAAGACGGCTAGAGCCAGTTGAAGAGGAGCAACCCGAGCAGAAAAAAGGAAAGAAAGAGTTTGCTCAAGTGCCAACCAAAGAAACAAGGTCTCAGAAAGCGGCAAGACTCGAGAGGCTGATGGAGAGTTTTCGAGCAGAAAGAGCCCTCAAGGGTGATTTAAACGAATTCTGGAAGCCATCTCTCGAGTCTATGTCAGGATCTTCCAGAAGAGTGCAAAGGGACCGTTTTGAAGATTATATCAAGAATTTTGAGATTCTTGATGCTGCAGCAGAAACCATACCCCATGTCCCTTTCACAGAGGAGGAAGTAGAGCAGATAAGGCAGACACTGCTAGATGAACAAGAAAGCCAAGAAAGAGAAATAAAAAAAAAACGCAGACAGAGACTTAAAGGGCAAATCTGCAACTTTACTAGATAGCCCTAACCCAACCCATAGCCATCACCACCGCCCTCACCACCTCCCAGCAACCCTCCACAAGAAGATAATGCAGCTGAGGACAAACAAGACGAAAGGCAAGCAGAGGAGCAAGAGCAAAGGCAGGAACTTGAGCCAAAAGAAGAGGCCAAGCCTGAATCTCAGCAAAAAGGATTAGATGAGGCCTATTATGCATTTTTGGACCTGCTAGCTGCAGGCTATACAAAGGAAGAAATAGCCACAGTTGCATTCGACTTGGCGAAGACAAGGCATAAAGAACAGATGCAAGGCATCCGGCTAGTGGAGCTAAAAGAAATTGCTACAGACATGGTAGACCTGCACATTTTGCATGAAAAATGGCTATTTCTACTTATATACACACACCTAGGGGCTTGATTTGGCGTTTGGCCCCATATACATGTAGATTCATGCTGTATAAGGGCATATGTACTTGGGTTACTCCAGAAAATTTCGCAATCAAACAACAACCCTTAAAATAGTCGAAAATCATGCCCCTTTTTTTGCTGTTTCTGTCATTGGTTCCGCATTTGAGAGTGCCTCTAGAATGCCTACCCCCCTCCTAGCCGGAGTGCTCCCGGACGACAAGGTTTCACCTCGGAGTATGTGCCGTGCGTAGGTTGAAAAATTTGTGCTAATGCCTGGCCGATTAATGTGGCTCTACTTTATGTATACTCGGTCAATGCATGGAAAAATAAATGCTGTGCAAGAGAAGGGAATAAGAAAGATGCTTATTGGCATTCGTCGTCGGGGTTTCCTGTTTTCTTTGCAAGTGACAGCTATAACTCTACTGCTCTTTGTTTAATTGTCTTTGTTGCAGAATGCAATTGCTTTGCCAACATTGTTGATGGAGTCGTAGCTATTTCTAAGGATAGAATTGGATGGGATGTAATGGCTATGGGCCTTATGACCTTGGATTTCCATTGGTATTTTGTTGCTGCCGGTTTTTGTAGATTGTTTGGCGCTTTCTTGTTTGCCACTGGTTTGTCTTTCATTGGCATCCACATATGTCGACTGCCTTTCTTGCTTGCTTGCACTGATGGGAGTTCCTTTTGTTTTTGCTTTGTTATCCAAATGTGAGTGACATTTGGGTTATGGCTAAGCTTTTTCTTTGGGATCCATATCTGTTTTATGACCCTGGGTTGTGGTTGAACCTTCTGCTTTGGTTGAATCTTTTTGTTGCAATGTTGTGTGTCTGCCATGTCGTTTCTATCTTTCCGCATCCATACTTGTTTACCTTGTTTTGGTAGCCTAGATCTTTGCATTGCGGCCGGTGACTTCATCTATCTGTAATTAGCATGGTTGGATTTTACCTGATTGTTGGTCGCGGGTATCATGTTGTTCTTTGATGGCATTTGTGCTTTTGGCTTTGTTTCCAGTGATTGCATGGCTTGCAATTGATCATGATGGTATTGTTGAGCAAAAGTTATCACCTGTTGTTCATGTTCGTGCTGAATTTTGACTGCCTTTGCTTTCCAATCTATCTGCACAATGTACTCTTTTTGCCAAGGTTGCCCCAACATCATTGTGTGCTTTCATCTGTCACCACATAGAATTTGTGTGGGTAAATATATTGATGTATCTGTACATGCAATATAGTCCATCCCAATGTTTTTAACGGATGTGATGTGGTACTTTCCAGCACTTGAGGAGTAGGATGAAGTTGATTTGTGACTTTGAGCTGTTGGTATAATCCATAAGAGATTAAATTTGCTTGAGCACCCGAATCAAGAAATGCTGTTGATTCAACTTGATTGCTTCCCACTTTGACTGCAATTATTGGCTCCACTGTTTCCTCCTCCAACTTTGTCAGTCGAATAGCATTGATTCGCAATGGTGTTCCAGTTTGTTGTTGTTGTCGCAGAAGCCGTCTTTTTGCAATGCGTTCTTGTGCTTCGGCTTGAGCTTCTTCTCGTACTCTCTGCTTTTCCTTCGTTCTTTGTTTTCCTTGATGAATATGTTGGAGCATCTCCTCTGTGAGTGGTAGATGATACCTCCTCAGTCGACATCCACTAATCCAGTTTGGAATTTCTTCACCTGCTAATGTAGCAAGCTTGACAGCTCCACTTTGTGATAGATCACTAATCACAAATGGTCCCATCCCTCGCTTTTTAAGTTTCTTGGCATGTTGCTTCAAGGTATAAACAAGTACGTAATCACCTGTTTTAAACTCTTTGGTACGCACATGTTTGTCAAAAAATTCCTTTTGTCTTCTCTTTTTAGCACAGATAGACGCGACAGCCCACAAGCGGAGTTTATCTAGCTTTTCAAGATCATAAATCCTTGAAGAGAGCTCATGCCCTGTCCATTCCAAGATTTTTGCTACTCGTAGAGTTGGGATTAAAAACTCTATGGGTAGTATAGCATTTAGGCCAAATACCATGTTGTATGGTGTTTTTCCTATTGATGTTTTGTAAGCTACCCTGTATGCCCATAGTGTTGAGTGTAGCTGCTGATCCCAATCTGTTCTTGATTCTGACACTATTTTAGTGAGGACCGTGCATAGTGTTTTATTTGTGGCCTCAGCTTGCCCATTGGCCTGTGGGATGGTATGGTGCGGATTTCCTATGTATGACCATGAATTCCTCTAGCAGATATTCAATGACTTCATTGAGAAAATGTGTTCCACGATCACTGACAATTTCTATTGGTAACCCGTAACGTACAAAAACATTCTCATACAAAAATTGTGTCATGGTGCGTGCATCAGCGTTTTGTGTTGCTTTGGCTTCGACCCATTTTGTGAGATAGTCCGTAGCCACAATGATATATTGGGTATGGGTGCGATATGCAGGTGGTGATATAGGTCCCACAAAATCAATGCCCCATTTTGCAAATGCTCTTGCTCCCATCATTGGCTGTAATGGCATCTCATCTCTTTTTATTGGCATCTTGGTGCGTTGACATGCATCACAACGCTTTACAAACTCTTCGGCATCCATGTGCAATGTAGGCCACCAAATTCCTGTGGTTAAGAAAATTTTTGCCATCTTATCGCGCCCGAAAAATGTCCTCCACTTATTCCGCTATGTGCATGTTCTAGAATCAGCAGGTATTCGCTTTCACTTGCACAGATTCTAAGTTGATTGTCCTTTTCCCGCTTATAGAGTTGATTCCCAATTAACTGAAATTCATGTGCTTCCAACTCTACAGCTTTTTTCCGTGCTCTTGTGATGTTCTCAGGGAACCTCCTGGTGGTTAAGAAGTCAATGATATATTGACTCCATGCAGGTGCTATGTTTACCTGAAACAAAGTTGCGTGATCCACTGGACGTTTGGCACTACATATAGAACAATTGGTAACATAGGAATGTGTGTTCGCGTACATAATTGGCCAATAAACCCCTAACTGTTTCAGTCTCTCGTGTGTTTTCATTGTTGAACAATGAAATGCACAACCCTGGACATGTGCCTCTTCAAGGTAGCACTCGAATTCTTCCGGATTTATACATAATCGTAGGATTAGGTCCTACTATCAACTGGAAGTTTTTTGTTTGTCAAATTGTTTGTTGTTTGGATCTGCATTCCGTATTATCAAACCTACTTCCACAGGAAAGAATGCTAAGAATTTCTTGAGACCATTTGGGTACCATTTCAATGTTGAAAAGATAAGCATGTGGTATGTCATCATCTACTCCTTCAGGAGATTCCCCGTTGTGTATCCTTGAAAGATGATCCGCACGTAGATGGGTTTTACCCTTTTTGACCACCATCATCTACTCCTTCAGGAGCTTCCCCGTTGTGTATCTTTGAAAGATGATTCGCCCGTAGATGGGTTTTACCCTTTTTGACCACCATTGTGAAGTCAAATTCTAGCAATATAATAAACCAACATACTATTCTCCCTGTATTGCAAGGTTTATTTACCATGTACAAAAGAGCTTGATGATCTGTGAAGAACACAAATTTGTTTGCTAGCAAATAATGCCGAAATTTCTTTACAGCATAAATCATTCCTAACCCTTCCCGCTCGGTTGTTGTGTAGTTCTTTTCTGCACTGTTTAACTGTCGGCTCGCATAGCAAACCGGAAAATCCATTGTTCCGCCATCTCCAGGTTGAGCTAGAATACTTCCAATGGCATATGCTGATGCATCAATGTGCACATGGAATATCTTTTCCCAATCTGGTGCCTTTAGTACAGGTGCTGATATAAGGTTTTCCTTCAGCTTTTGGAATGAAGTTTCACACTCCTCGGTCCACTCAAAATTGACTAGCAAATGATACAGAGGTTGTGCGATAACTGCATACATGTATATGAATCTTCGATAATATCCGCAGTGTCCCATGAAGGATTGCACTTGTTTCGCATTAGTAGGCCTGGGTAGGTCTACAATGACTTTGACTTTGTCTAGGTCTGTGGTTATGCCATTTCTTGAGACAATGTGTCCTAAGATTCGTCCTTGATTAACCATAAATACACACTTTTCCGGGTTAAGACAGATTCGATATGTCCTGCACTTTGTCTTGCACTTTTCAAAGACCTTTTGCAAATGGTCCATATGTTCCTCTCGCAGAAGAGAGTGTACACACAGGTCATCCATGTAAATTTCTAATAATATTCTTAGGTATTCCTTGAATGCGTGAGTCATTAACCTCTGGAAAGTGGCTGGTGCATTAGTTAAGTCAAATGGCATAACTCGATACGCATAAATCCCCCATTCTGTGGCAAACGCTGTTTTGTGTTGATCCTCCCTTGCTATTGCCAGTTGGTTGTATCCTGAAAATCCATCCAGAAAGAAATAAGCCCGTTTCCCGGCCACTCGCTCAAGGACATGTTCTGTGATTGGCAAGGGATAATTATCCCTTATGGTTGCTGCATTCACCTTCTTGAGGTTTACACACACTCACAATTTTCCATTCTTTTTGGGAACTACCACAATGGGTGACACCCAATCTGAATGTTCAATCTCATAGATGAATTTCGCTTCCATCAGTTTATCAATCTCTTCTTTGATTCGTTTAGCAAATGTGTCATTATATGTATAAGGACGTTGTTTGCTAGGTTTTTCATCCGATTTCAAAGGAATTGTATGTTGGCATATTAATGGATCAACTCCTTTGAGGTCTTTATAGGACCAAGCGAACACATCTTTATACTTCTTGAGAAGTTGTGTTAGCTGTTCTTCCTCCTCAGGCTCTAAATCGTTAGCTATATAGACCGGCTGAGGCTTTTCACGTGGTTCTGCGAGGTCTATCTTTTTTGCATTTTCAGACCCATCGTAAGATTCTTGGTTGGTTCTCTCACTGACTGGTGGTGTCATGATGATTTTTCTGTCCTGGATAGTAAATTTCCGATAGTGTGATGGCACGTTCATGTTCCCCTTTTCTGACTCCCCTTTACCATCACTATCTTCTTCAGTAGTCCATATCTCTTTCAAAGACCGTTTCAGTTCTTGGTATTTCTGTTTACGCTCCAGTTTGGTCCACTCTTGGTCTTTTGTTGTTTCTTTTTTTGATTTTTGAGATTCTTGTGATTTTGTTTCGGTTTTAGCTTTTCGTACTGTTTTATTTCCTCTCGCGTTCGTTCTATTCGATCTTTTGAGAATTTTCCTGATATTTGATCTTTTACACAATCCTCTGCTTTTACAAGCATCAAATAGTGAGGTTTACCTTTTATCCTCGGCATCAGGTTCTCTCTCACTTTGTTTCCTCCCCGTTTCCTCCTATAGCGCTCTTGGTGTCTAGGGTGTTGATTAGCAAAATCATAAAACTTGATATTCTTGGCTTCATTTCCACGCTCACTTGAGGTGTCTGAACACTCATTATCTGCATCATCATTTACTTCCAAATGTTCGGAGGAGTTGTAAAACTCTTCTTGTTCCGGTGGTTTTACCGTCTCTTTTTCTGGTATAACGCTTACCATGTAATAGGGTAACACATCATAGCCATTCTTATCGCAAAATTTTGTTGTTGGACTGTCGGTAATGGTACAGACATCCAATGTTGCTAGTATAAGTTCCCATTCGAGAGGCTCCAAGGCATCTTCAGGGAAAGGTTCCGGAATATACTCCTTGTCCTCAATTGCTCTTTCTAAGACGCATTCCTCTTTTCTTAAGCTTCCACAATGTGAAGCTCCGCACATCCATAGCTCTTTTGGTTGCCCTAACCATGCTGGTAGTTCTGATCCTGCTACTGTAGCCGAATCAAACTCTTCCACTGGTGTTTGGTTCACATCTTTGTAACTATGGTCTTTTAAGTGTAATTTAGTTGTCGTTTCGCCATGTCTGAGGTATATGTGGTCATAACCCCAATCTTGGACCATCTTCAGTTGTCGCATGAATGGTCGTCCCAAGATTATCTCATAATTGTTCTTTTTGTCGAAATCGACTATTGCAAATGTATGCTCATACTCGATCCTGCACGAAGTGACAATTACTTTTTCTAAGAGTCCTAGAGGCTTCTTCATGAACCCGTCTACCAACTCTAGTTTCATTCTGGTAGCCCTTAAAGCTGGTTTTCCCCATTTTTTCCATATTTCTTTGGTGGCGATTGCAACCCCCGCTCCACTGTCAAGAATAGCCTTGGAAACTACTCCTTGGAATTCTACCGGTAGAGTGGTGTTTCCGTCTTCTCCCTCGCAATATTCTCCAACCTTATTCAATGGTACTGGCCTAGTGTTTAGTTGAGGCATGTCCCACTCTCTGATCCCTTCTTGTAGCTTCAAGGTGGGGTCTTTCACTCCAAATTTTTCGAGGCATTTTCTTACTGTGGTCCACATGTTTGGCCTTAACCTTAGGAGTTCTGCTAATGTGATTGTGCATGCCACCGGAGTGGATAACAACTCAATCAATCCTTGAGAATCCATCACCTTGTTAGAAGAAAGTCTTTGAGATGGGATTGCTCTCACTTCCGACTTGGACTCGTACTCTCCCAGGTAAGAGGGTAAAGTTCTCAAAGAGTCTGGTTGGCTGTGCACCAAACTCATTGATCCTTGATCTCCCCCTTGTGAATGTATCTCAAAGTTTATTTGCGACGTTTCCTCAAATTCTTCAATAGGAGGTAAGATCACATTCTTTTCTTTTCTCGCGCTATTCAAGTGGTTACTCATCCTATTAGCCTCATTGGCGTCACAGATTTGCTTCGACAGATCATCTAGACCATTACAGCCCTTACCCATTTCTGCCAATATTTTAGGCTGGAACCCGTCACTTGCCCCATCGGTGGTATTTGATACTATGATAGGCTCTCCTCTGGACTCATAGGCATTAGTGAGTCTTTCCTTTGTTTCCTCATGTTTCTCTAATGTTGGTTGGATAGGGGTTGGAGCTGGTGCTTCATGACAATTTGCAGGTTTACCCAGCGGTTCTTCCATCAATGATTGAGCCGTCTCGATCATCTTTTTACACATATCCAACCTCTATTTTTCTATTTTGTATATGGATAAGTCATCCACCTTTGCTCCTGGGTTTGGTTCTTTTTAAGTCGAGCTTCATAAGCTTTTAGAAGCGCATCCAGCTGCTCGTTTACCTTGTCTGCCAGTACAGATCCTCCTGATCTTGCACTTTTGGGCTCTGCTATTTCCTTGGGTGCTACGGCTGCTGTGGTGTGTGAGCTTAAGCTAGCTAGATCCTCTAACCGCTCCAATCTATTCTTTGTATATTTCACTCCTCAGATAGGGCTGTTTGCTCTTGTTCTTTCTTGGCTTTCCTACGCGCCTTTCTAGCTTTCCAAGTGCTTCTTTGATTTTTCGTTTCTAAACTTTGAGCATCGGTTTTTGGTTCTTCAACTATGGGTTCATTCATCCTTCTTTGGGCTTGGGCTCGTGTTACCGCTTGAATAGGTATGGTTGTTTCATTTTCCGATCCTCCACTAGAAGGTATTGTTTCTAACATGTTCAAGGTGGTTTTTGCTCCTTTGCTCGGGTTTTTAGGGCAATCAGGAATCAAATGAGTAATTCCACATTCTGGGCAATACGCATTGACTCTAATGATTTCATCATGAGGATAGTCTCTCAGCCAATGGTATCCACCACACTTGTAACAGGGTCCCTTGGGTTGTTGAGGTGCTCCTTGAGCTCCTCTTTGCTGGTAAGCATGTCTCTGTCCGCCCATGCCTCCATTGGCTATGAACAACAATGTTCGTTCATCTAAGTTATATCTTCCTTCTCCTGCTGCCTGTGTAGCAGTTGGTGGTCCTGTATTTCCTATCATGCTCCATGGTTCTGGTGTCGAGGGTTCTTCTAGTGGATAAGAGACAGGGTTTGCCGCATATCCATTGGGATCTTCATAATATGCATGCATAGGCACCAAATCCTTTTCTTCTGATTCAGTTACCGCTGGTGTGTATCTTATACCAATTGGTCGTAATCCTGGTAGGGGTGGTTGCCGCCCCAACACCGGTTGTGGTCTTTCTACACCTACAGGTCCTGGTAAGTTGCCTGCTTGATATCTAGGCATCGGTGGAACTTGAGGGGAAGCTACTGGAGCTAGGGGAGCGTAAGGTCTCTCTCTCACATATCCCTTGTTATAATAACATTCCTCGGTCCCATGGTTTGTTCATTTTTGTTCAATAGCACGCCACTTGGGCTGTTTAGCCTGGGGTTTGGCGTACAAGTTAATCTTTTTTAGCACTTCATATACAAGCTGCTCCTGGTTTACCGCTACTTCTCCTTTCGGTGCTGTCTTAGAAGACTTGCCTCCACTTTGTTGTGAAGAAGAATCGTCATCAAGGTCCTTGAACTCCCCTTCTTTGTAGACCGCACAATTGTCCACAAGGTACATAGTCTCCTTGGTCAACTCATTCAACGTCGTGCTCCTCTTCATATGTAAGTCTTTCTGGAGATCTGCATTCCTTAGTCCTTGGATGAATATCAGCATAAGGCTGGACTGAGTTGGCAGTTCTTCAATAGGACAGAACTTAACATATCTTTTTAGTCTTAGAGCTGCTTTTCGTATAGATTCTCCATCTTTCTGTTTGAGTTTATGGATTTGTGAGACGGTATTATGAGCTATTCCCCTTTGAGAGAATTCCTCAATAAACTCGTCAAACACTTCCTCCATCGACTCAAAGTCTCTACGCTCTACAGAGTCAAACCAAGTGGCAGCATCATCCTCTAGGGTTAGTCCAAACCCTGCAAATTGGGTGGGAAAATCTAACACATCTTCGGCTCTAATTACACGCACAAAGGCTGCTACATGATCTCTTAGATCTCTGCTTCCTGTGTATTTCTTGTTTACCCATTTTTGCACTTGAGAAGGTCTAATTCTGCGATGGTCTACAAACCTCATCATTGGATCACCCCGTCCCAATCGATATACCTCCTCAGGCCTTCTGTAATAGGCTGGTTCCTCTCCTAATGGTGTTCCTAGACCATAATTTCTAACGGTTCTCGCTGGAGGTGGTTCTTCTCTTCGAACTCGTTCTATGGGTAGTCCTCGAGGCTCTGTTGACCCTTGAGTCTTTGGCTTACTCTCTGCATGATACCTTGAATAGAGTGGTGGTTCTTGCAAATCCCTGAGCCCTCATGCGGTTTGATAACCATCGCGGTTTCGGTCTAGTTCCATTGTTGCACTCTGTCGAAGCCATGCCTGCAATGATGGCTGGTTTGCTAGTTGGTCTTGATTGTTGAATGCTTGGAGCATGAAACAACTACAATACCATGTAAGCCTTTGATCTTGGTACTACAAGATGAAGAATCAACTAAGAAACCCAATATCACGAAGGATCGAAAAACACTCTCATTGGAAGATATGCCTTTTGATGGTACATGAATGTACCATCATCTAGGGGAGGGCTAAATGATAGCCGTTTTTCGACTCTCATAAAATAATTTTAAGACGCCACTTCACCCCACAAAAACACCCTAGCACAATGACTAGGCTCGCTTTTTCATTATAAATAGTGTGCGTCCGTTTAGGTTTTTATCATATTTTTTTATATCAAACCATTGAGCGAGTCATTCGGCTAGGAGACAAAAAAAAAAAATTATAATATTACGGTCCTCTTTATATGTAAAGATTTTCTATCAAATAAAGGACCTAAGTATAAAGGTTTTTTTCTCAAATTTTTTGTATTTATATAAATATATTTTCCTAGGTGTGCATTATCAGGCCTAAGGATGCTAGCTTCCATCTCGTGTCATTCCTTATACATATTTTACTATCATTCTATCCCTTAAGCTCTACTCACACAAGCCTTGAAAAACCTTTATGTGACTTCATTGTAAAAATTCACCAATAACCTTATCGGCTCCGTCATATATATTTTTGTTTCCATCCCTCCCAGTTAAATATTCACAAGTACATAGATTTTATCTTCAAATAAATTCCATTAATTACTCAAAGTAGAGAATAACTGAGGGTCCCTTCTCTCATGATTTTCCTCCTTTATTTTATATATTTTTTGCCACCATGCATCCCATGTGTCCATTTTTCATGACTAGCTACCCTATCTTCTTACCCCACAAGTATATATTATATTTGATACTTATCCTATACCGTACATGTGTGAATCTCCTTGGTAATATTAGGTCATGGTTGATGTATGGGGGGCTCACTTGGAAGACTACAAAGGAAAAAGAATCAAATAGTGGCCGACTTCAAGCTGCATTAGGTACTGCAAGGAAAGCTTTTTGCTCGAATTTTGGCACTTTCTTATGATCCGAATTTGAGTATACTTCCATAAGACAAAACGTAGATCGTGAGATAAAGTACTTTTCATATTTTTTTCAGAAATTTTGAAGTCAAGGGCGATTTTACATGAAATTTATGGCCGACTTCAAAACTGTCACCTCATACACCAAAACAATCTTCCTAGTTCTCGCACCCTTCCACACACCTACTCACTCTTACACACTCCTCCCTCTCCTTGCCACTCCCAAAGCTGCAACTCCCATGTCCTAATTCACCCTCTTCACCATTGCCACTTCTCTCACACCTCCATAGCCTTCATCCTCCATTTCTACACCCCTAGGTGCTCCCCTTTCTCTCTACATATATGTCCATATTACCATACCCTCTTCAGCTTTGTAAAGAACTTCAAAAAATCAGCAAAAATCCAAGGTTAACCTCTGCAAATGAAGGCTTTTATCATGAATTTTCCAAGGTTTGAAGATAACATAGCTTCATCGACACGCGCTACTTCGCCATGCTGACCACTTCTTCTACCGGTGCTGTAAAGAGGTGGATATCAACTTCTCCAAGCTTCAACCTTGCTTTACAAGCTTATCCCTTCTCTAACTTTTCTCATCATGTATCTCACCATTTGGTGAATGATTTTGTAAATATTTTGTAGTGATAATTACTAGCTACTAACCACTAACCTTATTGTAAAATCCACCCTCTACTAGACTAGGCACTCCCAAATTATTCACTCAATCCTCTCTCCTTTCATCCTCAATAATTCTCTTCCCTTGAGGCCACAGCCATGTGACTCAAAGGACAAGAGAGACCCACCCTCATTTAAAAAATAGAAATATGCATAATCTTTGATTTCTTCAAATAAACTTGATTAGGTCTAATCCTAATCGGGGCTTCTAAAACCTATAAATAGAGCCCTTCTCTCCCTTGGAAATCATCACATGATCACACCACACCACACCATTCTCAACACATAACACACCACTCTCCAAGCCTAGTTGTGTAGAGTGTGTGCATTGTGAGTGCTCTATTCCATCACTACACATAGGTGCATGGAGAAGCTTGAAGTTAGTTATGCCATCTAGAGGAGTGGACTGATACTATACTCTACATCACACTTGTAGCCTACTCTTGTCCATAAATAAGATTCATAGTTTTGGGTGCAATTGTATGCTGCAACTACGACTCTTCTCTCCAAATTGACTTGATAAGTTGGCTCATCAGGTGGTTGAAGGTATATTGTCCTTGAAGTCTGTTGTGCTATTTCATGCTTGATGGTTTGAGGGGCTTGTTGAATTGTTTGCCTAAAAAGTCAATTGTAAGAGGGTGCTCGGTGAGAGGGCTCCCGTGACCCTAAGACAATTTGTGTATTGGCAACAAGGTCAAGTTTTGTGTTGTCTCTCTATTTCTAATCAAGATTTGTGTGCATCTAGTCTTTAAGGCTAAGAATGAGTTGCTCAAGTTGATTTGTGCTCTTTACCTCTCTCTGGCGTGGTGAATGTTTGTGTTTGGTGTGTGTGGCTATCTTGCATTCCCCTACCTTTGTGTGTTTGATTACAAGGAGATATTGCATGCGTCCTAGTTCGCATCTACAACTAGGTGGTGCCCCTTTTCTTGTATTGGTTTCTGGTTGTGGGTTGTTGTTATCTTTGATTGTGCTTGTCCCAGTCCCAATTGAGCAGCACGGGAGCCTTGAGAGGTGTTTAGAGGTTGCCTCTCTTGTTGCCCGCCCCGGACCGCCTCAATACCTGCATGTATAGTGTCTACAATCTAGTAATTGTCGATGTTGCAGGACAAATGTGCCCACCCTTAATTGCCAAGAAGTCTTATTAATTGGTATGTTCATTTGAAAACCTATCTTTCTTTAAAAGGTAGTAGAATTCACCTAGACATTGGTAGGGGGAGCATCTAGTGACAAAGAAATCACCTTTTGACAATTAGAAACCACCCATGTAGTGTAGAAACCATTCTGGAATTGGTGGAAGCCACCTTGGACCTGCTAGAAATGATCCTTGGGATGAGAAACCATAAGCTTGGGATAAGTAGAAAACACTAGCAGACCTGCTAGAAACGGCAATTGTCTGCACTATAAAGCAATGAAGGCATATGGTAAAAATTTTTGACCTCATAGAAACTAGTCCAAGAACTATGCCATGACATTTTTTCTACCATTGTAATGGTATAAACCAATAGAATGCACCTATACATTGGTGGGGGGAGCACCTAGTGACATAGAAATCACCTTATAATTTGTAGAAACCACCCATGGAATGGTAGAAACCATTCTAGCATTGTTGGAATCCACATTGGACCTACTAGAAATTATCCTTGGAATGATAAACCATAAGCTTGGGATAAGTAGAAAGCATGAGTAGACCTACTAGAAACCACAATTGCTTGCACTATAAAGCAGTGAAGGAAAGCGTAAAAACTAGTGACCTGGTAGAAACTAGTCTAGGAACCATACCATGACATGTTTCTACCATTGTAATGGTAGACACCAATAGAAACCATTTTGGACATGGTAGAAACCCAATTGGTGAAAGAAACCATTATGAAATTCTTGAAAGTAAATGGAAAGTTGTAGAAACTAGGTAGATATTACCTTAACGTTGGTAGAAACCTCAAGGAAACTAACCAGTAAACAAAGCAAGACTGTTTGAAGATTTCTTGGATTGGTAGAAATCATTCTGGGACTGATAGAAACCATACACCTGGGACGGGTAGAAATCCCAAGATACCTGCTAGAAACCATAATTGGATGCACTTTAAATGAGTAAAGGGAATGGTAAAAACCTTTGACTTGGTAGAAACCTATGGAAATTGGTAAAAGGTAGCCGGGTTTTAAGATTTCTCATTGGGTACCTCAGCCTTGGGTGGTGGACACCACCAATACAAGGTTTGAAACCACCAATACAATGGTGGAAACCACAAATACATTGGTGGAAACCTATGGAAAGTGGTCAAAAGTAGCTGGGTACTTCAGTTCATGGTGGTGGAATTCACCAATACAGT
Organism: Adiantum capillus-veneris; assembly: GCF_014529385.1. Taxonomy (NCBI): domain Eukaryota; kingdom Viridiplantae; phylum Streptophyta; class Polypodiopsida; order Polypodiales; family Pteridaceae; genus Adiantum; species Adiantum capillus-veneris. The sequence goes on from NC_140937.1 coordinate 103,182,962, forward strand.
GGTTGAAACCACCAATACAACGTTTGAAACCACAAATATAGTGGTTGAATTCACCAATACAAGGGTGTTAAACACCAAAACAACTTTTGAAACCACCAATACAATGGTGTAAACCACAAATACAGTGGTGGAAACCTATAAAAATTTCTCAAAAGTGGCTGGGTTTTAAGATTTATGGATGGGTACTTCAATTCGTGGTGGTTGAATTCACCAATACATCGTTTGAAACCACCAAATACACGGGTTGAAACCACCCATACAATGGTGGAAACCACGAATACAGTGGTGGAAACCTATGGAAGATAGTCAAAAATAGCTGGGCTCTAAGATTTCTCGATCTGGGTCCGTGGTGGTGGAATTCACCAATATAGTGGTTGGAACCACCAATACAATGGTGGAAACCCCCAATATAGTGGTGAAAACCATGAATACAATGGTAAAAACCACCTATATAGTGCTAAAAATTAACAATAGAGTGTTTCAAGTCTTTTATGTATCTTTTATAGGTGGTATTGAAGGCTCACAGGCTGGGTCATCACTGTAGACTATCGGCACACACCATTTTAACAGTATGTATGACACCTGAAGCATTTTCAAAGTGCAAGGTGTGAGCCCCATTGGAACTAGAGGCAATCCCCAAAAGCAAGGTTTGATCACCTGTGAAACATCAAGCTTGCCAACTAGATATGGTTTTGGTAAGAGAAACACAAAGGTTGGTGATAAATATTTGGATGTCATTGTCAATGGCATTGAGAAGTCAATACAAAAAACCTCATGTGAGAAGGACCAAGAGTCTCCTGTTGATGTGACTCTCTAGAGATTCTTGTCTTCCAAGAAGAAGTGCAGTAATGGTACTACCCGTACATCATACTTCCTAAACCCTAGAACTTTGCAAACTCTATTATGTACTTGCTGTTGTCATTTTGTCCATGTAGATCCAAAAAAGAAGAGACAACACTTGGAAGCGGGAGATGAAAAAACGGTGATTGAAGAAGGAGATCCCAATGAAAGAGAGAGGCTAGATGTGGAGATGGTCGAGAAGTCATCACTGGAGCTTGGTGAGAAAGATGTGGATGTTTTTATTGGTGGGACAAAGACGTTGATATAGCAAACAAAGTGTGCGAAGGTCCAAGAATCTCCCATTGATGTGACTCTCTAGAGCTTCTTGTCTTCTAAGTAGAAGCGCACTAATCAAGTGTAACATAGTGGAACTACAAGTACTCCACCATTCCTAAACCCTACAACTTTACAAATTGCATTATGTACTAATGTTGTCTTATTTGTCCATGCAAACCCAGAAAAGAAGAGACAGCGCTTGAACATGGGACACTCAAAAACAATCACTGAAGGACATCTCAAAGAAAGGGAGAGGCAAGATGTGGAGATGGTTGAGAAGTAATTACTGGACTACAAAAAAGTCAGATCCAAATCACAAGAGCCCCATGCATGCAAAAGGATTTCCTCAATAGCATGAAATGCTTGTAGAAATCTGAGTACATAGAAATGTGTGTAGATGTGCAAATCAAAGGTCATGTAAGCATAGTGTACATTAGCATGAGAGCATGAACTATGTGTTGTAATATTAGCACGTAGTTTTTTTTTCCAGTGTGCAACTGAAATGCCTTGTAATTCCAGTGTGCATTAGCACATACCACCTTTTGGAAATAAATAGAACAACTATTTTTTGTCCATTTTCTTTGTTTGACTCAAGTGTTGTTAAATTGGTGTTTTAGATTTATTTTGAATAGCTGGGAATTTTGGTTGTTCATAATTGGTACATCTTGTGCTTATTCATGTTTTCCATATCCTACTAAAGGTGTAAACACCAATGCAAGAAATGATGCTGGTAAACATGCCGTTGCAAAGGAGGAGAAACTTGCATTGATTCCCTTGCATGATGTGAAATATGCCATTTTATGGGAAAAGGTTCAGACGTGGCAATTAAAAAAAGGCCAGATGGCTTAAAAGAGAAAGAGCTAAGTTCAAGAAGTGCTTAGAGTGCTTGATTATGCACAAGAGGAAAATTGAACAGTACTCCAATTACGTACATCCCTCTAAGGATCACATTTTTTATAAGTGGTATCCACTACCACACCCAATATGGGTGCCAAAGCTGAAGGAATACGATAAGTGGGCCCTCATACTTGATTTGAATGGCCTGTTGGTATTATTGTAGAGAATCGCTTTGGTGAAAAGCCTCTTGAAAATTCAGAAGAAATAGTAAATCACACATGCAGTCAATGCTCCCAAGAAATGTATTGTTGCAAAGATAGCCTTGGATTGGTGTATCAAATTTTTCACTGTGTTTCTATGGAGCAATTGCATGACAACTAAAGTGGAAGGAATTCTAGATAGTGTCTTCAAATTGTAGTGGCTTTTGCTATCAGGTGTTATGTCACAACAAGATTTCACAAGGGTGTCTTGGTTGATGCACAATAAGCCTTGGAAAAAAACCTACAGTTTATGGCCGACAACACTCTTATCATTGATGATAGCAAATAGAAAAGGTGCAAGAACGATGAAGGAGTTATAAGTAGCCATCCTTCAAGAAGCATCTGTATGCTTTTCTTCTTATCCTCTTAAATTCCTGCCTAGTCCAATCATAGTGTTTTTGTAAGGTACTTAAATAGCGACCTATCAAGAGCCATTCATTCTCATATAGCTTCTCTAAACAAGAGTAAATTGCAGATAAACAACATGCATGATTACTCTTTACATGAGAAATAGTGTAAAAAGTTGTGCCTACATCATCGCTCTCAAGAATTATCTCCTGTTCATCTTCATATCTTTCCCTAGATAGCATAGCTTCCATTGTATTATCCTTCTCTAAAATATGTCTGAACTTGAGATTCAGGGAATTTATGTAGGCAGTCTATTATAGCATATCATTGTCAAGAGTTGAACAATCGATAATCATTCCGGGAAGAGGAAAACAATCATTTTCCACAACCACTGATGCCCCTATCAAGTACTCCTTGTCACACCTCAATCTTTTGACCACTCCCCATAATTCCCTTTTTACTTGCTCATAATCTCACTAGTAAGAACTCAGAACCTTAGCCCCAAACCTCACCACATACCTTTTTTCCTCTTCATCATCTTGCCCATCCTATCCATGTAGAGCTCGTGTCCATTGTCACAATGAGAGGTCTTTCACATGCAAAGTCTACCTTTCTCAAGGTTGATGATGAAAGAAGTAGCTTCTTCAGCTTTGTTATGGTTTTCGTGTGATGTTCTTACCATTAAATCTTTTAATTCTTTCTCAACAACCTATAAAGAGGATATGCTACATGTGCATAATGTGATATCCAAATAAGATAGAAGACACAAGCACCAAGAAATATTCAAGCTTTAGTGACATTTATGCATGTTTCTTTCATGTTTTTTATCGTATCTATCTTTCTTGGACAAGGCCTTCTACCATGAGGACCACACATATGCCCCACAATCAACACTTCATTAACTCCAAATACAGACTTTTGTCATGATAGGGTAAGATCAACTTCTTCCAACCTTGAAAAAATATTCTGACTGTCTCTGATATGGTATGCAACAAACTTGTAGCAGTCCCTTGGACCTATAGCTTCATTTTTGTCTTTGCCTTTACATCCTTTGATGGGTACATCATCAAGAAATGGCATTGTGATTTAAGGTATGAAGTCACGTAGAACCTTTTTCATCCCATTCATCATATGTGAAACTACATTTGCGGCTCCAGATACACATCCTTACCAATCCCAATGGTGTTTTCATGGTTGTTAAAATCTATACTCTCAACATCTAGCTGAAATTGATCATACCCTGAATAGAGATCTCCCATTGAGTAGATCAACCTTTCTGCAAACGCCTCTGTAAATTCATCCACATTTGGTGCTATATCTGTATTCTTGATGGTAACCTTGTTTAGAAGCTACATGTCTTGTATAAAACATAAAGACCCATTATTCTTAGGCATACTGAAACACATTGGTGTAGCCAAAGTATGTCGATCCTAGCAAAGGACACATCCAATGATGTGTAGGCTTATGGATGCATGGAAGAGGGCTCGAGCAAATGGGAAAGAGCATGGACAGGCAAGTGACAGTGGAGATGTCTTCTTTATGCAATTTTATAGGCCAAAAACGGCTCCATATATGGCCTGACGGGGCAACAAGTGGAGAATTTTTGAGATGCTAGTTTTTAGCCCAAATTTGTAGAGCTTGAAGTGTTGAAGGAGCACGTCCAAATGGCTCATCAAATAGAGCTACGGAGCTCAAGATATTTCAGTTTGAATTTGAAAGTGATTGCAGATCGGGACAGATAGGCCAAGTGATGCCAGGTAGCCCGAGCCAATTTGGGGCTATGGGTGGGTAGTGCTTGATTTATGGAGTGCGTTCGTCTTTTCAGATTGGTAATCTGAGTCTTGGATGCCAAGATATGGATGATCAAAGTTTTGTCGGGGCCAAGTTTGTGTCGGGTTGGCCGCCTTGATAGATGTGCCATATGATGATTTTGGACCTTCGCCAGGGATTTTATGCATTCTATGCGGTGTATGAAGCTAGCAGAAAGTGATGGCGACTCAAATGGAGATTTGAGCAAGATACTAAAGATTGAGGGTGGCGTCAGTTGCCGTTGGTGAATTTTTCCCGTTTTGATTGGCTCGGTTGGAGTGCATGGAAAAGTCAAAAGGGGTCAAGGTCTTGCACATCTTCAAGCCAAGAATGGGGGTTCGCATTGAGTTTTGACAGCTCAGTGATGGGGTTCCTCTGTTGAGAAAGGCAAGGGGTTAAAGTTGTAAGGGAAAACCTCTTTCTAAGGTGTTTTTTTGAATGGTTTTTGGAGCCTTGGAGGAGCTTAGAGGGCGGGCTGCCCAATGCATGCCACATGGCACCGAGTAACCCCACTGATGCTACTGAGGGCAGGGGAGGCGATGGGTCTATATGATGCAAAGTGTGCTCATTTGGAGGGCGTATGGAGAGAGAGAGCCTTGGGGAGCTTTGGGTGATGGCGGTCAGTCTTCATGCTACTCTCGACGGCTCTGTGGTGGCGCTCGTGGCGCTTTTGGTTAATCGTAGCTCTTAATGGTGGCGGTGCTGGATGCAAGGGATTTTATGTGTATCTGACATGGCCAGCCCTACTAGATGTGTTTTTTTTGCCCCATGTGGGGAAAACCCTTTTGAGATAGAGGTTGGGAGCACTGAGGGTGCCGTCCGTGCCCCACATAAGGGAGGATGCATACCACAGTGTGGGGCTCAAGTAAACGGGTGCCGAAAATAGAAAGAGGGGGGGGGGGGGGGGGGGGGGGGGGCTTGTCACACACCATGCAGGGCTAAAGATAGGAGTCTAGAAAAAAATAAAAAAGAAGGCTCTCACACGCCCTAAGGGCCCCCCTTTTTGGCAGTTTAGGAGGAGGTTTTTGGGAGAGCTCTTGGAGAGAGTCAAGGAGGAAGAAGATAGCGAGCGGACTTTTTTGCTCCAAGAGGAGGGGTTTTTGGCCACAAGAAAGGAGTCTTTGGGCTCCAAGAGGAGAGCTTTGAAGGGTGTTCCCGAGATCTCAAGGCTGGAGGAGGGCGAGCTCTTTTTTGGAGCACAGCAGCCATCAAAGAGTTCTTTTGTCCGAGCTCTCAGTGAGGAGAGGTGCACGAGTGGTGAAGAAAAAGTAGTCATTTGTTTCCTTGTTGCTCGAGGTCTCCATGCTGAGTTGTAACAGGTTTGATGGTGGTGTAGCTGATGTTTTTTTTCATAATTGAAGCAGATCATACCGATTTATTGTGACGTCTCCTCCCCTTTTCGTCCTTCTTCTCTTTTCTCCCTTCCAACAATTTGGTGCTGGTGTCTGAGATGTGTGTGCCTCCCCGGGCCTCTGTGTGTGTGAGAGAGAAAGAGAGAGTGGAGTGTGCTGCGGAACAATCATAAACAAGCCAAACCGGTGTGGATTGCTGTCAATTGTGCGAGTTTTGAAGGTGAACTCTAGCGGGTTGGGGTGCAGTGATTATCTTTGGCTATAGAGAGGCTGATTGTTTGGGTTCCGGGTGTGTTCCCCTTGCCCCCTATCCAACGTGTTTGAATATGGTGGAGAACAAGGCTCCAAAACACCCATGCTAATATTCCCATTGATTAGTTCTATTAGCTTTGACAAATGTGCTTTTGGAACCGGAATTGGACACATATTCCAAGTTACATTAGGGATAGCAAAGATCACCATTGGCGCAATAACACTAGAATCAACACACTTTATCGCACTAGCTGAAAATAAAAAGTCTTATCATGTCTTAAAAGAATATCTTTAAAGAATTTATTCTCTTCTTCTACTAAAAAATCCTCACAACCATCCTTTATCTTGTTTAGAGATTTGATTTTGATGCATGGCTACCCAAGGATAAGAGGATAGGAAGACATCTCTGCAAAAATAAGTTTTTCTCATCTTTGACATTACCAATTTGGTCACTTAAGCATTTGGACAATCCCCATACAAATCTCCGGATGAATTGTTTGTTGCTCTAATCATCCAATCATGGTATGTGTCTATGAGAGACTTTCCCTTTCACGTAAAGACTCTGGGACATAGGATTGTTTTTGGAGGCATGATCTATCAATGCAACGTATGGCTCCTCAAGTTCACCCACCTTAACCAAAGTTTCATTTGTAGCTCTTTCTCGATGAATTTTAGAGTAGTGGCTTTTGTGGGAGGATTCATCTTCATCCTCATCATCAAAAAATCTAGCATGCATATCTCTTCTAGAAGACTGGTAGCATCCTACCACACTCTCATCACATTCAGTCTCTTGTAGATGTATGCCTTGTGCCTTCCATGATTCTACTTCACCTTGAGATTGTGGAGGAATAAAATCAGTGGGGGTTTGTCTCTTCTACTTTAATAAATATGATATATATAATTTCCTCATGAAACTCATGCTTAGCTATGCCAAGAACTTCACCCAAGGTAAACTTTAGTATTCAAAATCCTTTCTTCTAATACCTGCTTTAAGTTTGTGGAAGCTTCAATGCTGGATTGCAGTCTGTACATAAGGCCTTTTGATTTTTTCTTTTCCTTGCTCTTTCTTCTTTCTTGTATTTGCTTCCTTCATTAGGGACCTCAGCAAGAGGAGGCACCTATGGTGAAGAAGGTCCTAGATCCTTCCTTTCTCCAGCTCTTGTAACCCTCTTTAAAGAATAGGGATCTACATCCTTGTCATAAAAACTAATATCTAATACTCTTAAATGATTTTCTCATGTGAAAGTAATCATTCAATATGGGGAAGTACCAGGGGAGTAAAAGCTAGAATATTGGTAAGGCTGCCAGACCAATCTCTGTCAGGGATCCAACGGAGGGAAAATAGGGATCCAAAGGGGGACAGTATGCAAAAGAGCAATGTGCTTCAATGGGGCTTAAAAGACCTCAGGTGAAGCTCCATTAAGACTTCCATAGGCTAAGGTTCCAAAAATAACTCAATTATCCAATGGCCAAAGCAAGAGGAAAATTGGATGGTTATGGGAAGACTAAAAAGTCTTCCCACATCCCTAGGAAGGAGGAGGCGAGTCCTTTTAGTAGGGGATGAGAGAGAACCACACACACACACACACACACACACACACACACACACACACACACACACACACACACACACACACACACACACACACACACACACACACACACACACACACACACACACACACACAAACTCCAACGCTCCCCCTTTATACAAAGGGAATAGTGAGCACATGTCAGGCTCCTAGGCCAGCTGCCCCCAATCACCCCTCAAATCCTATTCGATGGCCATAGAGGTGGACCAATGAGAATTAGGCTAGAGTAAATTTAGTCTAATCAATTTAAAATTACTCTCCTAGAAGATCATTGGACAGTCTACCAAGAGGTCCAATGAGCATTCAGCAGAACAATGGCTTGCTTGATTCCTATTGGCCAGAAGACTAGGAGGTCCAATGAGAGTTTAATTGAATTATTTAATTATATAAAGCTCTCACAAAAGGGGAAAGGGGGACACTTCTCAAAAGTCTATTAACTATGCTTGTAATTTGTGATTGGCTAAGCTTTACAGAAGCCACCGGGAGGCCAACATGAGCAAATAGCAAGAGGGGTCGACCGAGATGAGACAGAAAGCTGCATTTTACTCTACCACAATGCTACACACACACACACACACACACACACACACACACACACACACACACACACACACACACACACACACACACACACACACACACACACACACACACACACACACACAACTCATGTGTGCAAGAAGAACTCCATCTCCTTCTCCAAGCATTGAGAAGTAGAGGCCTATACCAACAACTCTTGGCTATGGAATGAAAATCCAACCAAGAGCCAAGCTTCAATGGCATGCTCATATCCTCTACCATGCAAATTACTAAGCTAAGCTATGCTATTAGAGTGATTATCTGAGGAGAATAATTCTTTCTCATAAGATACCTCTTCTTCCTCTCAATCTATGCTCATTCCTTGCTATCTCTCACCATTTTTGAAGGTGTGTAAGGTCTTGGGACTAAGGCTAGGGACACTAGGTGTGTTTTTCAAGCATAATTTGGTGCATGAATCTTCCATCTTCATTGCACCAATGAGTTTTGTCAAGGAACACAAGAATTTTCTTATATAAAAGTCTCATTTGATGGAAGTGACGAGCACAAAGCGCGCACGCACCCCGGCGGCCTCAAATGCCAGGAGCCGATGCATGTCGAGCTGGCCACGGTGAAACGAACAGGGGGCCTAGCTTTGAGCAGCAATGACGTGGACAACAGTGATTGAAATATCATAGACTCTGCACACACACACACACACACACACACACACACACACACACACACACACACACACACACACACACACACACACACACACACACACACACACACACACACACACACACACACACACACACAGAGAGAGAGAGAGAGAGAGAGAGAGAGAGAGAGAGAGAGAGAGGTGATGAAAACCCCTTGGGATGTGAGGGAAAACTGATTCAGTGCAATATTTACACAAACCTTATCTTCGGCGAGATGGCAACCATGGTGATAGAGAGAGATAGTGAGCCTAATAGTGCGTTCTCTAGGGGTGATTTTATAAGCAGGGAGATTCCACTCTCATGTATGTGTGGCAACCCTTGGAGTCAGGGTGTGGACATGGCTTCCTTCTTATAGTGCTAACTTCCCAAAATGCCGCCCCCCAAAATCCTCTCTCTCTTGATGCAAGTGTTGCCCCTCTCTAAATTTGCCGACAAATACTGACCCCGATAGTGACCTTTCAGTGCACTGTTATAGTGCAGGCTACATTAGGTTCAGGATAATCTGATTAGGTTAGGGCCCTAACCAGGAGAGACAAAGCAAGGAGTTGGGTCCCATATGGTTCACCCTTGCTTTGTCTTAGGATAATTTTTAAAATGATATCTCCTAGGTGGGCCTTGGTGACCATCACCTAGAGAGAGGTGCAATTTACAATGGGTTTTTATACAAGAGTTTGGCTTGAAAGTGGAAAATAATAATAGCCTACATATGTTACTGTGGAGATGCGTCATGGACGAGATGCCGATGAATTGTGGGCTTCGCTCGTGTGTCGGTGTAGCGCATTCGCCAGTTTCGGGGTCGACCGAGGGATGCCTTCTACGTCACTTCTTGGTTCGGTGTGGCCACCACGTGACGCCGTCTCCTTCCTGTGTCGATGGCTTTGATGTTGAATTTGTTTGTTTTTTTTTAACCTTTAGTGGGTGCATATGGCGTGCGTGTATGGTGTGTATATATTTGTTCATGAGTGTAGGGTGAGTGTGTGGGCATGTGTGTATGTCTCTGTGTGTGTGTCCTGAGAGAGAGAGAGAGAGAGAGAGAGAGAGAGAGAGAGAGAGAGAGAGAGAGAGAGAGAGAGAGAGAGAGAGAGAGAGAGAGAGAGAGAGAGAGAGAGAGATAGATAGATAGTTCTATTATCGTCCTGGGAGGTCAAATATGACCTATGGGACCAAATGAACATGTCACGTGGTGTGAGTGGAGTTCATAAGTGACTCTCGATGCTCAAAAATGGCTGAAATGAGCGTCGCAATAGAGAGTCCACATCGTGGTTGGGAGAGGAAGGTATGTAGGGAGAGCTCATGGCTGAATATATGGGGAAAAGAGGACCTAATGTGGTCAAAAGCTGAGCACTCAAGTAGTGTGTGGTACTCACTCTCTCGCACTTGACAAGGGCATAAGGTGCAAAGTCGATGACACTCCTCGCCAGTGCCCCAACGTCCTGTCTCGCAGCGTAGAGAATGGGAGCTAAGACGAATGGAGGCAATGGTGCGGATCGCACTCAACGGGATGGGCTCAAGGATGTAGGAAGGGGTTCGGTTACCTCGTTCCGAGAAGAAGAGAGATTTGTAGTTTGGGACAACGTGTGTGGTGTAATGGCTGAAGCGAGAACCTCCAGATTTCTCCCAAGCCATGATACATTGGCGTTGTAAGAAGGCCTCATTAACTTGGGAGTCGATTGACGCATCCTTGACCAAGTGACATGCATCCCATCTTCCAAACCATTTCTTGATATCAAGCATCCACCCCGAACTTAGTATTTTGCTCTTGCATGTCTTTTGAACCTTTTGACTTGCTTCATATGCGATTCTAGGAAGTCGATGCAAAGGGCTACGTTGTGTCTTACGCATGTACTCCACAACCCTTTCCATGCCCAAGACCTCAATGGGAAGCGATCCGGACTCAAGAAGTAAGAGCATGTAGGGTGTTTGTGTCTTGACTTGGAGAAAGTTGGTGAGAAAACGCTTTTGGACATTCTCAAACTCTTTCCAAGTAGACTTCCCGATGCTTCCACCCCACACCTCCACTCCATAAAGAAGCACCGGTGTCACCAATGTGTCAAAGAGGTACTTTTTGAGAGCCCAACACTTGATCTCTCCTGCATTGCACATGTTCTCAAATGCATAATAAGCCCTCTTTCCGGCTTCCAAGCGACGCATTGCACAATCCTTCCATTTATGATTGGATGGAACCTCAAGGCCAAGGTACTTGAAGTGATCTACCACTTCAAGTTTCTCATTGTTGTATACAATGCATGGATTTTCGTCATTGAGGGTCTTTACAAGCATAACCTTGGTTTTGGATCCATTCACGATCAGCCCGCTATGTAGGCAAAAGCGTTCCAAGACACTCATAAGCTTTTGTGCATCTTCTAAGGTATGTGCCAAGAGCACTACATCATCGGCATAAAGCAAAAGCATGATCACCGCATTTCCAATCTTAACCTCTTCTATGCCTTCTTGCTGCATAAAATCAAGAACCATGTATTCCAATTCATCAATGAGTAGCCCAAAGAGGGTTGGGGAAAGTGGGCATCCTTGTTTGACACCAATAGTGCTTGCAAAAAATTCTGAAATTCCATCTCCCATACGTAATCGACATATCACTTTTTGGTAGATGCGAAAGACTGCATGTATAAATTCTCTTGGCACTTGAAGGCTTTGCATACGTCTCCAAAGATTTCCTCGCGGTACCATGTCAAAAGCTTTCTTGAAATCCACAAAGCAACAATACAACTTTTTTCCTTTCAATCGAGACGCTTCCATAAGAACTCGAAGAGTGACAAGGTGATCAATAGTGCTATGATGCTTTCGAAAACCTGCTTGGCCAAGCGCACGTTTGCCATTCTTTTCAGCCCATTCACTTATTTTCATCTCCATGATACATCCAAATAACTTTGCCATCAAAGAACCAACCATTATAGTGCGATAGTTGTTCACATTGTTTACATCTCCTCCTTTGTGCAAAGGTTTGATCCAATTTGCACTCCAATCATGAGGCATGCCATACTGAAGTGCAAGGTTAAACATATCGCATATCCAATATCGTGTTTTCTTGCTTGTCCATTTAATCATTTCAGCCTTGACACCTTGAAGGTCACCTGCCTTGCGAGTAGCAAGTTTCTCAAGCGCGCGGCATACATCTTCAATGGTAAAGAAGGGAGACATAAATGGAAGGGAGCTACAACCCTCCATCTTATCAACATTGGGTTGCTCATAGAGGTTCTTACAATGCATATACATATCCTCAAGAGTCAAGTCACCAAAGCTCTCAACGCGCTTGCCTTTTAGATTTTGCCAAAACTTGCCACATGCATGTGCTTTCTCTTGTGCTAAAAGAAGTTGTTTTTCGACTTCCCACCTTCTCCTCTTCTTTTGAACAAGTGCTTTGTATGTGTGTGAACATTCCAAGTAAACTTCCTTGTCTTTGATTGCATCCAATCTTAGCAAGTGTTTTCGGGCTTGACTACATTCCATGTCAAACCATTTCTTCTTGGTGCTACCCTTCTTAGACCTTTTGCAAGACATGTGTTTCGCCGAAAAGCATTCCTTCGCACAAGAGAAAATTACTTCTTTGAAAACTTTCCACTTGCATTCTAATGTTGGGCTCCCTTGATGCTCTATCATGCTTAACATTTGGTCCACCATATCAGCATATATAAGTGCTCGTTTGAAGTCTAGACGTAGGTACAAATGATTCACATCATGATTGGAGGCTACATGCTCGGGCCGTTTACCACACTTGAGGTCAATACATAACATCCTATGATCCGATTCCGGATTCCATTCACCAAGTGTAAAGCTTTGTATGCATTCTAGAGTGGCTTCTGAGAACAACATATAGTCAATCACGCTAGCACCATTGTGCTTTCTACATGTAAAGTCATTGGTGCCTTGCCATAGAGATACACCATTTGCAATGAGCATTCCGGTACTATTGCACATATGTAGAAGTGACTTTCCATAGTGATCCACTTCTTTTGCATCATTAGAACTTCGATTATACATGTATGAGTCATCCACTCTTCTTGATACATGCGGCATGTCGACTTGTTGTGTGTCGTGTTGTAACATATTTGTGTGAGCATTCATGTCTCCAAAAACAATGACTTCACCTTGATCCTTGTAATAAGCAATGTCTTCCTCCAGTTCAACAAAGGGCTGATCTCTATCCATATTCAAGCGAGCATAAAAGTTGGAGTCATAGTGAGGAATGTAGCAGCCGGCCACAAACATGACTTGACCATTTGGTGGGCTGATTTTCAGCCATAAGTAGCGTTTATACTTATCTTCTTTGACAATGGAAACATCTTTCAAACCCTTTTTGGTCATACATGCTATGCCTCCTTGGCCTCTTCGTTGCTTTGCATTTTTGGCCCACATCAAAGAATGTACATCGTATTTGTCAAATCCAAGAATTCGTTGCGCATCATGCTCCCATGTTTCGACAAGAAGTATCACATCGGAGTCATTGGTAAGCTCATCAATGCCAATTCCCGCATTCCATGGATACCCGTTACAATTCCAAAAGCTTATTCGCAAGCGTGAGTTGGTCTCATAGATCATGTGTCCCTATTTGTTGGGTGGACTTGCATCCTCCTCAAGTGCCTTTTCTTCTTGAGATGATACCTTAACCTTCTTGCTTCTTTCCTCGTATGCTTTGCGACGTACATTTTGTTGCATAAGAGTGCGATCCTCATATACATTACAACCCGTTCCTTTGAGGTAGATCCAACCATTGTCAAGGATGATCTTTCTCTTTACCTCATCAGCCATGGTACATACAATAGGTCTTTCTCCCGAGCGAGGGACTCCTTGTTTTCCAACTCGATGTGCACCATAAGCCATGATTCCTGACATGCCAAAGTGTGTAGCAAAAAACTCTTCAATAGCAACCGCAAGAGATTGGGGTGTTTCCATGCTTTCCTTCTTGATTCCACGAATGACGATGTTCTTTGAGCGTTTTTGTCGTTCTTGCAATTCTTGAGTGTCCACATTCTCTACATTCTTTGCTTAGACAACGGCTTGTGTGATAGGAGATGTAGAAACCACATTATCCTTACATATATCAGCCCATGATTTGGATGCATTTCTCATCTCACATACATCATGTCGTATTGTATCTATCGTTTCCTCTTTCAATACATGATCACTCTCAACTTTGCTCAAGCGCTCTTTCACTACATTCATGTCCACAAGAGAGCGTTTACATTCTTGAACTTCATTCTCAAGATGCATCAAGCGCGTTGTTTGCATTTCAAGAACCTTCTTGAGGTGCTCATTCTCCACAACGAGAACTCTTAAAGTACCATTCTCCATTGCAAGTGCGCGCAACTCTTCACCTTGCTTGTTGACGGTTTCTTGTAACGAGATCAAGTAAGCCATGATCATTGCTTCCGTTGTTGTAGACGATGTGGTTGGATTAGCATCCAAATTCCTTGGAGATTTTGCATCATTCTCCATGGCGAGTGTGGCTTTTCCACCCTTGCGAGTTTTGTCTGACATTGCCTTCAAGTCGGCAACAAAAACGCAAAGTTTTGACAGTTTTTTCAGTTCTGAGATGCTGTTACAGCAAAGCCTTCCATTACACAGAAAAATTCTATCTTTACATCAATGCGTAGAGGGCTTCGTGCTCTTCGATTGAGGCTATAGATCACCTAAATCGGAGTTCGGATGAGCAAGTTATGGTCAAAAGAGTGAACTGCTGTCTACTAGGTCAAAAAACGGCTGTGTGTAGACACACACACACACACAGAGAGAGAGAGAGAGAGAGAGAGAGAGAGAGAGAGAGAGAGAGAGAGAGAGAGAGAGAGAGAGAGAGAGAGAGAGAGAGAGAGAGAGAGAGAGAGAGAGAGAGAGAGAGAGAGAGAGAGAGAGAGGGATATGGCGATCGATGGGGGAAGGGATGAGGGAGTTGAGAGTATGTGTGTGTGTGTGTGTGTGTGTGTGTGGTGGGGGTTAAGAGAGAGAGAAAGTTGGTTGCTACGCCATATGGCTACCAACAAGAGGATGAGAGAGGGTGAGAGAGTCAATGCGAGGCAAGAGAGAGAGTGGGTGAGGGAGAGAGTTACAGAGAGGGAGAGTATGGACGAGCGGGAGAATGTGGGGAGAGTGTGAACGAAATAATGAAAGAGAGAGAAACATTGTTTTGTCCCATGTATGGCTGTTGCCGACCCGAAAACGAGAGGGAGAGTGAGAGAGAGGGAGAGAGTTAGAGAGAGTGATTGGGTGAGGGTGTGGGAGAACGAGGGAGAGTATGGAGAGTGTGAGAGATAGGGTAAGGGGAAAGAGCGGGCGAGGGAGAGAGAGAAAGTGGGTAAAGGGGGGAGAATGGATGAGGGAGAGAGAGTATGGCAGCGGCCCGCATGGTTAACAAACAAGAAGGGAAGAGAGGGGGCTTGGTGAGGGTGAGAGAGTGTGGACGAGAGGGGAGAGGGAAAGAGGAAAACGTGAGAGTGTGTGTGGGTGTGCGAATAATGCGAGAGAGAGAGAGAGAGAGAGAGAGAGAGAGAGAGAGAGAGAGAGAGAGAGAGAGAGAGAGAGAGAGAGGCTCTTATCTATGCATGGTGGCCCCTTTGAGTCAGAGAAAGTAAGTTTTATGCGCTCATTGGGCTTGGTGGCACAGAGAGAGAGAGAGAGAGAGAGAGAGAGAGAGAGAGAGAGAGAGAGAGAGAGAGAGAGAGAGAGAGAGAGAGAGAGAGAGAGAGAGAGAGAGAGAGAGAGAGAGAGAGAGAGAGAGAGAGAGAGAGACGATGTTGGCGGAGCCGAGCAGGAGAGGGAGGAGCTGTCTTCTAGTGATAATGGAGGAGTGTGGCCAAACTGAGAGGCGGCCCACCGCCTGCAAGCATGGAAGGGGTGGTGGTGCATGCTAAAAACATTTTTTAAAATTTGTTTTCTCGTATGGTGCTCCTTCCCAATTGGGGTTGGTTCTTGCAGCCGCGGTTTCAAAAACCGACTATCATTAGCCCTCCCTTCTGGCTATAGGCATTCATGTCTCTATCCCTGCCTTTTATTCCTCTTCACCTCATCCGTAGGAGTCGATATTGAGTTGCCTTCTGAACTAGCCATTCCATTTGGCCATTGGTGAGATTTCTGGGATATCCGTGAATCTGCAATAGGTCCGGATGATAGCCTGTTCCTTGGAATAGTGCGGGCTGATTAAATGGGAAGCCCATGGCTTCCAAAATTTTATGTAAGTGTCCTCCTGGATCCCAAGTGAAGAATAGGATCATTATTTGCAGTGTCTGAACAATAAAATTTGCATGCCAAATAGGACCAAATTTGTAACCACTAGTAGCGAGAGGAGAAATGAGCATCTTGGCTCCTCCAAAGAAAGAACTGAAAATTATGATTCCCAAGAGTGTGCCAAGAATCCACCATATATGGCCACCTTGTTGGTCTGGTGAGCTCCTGTTGTCTTCAAAATCTTGCTCACTACCGCGTCTGGAAAATCGTGCAAGCATATCATGCTCCTCTTGGGTGTGCTCAAACATGTTAGCTGTCTTTTCTGATGTTGATAGTAAGCCACTAATAGCCGTTTCTTCGGCTCTCATAAAATATTTTATGAAGCCACTTCACCCCACAAAAACACCCTAGCACAATGACTAGGCTCACTTTTTCATTGTAAATAGTGTGCGTGCGTTTAGGGTTTTTATCACATTTTTTAATCAAGTAATTGGGCTAGGAGACAAAAAAATAAATATAAAATATTAAGGTCCTCTTCATGTAAATATTTTCTATCAAATAAAGGACCTACGTATAAAGGGTTTTTTCAAATTTTTTGTATTTATATAAATATATATTCCTAGGTGTGCGTTATCAGGCCTAAGTATGCTAGCTTCCATCGTGTGTCATTCCTTATACATATTTTACTATCATTCTATTCCTTAAGCTCTACTCACACAAGCCTTGAAAAACCTTTATGTGACTTCATCATAAAAATTTACCAATAACCTTATCGGCTCCGTCATATTTTTTTCCATCCCTCCCTGTTAAATATTCACAAGTAAATAGATTTCATCTTCAAATAAATTCCATAAATCACTTAAAGTAGAGAATAATTGAGGGTCCCTTCCCTCATGATTTTCGTGCTTATATTTTATATATTTTTTGCCACCATGCATCCCATGTGTCCATTTTTCATGACTAGCTAGCCTATCTTTTTATGCCACAAGTGTATAATATATTTGATACTTATCATATACCATACAAATGTGCAAGATCCATGGCAATATAGGTCATGGTTGATGTATGGGGGGCTCACTTGGAAGACTACAAAGGAAAAAGAATCAAATAGTGGCCCACTTCAAGCCTTATTAGGTGCTACAGAGACATCTTTTTGCTCGAATTTTGGCACCTTCTTTTCATCCGAATCTGAGGATGTGTCTGGAAAAGAAAATGTAGCTCATGAGCTGAAGTATTTTTCACAATTTTTTAAGAAATTTTGAAGTCAAGGGCGATGTTACATGAAATTTATGGCCGACTTCAGAACTGTCACCTATACACCAAAAAATCTTCCTATTTTCTCTCACCCCTTCCACACACCTACTCACTCTTACACACTCCTACCTCTCTTTCCCACACCCAAACCTGCAAGTCCCATGTCATATTTCACCCTCTTCACCATTGCCACTTCTCTCACACCTCCATAGCCTTCATCCTCCATTTCTACACCCCTATGTGCTCCCCTTTCTCTCTACATATATGTCCATATTACCATACCCGCTTCAGCTTTCTAAAGAACTCCAAAAAATAAAAAAAAATCCAAGGTTAACCTCTGCAAATGAAGTCTTGTATCATGAATTATCCAAGGTTTGAAGATAACATAGCTTCATCTCGACACGTGCAACTTCGCCATGCTGACCGCTTCTTCTACCGGTGTTGTAAAGAGGTGTATGTCAACTTCTCCAAAGCTTCAACCTCTCTTTACAAGCATATCCCTTCTATAACTTTCCTCATCATATATCTCACCATTTGGTGAATGATTTTGTAAATATTTTGTAGTGAATATTACTAACCACTAACCACTAACCTTATTTTAAAAATACACCCTCCACTATCTATTAGAGTAGGCACTCCCAAATTATTCACCCAATCCTCTCTCCTTTCATCCTCAATAATTCTCTTTCCTTGAGCCCACATCCATGTGACTCAAAGGATAAGAGAGACCCATCCTCAGTTAAAAAATAGAAATATGCATAATCTTTGATTTCTTCAAATAAACTTGATTAGGTCTAATCCTAATTGGGGCTTCTAAAACCTATAAATAGAGCCCTTCTCTCCCTTGTAAATCATCACATGATCACACTACCCACACCATTCTCCACACATAACACATCACTCTTCAAGCCTAGTTGTGTAGAGTGTGTGCGTTGTGAGTGCTCTATTCCATCACTACACATAGGTGCATGGAGCAGCTTGAAGTTAGTTATGCCATCTAGCGGAGTGGAGTGATGCCATAATCTTCATCACACTTGTAGCCTACTCTTGTGCATAAATAAGATTTATAGTTTTGGGTGCAATTGTATGCAGCAACTACGACTCTTCTCTCCAAATTGACTTGATAAGTTGGCTCAACAGGTGGTTGAATGTATATTGTCCTTGAAGTCTGTTGTGCCATTTCATGCTTGGTGGTTTGAGGGCTTGTTGAATTGTTTGCCTAAAAGTCAATTGTAAGAGGGTGCTCGGTGAGAGGGCGCCCGTGAACCTAAGACAATTTGTGTATTGGCAACAAGGTCAAGTTTTGTGTTGTCTCTCTGTTTCTCATGAAGATTTGTGTGCATCTAGTCTTTAAGGCTAAGACTGAGTTCGTCAAGTTGATTTTTGCTCTTTACCTCTCTCTGGTGTGGTGAATGTTTGTGTTTGGTGTGTGTGGATATCTTGCATTCCCCTCCCTTTGTGTGTTTGAGTACAAGGAGATATTGTGTGCATCCTAGTTCGCATCTACAACTATGTGGTGCCCCTTTTCTTGTTTGGTTTTTGGCTGTGGGTTGTTGTTGTCTTTGATTGTGCTTGCCCCAGCCCCAATTGAGTAGCACGAGAGCCTTGAAGGGTGTTTCAAGGCTGCTCTTCTTGTTGCCTGCCCCATACCGCCTCAATTTTGGTGCCCCCACTGAGCAACGAGCGGTTGTGTTAGCATACACAAGGTAAGTCTTGAAAAACTAGTTGTTTTCCACCACCTCCTAATGCTGCTCATGCAATTCAACTTCATTAGTTTCATTGGGTACAAGGGATTAGGATAAATGTTCGCATTGTTCTTTTTTCAACAACGTATTCTATTCCTCTTTGGTGCTGAAGCATTAAGAGATATTCCAAATCCCCAAATCCTATTATACTCCCACTTGTAGACTATGATGTCTCTTTTGATGTGCATGTTTTTATCTTGTTTTAGCTAGGTTAATGAATCAAGAGGACTTGTATCGTACATTCATTCCTTTGGCTAGACAAGACGTGCATGTAATAGTTGGCAGAAAGCTACAATTTCAACGTGTTTTTCGTCGTATGTTTGGACCTAGGCAAGTAGCGGCTATCAATGCCTCAGTCAATCCGTTCATTTTGCCATTGATTTGCTACGATCTAAGCTTTGATGTTTACATTTTCATTCTACTTTGAAATTTGATTTTGCAAAACAAACTATAAAAAAAGAGAAAGAAATTTTTGAGTAAAACCAGTGTTGACAACTGGGTCAACAACACAATATAACTCAAGTTTCGTACCAAAGTCTTATCTTTTGCGAGTTATGAAATGCTACGGATTATGTCTATAAAAGTCATTTGTAATGAGTAGATATTCTAGTTTCAGAAGCCGGGGTGCAATGGCACTTCCAGATTGTAAATACAAAGCCATTTGACCCTTTCAACCCCATTTTTGGTTAAACCTAAGCTGGCCTTAGTATATAAGGTACCTAGGTCATTTTGTAAAAAAGACTTTTAATCATAATCAAAACTTTCGCGCTGCCGTCTACTGTGTGTGAGAGAGAAAGAGAGTGAGCGTGAGCTTTATCCTCTAGCTACGCACGGCTCGCTCAACACATTGGAGATCCAACTACACCATTGTTGTAGGCTCTAGGAGAGCTACGCGACAACGCGAAGCATTCCATGCGAGACGAAGCACACACGCCGACGCATCTACGAGCTATTTGTGGCCGTAAGTGTATCAAACGATGTCTGTTTTCTACGTGCTAGTAGTCTATAGAATCGTGGCGACATAAGCTACGCATAGGTACTCATAAATTTTAGTTTCGGGCACTTTAAAAATTCTGCTCTGTCATCCTATGGGTTTTCCATAGATGGGTTTAGAGTAAGGGTTTTGAGTTTAGAAGCTTAGGAATAGGTGTATCCGAGTGAGGGGATGGTGTTCCTTAAGTTTCTTACGAATCTAGTAGGATTAGGTGAGTTACCTTCCGTATGTGTGTATGTGGCTAGGTGGTGTAGTTGAGAGTAGTGAGGTTCTTGATTGTGGTATATTTGGCCTTCCAGAGTGTTATATGTGTAGGATGGTCTCAGCCTGACAAGCTAAAGAGATTTCCTCCGTGTGCCTATCGTTTCATCTGTGTCCTCGATTGACATTATGTTGATCTAGGTAGTGTTTGCATGCACTTCATGGGTGTGTGAGTCGCTTCCGTCCAACATTGGCGCCGCTGCCGGGGACACAAGGACCTAAGTAGGTTTCCTACTAACACTCGTGTGATTGTTGCTTGATTTAGTTTCGGCTAAAGAAAGCGTTTTTCTTAAGTGGATCTGGAAGAGGATATTCCGCGATCAAGTGGATAGCCAGGAAGCGTGTGTCTTGCCGAGGGTTTGCGACTAGATAGGTTTAGTTAGGATCTATGGATTAGAGTAGTTGTTGGTGGTCGAGTGATTTGTGAGGTGATAAAAGCGTTTACTAGTCCGTGTGTGGCAGTGAAGCGTTTTTCTACTCATAGATGCAAAACCCCATATGATTTGTAGGAGTAGCTTTAGGTAAGTAATCCGATTCTGATCTAGAGCTATTCAACACTGAATTATTTGCTATAGTGCTTGATTTCATTTGAAATCACGGAAAAGTGTGCTTTTGAGGGTAAAAATGCATTAAACAAGCTTTTGTGGATATTTTTGTATGACCGACTGATGCTGTGCATATAAAAGAGCATTTGCAAGGGTTCTGTGAAGAAAACCTGCAATTCTGTAAACATAGACATCCTACGCGTAGGATGTCTCAAGGGGGTTTTGGAGACCAAATTTGAAAATTTTGACTGCACCAGTGGGTTTAGAGGGTAGGTTTTACCCTAGTAGCATATTGACCTGGGTGTTTTTCCCTATTTTTGTTGACCAAAAGCCAAAAGGCGGAGTCAGAGAACGTAAAACTTCAGAAAAGGCTTAAATTGAGTGATTTTTGCATGTTTTTGCAATTGTGAAGCATACTTGCACTTGCTGAGAGCATAAGGAAGTATCATGGACACTTCAGTCTCAAAAAATCAGCAGTAGACATCCTACGCGTAGGATGTCTACAGGGTGATCTGGGCATTTTTTTGAAAATCTGAGGCTACCAGTGTGTTTAGAAGGTAGGTTTTACCCTATTTTCACCGGGAAAGTGGAAATTTGACCAAATTTTGACAGATCAAAGCCAAAAGACGAGAATTGCCAGACATCCTACCCAAATTGTGTCCAAGCCCTAATTTTGAGACCAAACCATAGGATGACTCCATATGCATGTTCTAAATGTTGTATTGAGTGCATGTGATAAATTTCATCTCATTTGGGTCAGTGAAAGTGAAGATTGAACAGACTTTAGCGTTTTTGGATAGACAAAAGGCAAGAACAGCTAAAATTGGGGACTTTTGAAATCCAAACCAAAATCTAAGCATATCACTGGGTTACTGATATCAAGGGGAAGTTGTGGGACAAGTCTGGGGTCAAACAGGCCAAAAAGACATCCTACGCGTAGGATGTCTTCACCATGATTTAGCACTCCAAATCAACCTCTGAGCATACCACAGTGATCAGCACCTTAAGGAGAGTCTGTGGTTCAAATTTGGGGCAATTTTGAGCAGTTAGACATCCTACGCGTAGGATGTCTAAGGTATGATTCTGAGACCAAAATTCTCCTGTGACCATACCATGCTGTAGTATAGCCTTAGGCAAGCCTCCTAGACAAATTTATTCCATTTTGGAGTTGATTTGACTTGGGAATTCATCAGAACAGACATCAAGCTTTTGAAATAGATTCTTGATCATTTGACCAACCTATAGGTGTCAGAATCAAAAAGTAAAAATAGCTGTGAGTTTAGCACATCAAGGGGAAGCTACAGTGCAAGTTTGAGCTGAAACAGAGCAAAAAGACATCCTACGCGTAGGATGTCTCCAGCTTGATTTAGGACTCCAAATCAACCTATGAGCACACCACTGTGATCAGCACATCAAGGAGAAGCTGGGGTGAAAATTTCAAGTCATTTTGAGCAAAAAGACATCCTACACGTAGGATGTCTCAAGGCCATTTTTAGGTCCAAATGAAATTCTGAGCATACCATTGTGTTGCTGGACTTAAGGAGAGTCTCTGGACCAAATTTTGTTAAATTCTGAGCATATAGACATCCTACGCGTAGGATGTCTCTAGGCCAGTTTGAGGGTCCAACTGAAATTTTGACCATACAGGAGTGTTCACAGTGTCACAAAGATCTCAAATCTTCTTTTAAAATTGAATTTGGACTCATTTTGACCATTCTAAACTGCATTTCACTGTTTTGGCCATAACTTTCACAAACGGTATCGGATCGGAAAAGTTTTTATATCAAAACGAAGCCTGAGAGCAGGCGGCTCTACAAATATTAGAGAAAAACTTGAACTAAATGCATGCCAACGACAACCATTTAGTTCAACTTGGAAAAAAACGTCGTTTGAGGCCTCAAAATTCATCCGCAAGTTAGGGGTGTCTGAAAGCGACAATTTGCGAGAATTGTGACGAAACAGTTACGGTTTTGGACATAGTTTCGACTTTTCCCTAACCAAAGCACTTGAACACAGTGGACTAAGTCTACTTGAACCAAGCAAAAGCTCTTAAGCCCAGAAATCTTGTCTACCCTAGATTCAAACGCAGCTTACATAAGCTTGGAGATCCTGACGATAGAGGAATGTCCTCCCACAATGGATCTTCCAAACTTGCAATTGATAAAGATCCATCTTGTTGAGAGAGTTTGGATGATTGGTCATGAGAGTGAAGGACTATATAGATACATTGAAGACAATGAGGTCAATCTTTATAGGTGCTCAGATCCATACCTAGAAGAGATAACGGATTACAAGCTCTTATACGTCTACACATACGGAGTCGACTGTCAATGGAGATCTATAGTTGTCGACACGTATGGATGAGAATACAGAGTTGTAGAAATCACAAATCCATTGACTGTACTAGAAAGAGGTGGATATTTGGTCAATGAAGGACCACAAATGCCTCCACCAAACACGAGAATTTCTATAGGAATTCCAAGAAGAGAGCCACCAGAATTCCCTTCAAGAACGATAACGATGAGGGCAAGCTTTTTGCAATGGGGCCTCTAAACCCAAACCAATGGGCCTACCCTCACAAAATGTTCGTAAAGAGGTACGCACACTACTTGGGGCACCACCTTCTTTTGGGAGCGGATAAGGAAACCAATCAAAATAACACTTGCACTCACCCACTCAAGCAACACACTTTGAAAACCCCCTTACTCTATATACACTTTGGACACTTGAACACCATCAACGATTATGCAACCCAATGTCGTGCATCAAAATGAAATATGCAATTTGTGGAATAGCATTCACCTTCTCCCCATAAGAATACCCATAATACATCCAAACTCTTCCTCTCTCAAGCACTCATCAAAAAATCATGCGCACAAGACTTGCCTCTCAAACACACAAGAGAATCACTTACATCAAACTAACACACTTTGCATAGAGAGCTCATCTCCATCTATGCAATGCCGTGACACAAATAAAATCACCATGAGAGGTAGACACATGCATATGTAATGAAGCAAAAGAGAGTTGGAGTGAGAAATTTCTTTAGACCAATTGAATAAGTGTGGAGAAACAAACCAATGGTAAATTGAGAATAGAACACTTACTTGATTTCTCGCACACCTTTTAAGGGGAGGACAGATGCTGGCTAACCATCACGAATTGCGACACTTGAAAGTTTTGAAGATGATTTCATGATCATTAACATAACCATGAGAGAGATCATGATGTATTTACAAGTTATTGAGGTGCTACAAATGATTTATTGGGTTGATGGAGTAAGAGATTGTAGAATGGAAAGAGTGGAGAATAGAGTTGCACTTCCTCCAAAGAGGAGGGTTAGGAGGGAGGATGTGAAAGAGGGAGAGTTGGGGTTTTCTCTACTATTGATCAAGAAACAACATGAAGTTGAAAAAATAGGTGTTTGTCCTTGAGTCTCTCCAAGGGGGGCTATTTATAGTTGTGTAGGAGTGGGATTATGCTACACTTAATTAGAGTAAGTGATTAGACCTAATTAAGTGTCCTTTGACCACTCATTGAATATTGGACATAAAAGGGACTATTTATTCACCCAAAATATCATTTTAGACCGTGAAGGCTCCATAGGGATGCATAATGTAGGTGGGCCCCACCATGAGGCCCTACGGGTGGCTCCTGCGGGGTATCTCAACTTGTCTGTCTTGGCATTTAGAAAGCATCTTTAGGTTGGTCCCATCACATGCAAGTGACCTTGAACACTCATTGCTCTTCTAGAAGATGAGTAGGGGAAAAATAAGATCTCACCCTCTTGATTTACTTGATTTACAGTTCTCTTTTGCTGCGAATCTGACAGATTTACACTATTTTAACCGTAACTTTTTACTTGTAGCTCGGAATGACATGCTTCAAAAGGAAAAATTGACCTTCTCAACATGTTTGATATGAATTTGGACTATTCTTCACGCCCATGCACCAAGGAATTTGGTTTGGAAGGTCCACACTAGGCTAGGGAACCTTTTGCTTCCAAGTCTTCTTGTATGGGCCCTTTGCTTGTATGCATCCAAGGGGAATCATGCTTTTTCAAAAGGCTATGATGCTTAAACAAATAGAGGAGGGCCCAATATTATTTTCTTGTGAAAAGAATATACAATTGGAGTCTTTTTGAAAGGAGAGAAACTATATGTATATTCTTAAGAGATATTGGGCCACCTATGTAGGGGGCATAGAAGACTTGTAGAGAGGGACCATAATCTTTGGTAAAGACAAGTGGAGAGTTGATTTCCATGGGAATTTATCTATATGGGGTGGAAGATGGATATATTATTTTTCTACTACTAATTCACAAGAGGTAAGAAAGTTTGGGGGTATATAGTTGGTTATTGTATGCTTATTCTATTTACAAAGCAAGAAAAGAAAAGGGTGGTAATATAAATATATGACTAAGGTGAAAATTTTGGGAAGAGTATAATGTATGTGTCGCCACAAAGGTTAAACGAAGAGGGGGAATTTACTCTAGATATCTTAATAGCGTAGAAAAATATATACACATATGAGGAAGAGGACGTTGAGTAGGCTGACAAATGTTGCAAAAAGATGGTTACCATTTTATGCCACTCATATTAGTCCTCCCCCAAGCCTAGAGATATTCATATCTTTAGGAGGACGATGTTGCTTCTTTTTCTTCTTTTTTTTTCTCTTTTTTTTGTCATTTTTCCTTTTTCACTTTTTTTTTTTTCAATAGGAGGAGTGTCATGCACTCTTTTACTCCATTAGACCTGCTTTTCATTACCTCAATCCGATAAATCGGAGATGGGAGGGTTGCCTTGGGTATGTTCAGATTCCAAGGCTGGTTCTTCTTTGCACATCAAAGCTTTAAAAATAGGTGGAGCATTTTCCAAGTCGAAGGGAGCCATGTCAATTTGGAGCTTAGACGATGTAGGCAGATGACTGCCTATCAACGGATTGATACGTTGAAAGTAGGGCTTTAATCTCCATCCATTGACTCTGGTCTTGTGGAGTTTTCCTGATAAATCTGCTAATCTATAACTACCATTCCCAAACTTTGTTTTTATCATGAAAGGTCCCTCCCATCTTTGCAAAAACTGTTTGTCAAGTCGAGTATCAAGTCGGTTATCATAGCGAAGAACCAACATACCTTCCTTCAATCCTTTCCCCTTGAGCTTCTTGTTGATTTTATCCCTTTGGCTTGTCGCTTTGGTGATGTAGTGATCAATGGGGAGAAGTGCTTCCTGTCCATAAACTAGATGAAAAGGGGTGAATTGGGTAGATACCTTGAAAGATGTCCTATACGCCCAAAGAGCAGCCATCAAATGGCGATCCCAATCATTAGGCCGGTCCACAACCTGCTTAGAAATGATCTTACATATCATTCCATTCACTTTTTCCACCAATCCATTGCATTGAGGATAGTAGGGTGTGGAATGCATGTGTTTCCCTTTTAACCTCCTCAAGAGATCATTCAGAAGGTCAGCCCTAAAACCCGGGCCTCGATCTGATAAGATTTCTAGGGGTGTTTCAAACCTACTACAAATATGATCAAAAATAAACTTTGATACCTCTTCAGCTGTGATTCGGGTTGTGCTTGTTGCTTCCACCCATCGTGTCATGTAGTCAACACCCATGATGATGAAAACCTTCCCTGTAGAAGTACGAGGTAGGGGACCTATTGCATCCACACCCCACTTTTCAAAAGGGCCATAAGATATTATTGGGACTCGAGGCTCATATGTTAGTCGTCTATCCCCAGCAATTCGGCATGGCTTACATGCCTTACACCAATATTGGACAGCACGATGTAAGCTTGGCCAAATCAACCCTGCTTGTAAAATCTTCCTACTTGTAATATCTTGAGAAAAGTGACCACCACAGACATCATCATGACATGAAAGAAGAATTTTCTCTATCTCTTGCACACCTGGTACTCTCCTCAAGACTAAATCTTTCCCTTTGTGATATAAATCATCCCCGATCAACTGGTAAGGTGTGGCCTTCTTAACTAGTCTATGTCTTTGCACGTTGTCTAAGTGTTTGGGACACTCACCTGCTTGTAGAAAGAAGATAATGTCTTTTAGCTCCTCTTGACCTTGATATTTGGGTTCATATAGTTTCACACCTCCTACCACCATTTGAAGCTTTTCATTTGCGAGTAAGTCTGCTTCCTTGTTATGAGTTCTCACAATAAGTTGTACCTGTGTTGCTTTAAAACCCTTCATCAAAGCTCTTACACTACTAAGCCACTCAAACAATGTACGATTCTTGCACCTCCAAGTCCCTTGGATTTACCTGACCACTAGCAAAGAATCACCTTTTATAATAAGTCTTTGTATGCCTAATTCTTTGCATTCTTCTAACCCAAGGGTTAGAGCAGCATACTCAGCCTCATTGTTAGAGTGAACACTGGGTAGAGTGATACCTTTTCTAACCATTACCTTCTTTTGTGGGTTCAAAATGATGATTCCCCCTACTGCTTTGTCTTGTTGGTGTTGATAAGCTCCGTCAAAGCATAAAGTATGTGCATTATCAATCTCCTTCACTTTGAACTGTTTTGAGCCTTCCTCTCTTTGTAGTCGTGATCCTTCCCTTTCTCTCACTTTGTAGGTGAGAATGTGTGCAAGTCCTGCTCTTGTGCTATCTTCTACAAGGAAAGTGTATTCAAATTCTTGGAGTTCAAGCACCCACTTTGCTATTCTAGATGAGAGGCTCATGTGTTGGACTACATATGGTAGATTGTGCTCTAAGGTGAGAAAAACAAATGGCACAGGGAGAAGATACGATCGAAACTTCCTTACCGCAAACAAAATTGCAAAGACCACTTTCTCCATTTCAGTGTATCCCTTCTCGGCTGGAGTCATCACCTTGCTTGCAAAATAGATCGGCCTCATGTATGATGTTTTAGGATCTTTTTGCATCAAAACAACACCAATTGCTTCGAAACCTACACTTGGAGTGACATAGTAGGTCTCCTTTGGATCTGGTGGCATTAGGATTGGGAGAGAGCTAAGAATGCCCTTCACTTCCTCAAAACATTTTGCATGTTCCCTCCCCCATTCAAATGTAGATTGGCTTGCCAACCTATGCAAAGGGGCGATGGCTTCTGCTAGGAGATGGATGAAGCAAGACATGTACCTCACTTTGTGGTTGAAGGTCATTAGCTCCTTAGTTGTTTTTGGTGGAGATAATGACAAAAGGGCCTCTACTTTAGAGGGATCCACTTGAATTCCTTGTGAAGAAACCACATGGCCTAGCAAAACCACCTGAGATTCACCGATATGACACTTCTCTGGGTTGAGTTGTCCCCCAATTTGATGGAGCCTCTTAAGCCCCTCTTCAACCTTTTGGCAATGAAGTGATCTACAACTATAAATACAGAAATCATCCATAAAGACTCTTATAGATTTTCCAAAGAATGGCTGAAATACAAATATTGTGAATCTCATGAAGGTGCTAGGAGCATTGGTGAGCCCAAAATGCATTACTCTGAATGCAAAACATCCCCAAGGTGTGATGAAGGTGGTTTTTGGTTGGTCCTCTTCTGCTATTCTAATTTGAAAATATCCTGAATACCCATCACACACAGTGTAGCATTCGTGACCTGCTATTTCATTCAAAATTTCATCTTGGAAAGGGAGAGGGAAGTGGTCCCTCTTTGTCGCAGCGTTGAGGGGTTTGTAATCCACGTAGAGCCTCCACTTACCATTCTTCTTGGGAGTGACTACAATAGGAGATACCCATTCGGAGTTAGATACTGGATAGATGAAGCCAGCCTTCAAGAGTCGATTCACTTCTTGTAGGAGAGCCTTTTGTTGCACAGATCCTAGTCGCCTTAACTTTTGAGCCACGGGTTTGGTCCCTGGTTTCAATTCAATTCGATGCTCTATTACATCTACACCTCTTATTTGTGAGTAGTTAGTGATAAACAAATTGGGATACCTCCTTAACATATTGATGTAGGACCTCTTCTCCTCACAAGTAAGATCTTTTGCAAGCATCTTCTCAAATCCTTCTTCAAGGTGGTGGCATCTTTCATCCCCTCGTGTGTGATTGTCTATTGGCTTTTCTTCTACAGGAACATCTTGAGTGTTGGTGTTGAATACAATTCCCATTACCTCCAAAGAAGACTCCTCTTCACTGGTTGATGCACTGGTTGATGCTTCCTCATCACTTGAGTAAGGACTCTCCTCCTCGCTCTCTTCATCTGCCGTGGTTTCATAGTTGATATCTAGTTGCTTTCCTTCTCGCCAATCATACACCACCAGTTGATCCTTCTTAAGAATCAAATGACCACTTCCCCATTTTTGATCTGCATTCACAGCAATGAGCCAAGGCCTCCCTAGGATGATGGGATAGCCCTCCCCCTTAGCTGGCATGACATACATATCCACTCGTGCATCTATGTTACATACAGAGACTTTTACATTTTCAATGATCCCCAAACACTTCACACTTGAGTTGTTGGCTAGCCTAGCTTGACAATTAGAGGACTTTGTAATTTCAAGCCCTAACCTGTTCATTGATTTTTCCGTGATCACACACATTTGAGCTCCACCATCAACATATACATTAGACACCTTTTTACCCCTTATGTAAGCATCCACAATGGGTTCCACATCTTTTTGTAGCTTTGAGGCCACAACCTTAATGGAAAGATTTGCTTTCTTTTTCGGAATTCTTGTACTTACCAACTTTGGCCATTGCCTTCTTACTTTGGCTGATAGGTGTAGAAGTTGAGGCCATGAAATGTTTGGCTTTTGGGTTTGCAAATCCTCCAGGATGTTGTAGGGATCTAGCTCCTTTCCCAATGGGAAGTCGTTGATACCAATTTCCCTTCGCCTTGATCTTTTCTTCATGCTACTTTCAGCTTCTTCCATCTTTGACTTCTTCTTCTTGTCCCTTCTGGCTGAATTTGTTCCTTCACTTCTCATGTCTTCATCCTTATCATGTACTCTTGTGCATTTTTCTACCGGCATAACATCAAAGTTTAGAGTATGCTCATCTATTACCTCTTCTAGCTTGATGATGTTGACTCCTCTTTCTTCCTCCTCATGTGGGACGGGAGGTATATTTTCTGGTGGTGGTGGTCGACGAAGGATTTGTGGGCCTTGAGCTAGTTCTTGCTGTACACTGAGAGGAGGCGGTCTGGGGGGATAAATGTCTCCCGGAAGTCGCCTTGGATGTGGACAATTGTACATTCCATGGCCCATTTCATTGCAATTCCAACATCGCAACTCTTGAGCTTGTCTTCGTTGATTGCGATTCCCTTCTCTTGGTTGTCGTTGTTGAGGTAGGCCTTGTACTAGATTTAGAGTGAGGCTCTCAAGCTGTTGAGTTAGCCTTTGTAAAACCTCTTGTTGAGAGTTATCTCCTATTTGTGAAGATTGTGCAAGAGGGGCCCTAATTGGTGCTTCCATGGTTTGTGAAGACTCCCTCTCACTCACTTCATTCAAACCCCTTGCTCTATGTGCTTGGAAGTGTAGTTTTCTAAACTTGATGATGGCTACCTCACGTGCTTCTTCGAAGGTGGATGGGAATTTTAGCTCTACTTTAGCCTTTAAAAGTGGATACAAGCCAACCATGAATCTCTCTTTTTTTAGAAAGTTAGGTGCACCACCATGATTTTCTAATGTAGCCTCCCACCTACCCCTTGCTCTATGTGCTTGGAAGTGTAGTTTTCTAAACTTGATGATGGCTACCTCACGTGCTTCTTCGAAGGAGGATGGGAATTTTAGCTCTACTTTAGCCTTTAAAAGTGGATACAAGCCAACCATGAATCTCTCTTTTTTTAGAAAGTTAGGTGCACCACCATGATTTTCTAATGTAGCCTCCCACCTACCCCATAGATTGACAAAGGTTTCTTCATAAGAGGGATAGTCTTCAAGTGATACCTGCTTATGTCCAATAAGACATTTCCATAGTCCTTCAGAAGTATCACCTTGCCCGAACTTGGAGAGGAAGCTTGCTCGCAGTCTCTCCCAATTGGACTTGATTTGGGGTTGCAAGGTCTCATACCATGCTTTAGCTTCTACTTTTAGAACCAACGGGAAGGCTCGTAGCTTTACTTCCTCTTCATCTCTCCCGGATATGAGATGTGCCATCTCCAAGTTGTCAAGAAACTCTTGCGCATCTTCCCCACTTCTTGCATAGAACGTGGGAAAAGAACTTGTCATTTTGTTTAGACTTTTTGAAATTTCTTTTTTTTAAAGAAACTTTTCTCTTACGGGCCGCACAAGATTGTTGACACTATAAATCTGATTACATTAAAATGAAGATATACACATCCATTGTTAATTCGTACTTTATCATAGGTAGAATAAATGGATTAATTGAAGCATTGATTTCATTGAGGCGAGTGGATCCAAATATCCTCCTTATGATAGATTGAAACCTAAACTTAGTTGCAATGATTATATGAATGGATTGCCGAGCAATAGGCCTAAAAGGTTCATTGTTTTGATCGTGATTCATGTGCTACTCCTCGTTGTTGGTTTGAAGACCTCGTTCCTTCATATGGCCCTTGAGCACCCCTTCACCACTCCTTGTTCCTGCCTTTAAAACAAAATGAAAACGTGAACATCAAAAGAAGTTTCATAATTGATGATTGGAAGTATAATTGGATTGGGTGATGCCAGTATTTCTCTAAGTCTTTCTGCACCAAACATAAAAACAATGCGTTGCTGGAAAAAGACTTTTCTATCTATGTGAACATTTACTCTAATGTGTTGTGCAAAATGAAATGGATAGATGGGAACTCCATTGTTCATTACGAAAAAATTTGAAGGTAACTTGGAAATATGTTCCTCCGTGGGGGCACCACTTTATGAGGGCGAGCTTTTTGAAATGGGGCCTCTAAACCCAAACCAATGGGCCTACCCTCACAAAATGTTCGTAAAGAGGTACGCACACTACTTGCGGCACCACCTTCTTTTGGGAGTGGATAAGGAAACCAATCAAAATAACACTTGCACTCACCCACTCAAGCAACACACTTTGAAAACCCCCTTACTCTATATACACTTTGGACACTTGAACACCATCAACGATTATGCAACCCAATGTCGTGCATCAAAATGAAATATGCAATTTGTGGAATAGCATTCACCTTCTCCCCATAAGAATACCCATAATACATCCAAACTCTTCCTCTCTCAAGAACTCATCAAAAAATCATGCGCACAAGACTTGCCTCTCAAACACACAAGAGAATCACTTACATCAAACTAACACACTTTGCATAGAGAGCTCATCTCCATCTATGCAATGCCGTGACACAAATAAAATCACCATGAGAGGTATCCACATGCATATGTAATGAAGCAAAAGAGAGTTGGAGTGAGAAATTTCTTTAGACCAATTGAATAAGTGTGGAGAAACAAACCAATGGTAAATTGAGAATAGAACACTTACTTGATTTCTCGCACACCTTTTAAGGGGAGGACAGATGCTGGCTAACCATCACGAATTGCGACACTTGAAAGTTTTGAAGATGATTTCATGATCATTAACATAACCATGAGAGAGATCATGATGTATTTACAAGTTATTGAGGTGCTACAAATGATTTATTGGGTTGATGGAGTAAGAGATTGTAGAATGGAAAGAGTGGAGAATAGAGTTGCACTTCCTCCAAAGAGGAGGGTTAGGAGGGAGGATGTGAAAGAGGGAGAGTTGGGGTTTTCTCTACTATTGATCAAGAAACAACATGAAGTTGAAAAAATAGGTGTGTGTCCTTGAGTCTCTCCAAGGGGGGCTATTTATAGTTGTGTAGGAGTGGGATTATGCTACACTTAATTAGAGTAAGTGATTAGACCTAATTAAGTGTCCTTTGACCACTCATTGAATATTGGACATAAAAGGGACTATTTATTCACCCAAACTATCATTTTAGACCGTGAAGGCTCCATAGGGATGCATAATGTAGGTGGGCCCCACCATGAGGCCCTACGGGTGGCTCCTGCGGGGTATCTCAACTTGTCTGTCTTGGCATTTAGAAAGCATCTTTAGGTTGGTCCCATCACATGCAAGTGACCTTGAACACTCATTGCTCTTCTAGAAGATGAGTAGGGGAAAAATAAGATCTCACCCTCTTGATTTACTTGATTTACAGTTCCCTTTTGTTGCGAATCTGACAGATTTACACTATTTTACCTGTAGCTCGGAATGACATGCTTCAAAAGGCAAAATTGATCTTCTCAACATGTTTGATATGAATTTGGACTATTCTTCACGTCCATGCACCAAGGAATTTGGTTTGGAAGGTCCACACTAGGCTAGGGAACCTTTTGCTTCCAAGTCTTCTTGTATGGGCCCTTTGCTTGTATGCATCCAAGGGGAATCATGCTTTTTCAAAAGGCTATGATGGTTAAACAAATAGAGGTGGGCCCAATATTATTTGCTTGTGAAAAGAATATACAATTGGAGTCTTTTTGAAAGGAGAGAAACTATATGTATATTCTTAAGAGATATTGGGCCACCTATGTAGGGGGCATAGAAGACTTGTAGAGAGGGACCATAATCTTTGGTAAAGACAAGTGGAGAGTTGATTTCCATGGGAATTTATCTATATGGGGTGAAAGATGGATATATTATTTTTCTACTACTAATTCACAAGAGGTAAGAAAGTTTGGGGGTATATAGTTGGTTATTGTATGCTTATGCTATTTACAAAGCAAAAAAAGAAAAGGGTGGTAATATAAATATATGATTAAGGTGACATTTTTGGGAAGAGTATAATGTATGTGTCGCCACAAAGGTTAAACGAAGAGGGGGAATTTACTCTAGATAACTTAATAGCGTAGAAAAATATATACACATATGAGGAAGAGGACGTTGAGTAGGCTGACAAATGTTGCAAAAAGATGGTTACCATTTTATGCCACTCAACGAGAGAAGGATTGGGAGAGTATCTGGTTAGACTTGTAGACAATCCAGGAGTTAGACCATCCCAAGTCCAACAATGGGTAAACAGAAAATACTCCGGAGATAAAGATCCGAGAGATCACATAGCGTCTTTTAGAAGAGTGATTAGAGCAGAGGAAGTTTCAGATTTTGCGACTGTAGAAGATGATGCAGCTACATGGTTCGACTCGGTGGAAAAATGGGATTTTGAGACCCTAGATGAGCTGTTTGAGGAGTTTATTGAATAATTCTCGCCAAAAGGCATTGCTCACAACAAGGTCTCGCAAATCCATAGATTCAAACAGAAAGAGGATGAATCAGTACACAAAGCATCAATACGGCTCAAGAGATATATTAAGCTCTGTCCGAGAGTGGAATTACCTACCCAAGCATGACTGATGCTGATCTTTATCCAGGGAATGAGACATGTGGGCCTTCAAAAGGATCTGCATATGATAAGGAGGATGACGCTAAACGAGTTGATCAAAGAAGCTCTTTATCTAGTGGATAATTGTGAGGCATACAAAGAAAAGGACTTAAAGAGTCAAGGAGATGACACATCCTCTCAGCACAGTGTTTCACAGATAAGTGAGTCCATTGCCAAGCCAACAGCACCTATTGATCAAGAAAAGCTTATCGACGACTTGGTCAAGAGGTTGATTCCTCTTGTAAGGTCTGATTCGGGAGAGCCAATGTGGTGTGAAATTGAGAGAAAATGGACGAACCATACAGGGGAAGAGTGCTATTATAGCGTGGAAAATGCTAAGGAGAGGTATGTACAACCTGTTCCAGAAGCACCTACTCCACCTAGATACATTACGGGGAATGCGCCAAGACCAATAGGAGTTTTAAGGCCACAGCTTGTCTTAGGACAACAACCTCCACTGCCAGGTGCTAGAATGCCGAAAGACATGAGATACATGCCAATGATGGAAGCATCCAATAAACCAACGCCAGTACCAACTACAATGTGGTATAGCAAACAAAGTGAGTACTACCCTTCGGAGCAAAAAAATGTGAGAGAAACACATGGAGTGGTGAGGCCGGTACAACCTCCACCTCCTGGTTTTTAGTCGAAAGAAAGAAGGTATGAAATGGACGAAAGGACATTGCGATTCATTGCAAATAGCGGCTTATCTAGGTCAAAGCTTGCTTATAGCCAAGAGGAAATGCTAAAAGAATCTCCTCAACCAGAGTCAGATTGTCACAAAAGTCGTGACAACCACTTGGTCAAAGAATGTCCTCATACGGAGATCACTGAAGTAAATGCCTATTGTCTTGAGTGTGGCATCACTCACTTGATCCCTGATTGCCCGAAAAACCCAAACCAAATCAAGAAAATCACAACAAATGTATTAGGGATTGTTCAGCCCCCTAGTAGCTCAGAAAATGAAAATGTCGTACCAGTTCAAGTGATTACGAGAGCACAAGCTCAAAAGAAATCTGATGAGAATCCAGAGATAAAGAACACGGAAAGTGACACGAGTCCAAAGACAGATGATGGACCAAAGACAGATGCACCTAGTCAGAAAACCAAGAGCAAACGAAATAGTTGGAAAGCTAGAAAGACTAGGATGAAAGCACGCAGGGAACGAGAGCAAAAATCCCTAGCTGAGAAGCTTATCGAAGCTGAGGAGAAGATAAATCAACATGAGGAAAAGGAGGCACCTTCTCTTACACAGATGGTTAAACCTCTAGAAGAACCATCCACAGATGAGAAACCAAGAAGTGCTAGTTCAGGAGGACCTGTGTTGGCAGAGAAGGTTAATGAGACATTAGATGCCCTCTTGAAAGCCTATGATGTGAGGCTCAAAAACAACCAAACCCAAGAACACAGGTGGATGACATATCCCTATGCGGAACTAGCAAAGCAAAGGTTTGAAATGTGCCAGAAAATGATTCAAACAGCCCAAGCTTTACTAGAACCACCAGTTTCAAAACCTGAGGATGTGATCCGTGTCATGCCTACACAAGTAATCCCACCAAACCAGGAACTAAAAGAGCAAGATTCTAGTCATGAGCACAAACCAAACCTCAAAGACCCAGCATTAGAACCAAGGATAGTACTGAATACCACGGATAACTCTTCCGAGGGATTTCACCAAGCTATACCTAAGGATTGTAAAGAGATAGATGGTCTTGACGAATTGTGGAAACAAGTCAGAGAAGCCAATGAAGCCGATGACCTAAGAAGACTAGTAGACAAGACTGGTGATGAACGAGGAGTGTTTCTACCACCAATAGAGGAATTTGAGACTGGATCTCAAATGAATCTAGACGTGCAATCGTGTTGGGGTGATAAAGGATCTGTACAATCTATGGATAGTCAACCCCATTTGCTAATAACACTACCGTCCTACATGGGAGAGTACGAGACCAAGTCAGATGTGGTTGCAGTCCCATCAAAGAGATTGTCTCCCAACAAGGCCATCGATTCAAAGGGTCTAGTAGATATTGTATCTACCCCAGTCACCTGTACAATAATGTTAGCCGAGTTGCTCAGAATAAGACCAAACATGTGGGCTAATGTGGGTAAATGTCTAGAGAAATTTGGTGTAAAAACCCCAATGACTCAAATCGAGGAAGGCATCAAAGAGCTTGAAATGCCTCAACTAAATACTAGGCCAGTGCCATTTAACAAGGTAGGCGAGTATTACGAGGGAGAAGATGGAAACACCATCCTTCCTATGGAATTCAATAATGTAAAAACCATGGCAATCCTTGACAGTGGAGCTGGTGTGGCCATTGCAACCAAAGAGGTTTGGAAAAAATGGGGAAAACCTGCCTTGATATCCACACGAATGACCCTGCAGCTTGTAGATGGGCACAAGGAAAAGCCCCTAGGACTTCTAGAAAAATTACTTGTTACTTCTTGTGGCATTGAATATGAACACACTTTTGTTGTTGTTGACTTTGGCAAGAAGAACAACTATGACATCATTCTGGGAAGACCATTCATGCGACAATTGAAAATGGTCCAAGATTGGGGTTATGACCATATATACCTGAGACATATGGAAACCATAACAAAGATAAACTTGAGGGACCATAGCTATAGGGATGTGATGAGAATACCGGTTGAGGAGTTTGATTCCTCCACAGTAGTAGGATCAGAACTTCCAGCTTGGTAAGGTAAGCCTAAAGAATTGTGGATGTGTGGAGCTTCACAATGTGGTAGCTTGAAACGTGAGGAATGTATCCTAGAGCGGTTTATAGAGGATAGGGACTATATCCCAGAACCATTTCCTGAAGAAGAGTTAGAGCCTTTTGGATGGGAACACATCTTGGCTACTCTAGACGTGGAGGATGCTCCCACAACAAAGTTTTGTGATGAAAATGGCTATGATGTTGTTCCTTATTTTGCAGTGAGTGTAATCCAGGAAAACAAAGAGAACCAGACATCAACAAGCTCTCAAAATAAGGAGCAAACAAATAAATGTGGAGAATCAAAAGATGAAGAAAACTACGAGTTCTATGACTTTGTAGAATACTTTGAGCTTCAAGAAGATCAACGACCCGGGAATCAATGTCATCGCTACACGAATAAAGTGCATCAAAAGTGGATTCCAAAGTCCTCGGTGAAGATAGAGCCACCACAAGCATCCTCATACATGGCTCCTAATAAGGATGCAAAGACTCAGCTAGGAGGAATACGACCAGAGCAATGAGCTAACAATGCTCTAATCAATGGGCTAGAAAAGTCCTCCAAGAAACTACCACCCACGAGAAAACAGACAGTAACTTTCCACTACCAGCCAAAAAATCAAGGGAAAGTACAAGAAGTCAACCTTGTTGAGGATAGTAGCGATAGTGATGAATCTTACGACATCCCCTATCATCAACTCAGGCCATCACTATCACCAACCCCTTCAGCAACAACCATGACAGGTCAAAAGAACAGGACAACAAGTCAAAGACAAAAAGCTCGACAAATCTGGATACCAAAAAGCCAGATCGGCCAAAAACAGATATGGATCAAGAAGACAAAGATCTCTAATGACAAATCACAAGATCCAACACCAAAACAAAAATAAGGAAAGCGTGCACGAACGGGTAAGAATATCACAAAGTCGTAAGCTTTCACAACTCAGGTTTGGGCTCCAAAGAAGTTGATTCAAGCAGAAAAAAGTCAGGAACTCATTTGGATTCCAAAACAACCACAATATCAACTTTCAAAGCCTGAATCCCATCCCCAACCAAGCGTACAAGGGCTGAAGCAAAGACCACTGTTGACTCACACAACAAAAAGGTGAATCTCAAAGAAGTCTCTTCAAACACAAACGAAGCACGGGCAAGTATGGGTTCCCAAACGAGCGTTAGCAACAAAACAGCCAATAATTGCAAAGAAATGGGTCCCAAAGAAGAACAACAAAACTGCTGTCAGTGCATCGCCGCTTGAATTCTTACAATTCTTCCTACGATTACAGTACAGTTAGAAGAGAGCAAGTCGCTTCAATCAAGCAACGATACAGGAGCTTCAAAGACCATTACATTGCTTAGAATAGGAAGCCTCGCCAACAAATGCCAATAAGAAAATTACTTATACCCACATCTTGCACAACATAAATCTTTTCCATGCATTGACTGTGCATGCATAATAGGGCTACATTACAAGGCATGCATAGGCACAACTTTTACTTGCCCAAGCACAACACATACCCTTTGCGATACCCTGACGTAAAGGATGACTCCAAATAGGAAGGGGGGAGGCATTCTGAATGCGGACCTAACATTATGGCTATTAGAGGGCAATGTTTTGTGAGATGCATTGAATTTTTGCGTTTTATTGTGATAATTTTTTGACGAAATTTAGAGTATATGTCCTTATAGTAGTGTTACAGAGGAGTATGGGGACAAAATCCATATATGAGCCCCTAGGGACATGTGTATAGTGTACATAGCATTTAGATGGAAGCTATTGAGACATCTTTTGATGTCACATGTGCTACATTTATTCCTCGAAACACCCATCATCTCCTTCTTTCACATTGCATGCTTTTGTTGACAAATTTCTCATATGCATATAGAGTGTCCCATAATTGGCACTTGCATCAGGCACTCTTTCCGTGTTTCACCCAAGCACTCACCTTTCATGAACATGTACTTCACGTTCAACTGCTCAACTCCAATAAGAGCGTATACCAAATGCATTTTTTTCCCACCGGGTTTTTTCCCTTTGGTCATCTAGGTTTTAGACCCTAATCTAAAGACACCTATCACCATCCTCTTGTACATATTCCTTCTACATCAACAATAATGAAATGTTACTCAAATCAATTGACAAATGAATTGGAGCACCAATTTCTGATCATAGCATACTTCTCCTCAATGGCGAGTCAAAGAATGGCCTACAATGACAAAGCTGCAGACAACACTACCAACATGATTGCACAAGAACAAAGAAGTCCTCAATGACAAAGAGCAGACATAAGGGTAATCAGAGGATCTCAAAAGCTTGTCCTTGATAATGCGCATCGAATCCTCGGCAGGGTTTTGAACCTCAAATTAGAATAATTAAGTCCTGGATTCGGCCTGACAGACAGACTTTGCATTGGAGTGCAACTTGGCCTAAAGAAGTTAAGGGTTTAGCCATACAATTTCTATAAAATCCTTACAAAGTTGTCATTGGCTCACAAGATCAGAAAGCCAATCACTCAATTCTACAGATTGTAGAAGTTGTTTCTGAGAATCACAAATACTCCGAATTCACAGATTTGCTGGAGCAAATGATGGATGGAGCTTTCTCTATCCATGATAATAAGAGTCAAGTTAAACGACATTGGGTTCTTTTTTGAATTTAGATCTGGCAGTAGACCTATAATGACAGAACCAGATGCTGCAGCTCGGAGCGTGGATGTGAAAGACATAAAGTTCGTCATCAATTATGATTTTCCTGAATCATGTGAAGACTGTGTACATCGGATTGGACGAACAAGACAAGATACTGCAAAGGCTATAGTCTATACTTTCTTTCCAACAACAAGACGACAACAAAGACCACATCGCCATCGATATTCAGGTCATGTCGAGGACGACATGAACGCGGAAGGGGGGAATGTTGACCGTTGGGTCAACAACACAACAAAACTCAAGTTTCTTACCAAAGTCTTATCTTTTGCGAGTTATGAAATGCTGCAGATTATGTCTATAAAAGTCATTTGTAATGAGTAGTTATTCTAGTTTCAGAAGCCGGGGTGCAATGACACTTCCAGATTGTAAATACAAAGCCATTTGACCCTTTCAACCCCATTTTTGGTTAAACCTAAGGTAGCCTTAGTATATAAGGTACCTAGGTCATTTTGTAAAAAAGACTTTTAATCATAATCAAAACTTTAGTGCCGCCGTCTACTGTGTGAGAGAGAAAGAGAGTGAGCGTGAGCTTTATCCTCTAGCTACGCTCGGCTCGCTCAACACATTGGAGATCCGACTGCACCATTGCTGTAGGCTCGAGGAGAGCTACGCGACAATGCCAAGCATTCCACGCGAGACGAAGCACACACGCCGACGCATCTACGAGCTATTTGTGGCCATAAGTGTATCAAATGATGTCTGTTTTCTGTGTGCTACTATTCTATAGAATCGTGGCGACATAAGATACGCATAGGTACTCATAAATTTCAATTTCGGGCACTTTCAAAATTTTGCTATGTCATCCTACGCGTTTTCCGCAGATGGGTTTAGAGTGAGGGTTTTGAGTGTAGAAGCTTAGGGACAGGTGTATCCTAGTGAGGGGATGGTGTTCCTTAAGTTTCGTACGAATCTGGCATGATTAGGTGAGTTACCTTCCGTATGTGTGTATGTGGCTAGGTGGTGTAGTTGAGAGAAAAGAAATTTCGTATCCATAGAGCCCAAAGACCATAAAGAAAAGTTGATTTAGCAAAACCATCAGGAATACCTTCTGGAGGTTTGGTCTTGGTGGACAAGGTCTTTGAGCCACTAGATGTGATTTTGAAGGCTTATGAAGCTAGGCTAAAGTCCAACCAAATCCAAGAGCATCGATGGTTAACGTATCCTCATCCAAGGTATGAGAAAGAGAGGTTGCAGATGTGCAAGGAGCTCCTCCAAGCGGCCCAAGCTCTTATGGAACCACCTGTCCCGATTGCTCCAAGGACTAAGGTGATCATCCATGAAAGAATCCAAGAGATAGAGAATCGAGGTATCAAAAATAGAGACCAAAAAGAACCGATAGTTGAAACACCATTACAGATATGAGGGTGGTATCCAATACTAGAGATGGAGTGTGCTCACAGACAGTTATGCCAATTCCAGAAGTAG
This sequence comes from Adiantum capillus-veneris, assembly GCF_014529385.1. Classification (NCBI taxonomy): domain Eukaryota; kingdom Viridiplantae; phylum Streptophyta; class Polypodiopsida; order Polypodiales; family Pteridaceae; genus Adiantum; species Adiantum capillus-veneris. The sequence continues at coordinate 103,223,910 of NC_140937.1, forward strand.
AAGAACCATGGCCACAAGGTCTATGGGAGGATAATACAAACAAAAAATATGGAAGTGCAATGCTTGAGGCAGCCCCTATCACTGAGATCCATCTAGAACATGAGTTCTAATCAGGTGACATTATATGATCACTATATGGTGATGCAGGTACAGAAATGTTGGAAGATAGCAAACCTCAGTCTTTGAAAACTTTACCTTTGCTCATTGGAAACCATGAAACAAGATCAAAAATTATAAAAGTATTATCTCAATGGAAATATGGTCCTAAGATGATGGACACTAAAACTCTTTATGAGTTGATGTCGTCTCCTATCCATTGTAGCTAACTCTATCTGAGTTATTGCACGTAAGACCTCATCTATGGGAAGAAGTGAGAAACATTTTGGAGAAAATAGGGCTGATAATTTTGCAACCAATCGTTCCTCCAAAAACATTAAATAACCAGACGTCAAAATAGACTAAACCAGAGCCAGTACCAATGAATAAGGTGGTAGACTACTATGAAGGAGAAGAAGGGAACACTACCTTGCCTGTGAAATACAAAGGAGTAAAAACGGTTGTTGTATTAGACAGTGGGGCCGGAACTTCCATAGCAACAAAGGAAATGAGGAAAAAATGGAAAAATCCTACTCTAAGGAAAATGCGAATTAAACTGCAATTAGCTGATGGATACCTGGAGAGACCTATTCGCATATTGGAGTAAATCATAGTATCCTCTTGTGGAATTGCATATGAACACACCTTTGTTATAATGAATTTTGATGAGAGCAGCAATTTTGATATCATATTTGGTAGACCGTTCATGCGTTAGCTCAAAATGGTACAAGATTGGGGTTATAACTATAGCTACTTACGACACAAGGATGTCACTACAAAGATCAGTGTCAAAGATCTTAGTTATAGAGATGTTGAGCGAACCCATGAGGAAGAGTTAAACTCCACAATTGAGAAGGAATCGGAAATACCTGCTTGGATACAAAGCAAAGTGCATATTTGGATGTGTGGACCTTTGGAGTGTGGAAGTTTGAATAAAGAAGATTGTATTCACGACACACCAATACAAGATAAGGCGTATGTACCAGAGCCTTTTTCGGAAGAGATGTTCGAACCATCTGGATGGAAGCAGATATTGGCTAGCCTTGATGTGTGTGTGAATGAGGGAACACTAACCAGATTATGTGATGAGGAAGGATATGATATAATACCATTCCAAAGGACGAGTGTCATCTTAAATACAAAATCAGGATCAGAAGGACCTGACATGGAGGGAGTTATAGATTGCAGATGCATGGTGGATGAGATCTCCATAAGAGACCTTAATGAAACTGATGAGAAATCATTCCAAGACTCCACTGACAAACCTTTAGAGGACAAAGCGAACGACGAGCGTTCTAATAGCTCCGATAAGGACATCGAACTGATGAATTGACAAGAGGTCTTTTTCGATTTTCCCAACCAAAAACCACAAAGACAACGAAGATACCTAAAAAGACACATGAACAAACGACATCAAAGAAGAGAAAATCTTGCCCTCTTTTAAAAAACAATGCGTAGTATTTGAGGCTGGTCAAAGCAACTGATTGCCTTAAAGATGAGATATCAAAGAGGTTCATGAAACCCAACTCAACAGAAAAAGGAAACTCAAAGAAGAAAAGCAAACCAAAATCACAAACGAAACATATCTCTGAAAATTCAACAAAATTATAAAAAAGAAAGTGCAAATACAGATACAATGAATTGAAATGAGCTTTGAAAGAAGTTTGGACAACGGAGTTGGAGACTAATGATGAATCCGACAATGATAGGTTTTGACGCACCTTCTCACTACAAAATACACTATCCAACACAGAAAGATTGTAGTTCAAAAGCCCAAACAAGACCCAAAGGAACTTGGAACCTCATACGATGGTCCAAAAAATGCGAAGTATATAGACCTAGCGGAACTAGTCGAGGAATCTAAGCCGGCATACATTGCCATAGACCTCATGAGAGAAGAAGAGCAACTATTGATAGCAACACTCCGATGATATAAAGACGTGTTTGCATGGTCATACAAAGACTTCAAGGGAATATATAAAAAATTTGTCAACACGCGATACCCCTTAAGGGTGATGTCAAAATGCGTAGGCAACGTCCTTATACATACAATGAGACTTTTGCCAAAAAGATTAAGGAAGACATATACAAACTCAAGGATAGGGAGTTTATCTACGAGATTGAACACTCCGATTGGGTGTCCCCAATTGTGCTAGTGCCAAAAAAGAGAATGGAAAGTTACGGGTGTGTGTGACCCTCAAACAGGTAAATGATATTACCATCAGAGAAAAGTATCCCCTACTGATAGCAGATCATGTGATCAAAAGAGTTGAAGGGAAAGAAGCTTATGGTTTCTTAGATAGGTTCTCAGGCTACAACCAATTGACCATAAAACCATAAGATCAACATAAAATAGCTTTTGCAATAGAGTGGGACATATTTGCATACAGGGTGATGCCTTTTGGTTTGATCAAAGCCCCTTCCACTTTTTAGAGACTATTGAGTCATGCATTCAAGGAGTATATCAGGAAAGTTTTGTAGATATACATGGATGATCTATGCATGCATCCTCAATTGAGGAGTGAGCACATAACACACTTGGAAAAAGTCTTTTAAAAGTGTAGATCTTACCGTATTTTCTTAGATCCTAAAAAATTGTGTCTTTATGGTAAGACAAGGTAAATCTTGGGACACATTGTGTCCAAAAATGGGATTTCCATTCTTCAAGATAAGATACAAGTGGTCTTTGCACTTCTAAGACCAACCAAGATAAAGGAAGTATAGGCATTTATGGGTCATTGTGGGTAGTATAGCTGCTTCATATACATGTATGATGTAATATCTAATCCTTTGTATACTCTCATTGGGTGGACATAAGAATGTGAGAAGGCTTTTCACAAATTGAAGCAGGGATTAATTTTTGCTCCAATTTTGCAAGCCCCTGATTGGAAAAAGATCTTCCATGTCCATGTAATTGCATCAACTTATGCCATAGGGTGCATACTAGCTCAACTTGTAGAGAAAAAAATGGATTTTTTCATTTGTTACTCTAGTAGAGGCAGCTAAACAACACAGAGAGAAATTATACCACTACGGAGAGAGAGGACCTAGGAATGATATATGCTGTCAAAGAATTTAGACACTACCTTGTCATGAGCAAGTTTGTTTTCTTTGTAGATCACTAAGCACTTTTGTATCTGGTAAACAAACCTTGCAACAGTAGAAGGATTGTTAGTTGGTTTATAATATTTCTTGAGTTTGATTTCACAATAGTCGTAAAGAAAGGATCAACACACAAGAGAGCCAATCATCTTTTGAGATTGTTCCATGGAGATGCACCCGAAGGTATTGATGATAACCTTCTAGATTCTTATATGTTTAACATTGAAATGGTCCCAAGGTGGAGTGAAGAGGTCATCCCTCTACTCACCATAGAATCATTACAAGTAGAAATACAACCATCAATCATTCATTAGACCAAAAATTGCTCGGTTTCCAAGCCCGGACCCTCTAGACAAGGATTAAATATAGTGACCACCATTATTAAAAAATAGTGTAAAGTATAAAAAGTCTCAAGCCAATTTTCAACACGCTGTCTGCAATAGATTTTGCCTTTTTATATTTTACACTATTTCTTAATAGTGGTGGCCACTATATTTAATCCTTGTCTAGAGGGTCCTCTCACCCAATCAAAGTCAATTGATCAAAATTACTAAATCAAACTCTACTCAACCGGTGGTCTATAGCTGCATGTATTATGAGACTTGTTCCCATAGGCTTAGACACCAAACAAAGGGCTTGAATCCCTAACAACCCCCCCTCAAGACCAAACCAATGACTAGGGAATTGATACAGACCATGGCAGAGTCCATTCACCTGAAACCATGAGTAGAAATACCCCCCTTGACAATAACATAGGTGTGTGTGTGCACTTCCCTTAAACAACTATCAATGTGAGACAAACAAGAACTCGACCAAACAACAAAAGGGTGGTCATACCACTTTATTTGTGGCAGTGTCTATAGCCCATACAAAAGGGACATGACCATGATTGACAATTGAAAAAATAAAACAAAGCTTTAACAAAATATAGATGATGATATAAACAAAATCATGGCAGACCCAATCGATCTAGAGAAATCTCCAGATTTTAGCTAGACATCTTTACAAGAAAGCTAATGACAAGATTTTGAGACTATGTGTACTACCAGACGAAAACAAAAATGAATACTACCTAAAAATTTCTCATATACAACACACGGGGTTTTATAATAGGAAAACACAAACATACGAAAGACTAATGAGACTTGGGGTCTACTAGCTCATACTTCATGTCGGAATATGGTGGCCAACACTATCCAAACGCACAAAAGCCCCTCTACGTAGAGATTTAAATGCCATTACGCCCAATGATAAGAGTTTGAGATTTTGCCAAGTGGGGCATAGATTTTATAGGCCCCATCATATCTCATGCATACGGCATGCACGCTCAATATATCATAGTAGCAATAGATTATTTGAACAAGTGAGTGGAAGTAAAGGCAACATAGGAAAACAATGCACGGACTACGGCACAGTTCCTCTTCATAAACATCTTTACCCATTGAGATTGTGAGCGGTCAAGGAAAAAACTTTGTGAACACCGTCATTGAAAGCTTAATTGTTGACGAATTCATGGTGGTTCATCGCAAATCAGCCCCCTACCACCCCCAAGCTAACAGCCAAGCAAAGAGTACCAATAAAATCTTATGCACGGTGCTAACCAAAATAGTTGGTGACTCAAGAACTAGCATAAAGCTACACTCAATGTTATGGGCTTACAGGGTAGCATTTAAAACTTTCATAGGAGCCTCTCCATTTTACCTTGTGTTTGGGATTTATGTGATTCTACCCATGGAATTCTTGATTCCCACACTTCGAGTCGCAACACATCTAGGTCGGATGGGACACGAACTATCTGAAAGGCTATACATCTTGGAACAACTAGATGAAACTAGATTAAAGGTAGTCGTAGGGATATATGCCCAGAAATGACAAATGAAGGCTTTCCATGACTAACACATAATTAGCAAGGAGTTTCAAAAAGGGGATTATGTTTCAGTGTATACCCTAACTCAAAAAGAGAGGGATGGGGCCTTTTGTAATTATACATGACATATCACAAAGTGGTGCCATGAAACTTGCAACATTGGTAGGTTAGAAGATTCTTAATTGGATAAGTGAGTAGGTTAAAAAAGTATCCTCTCCCATTGACACAAGAAGAGCTACAAACAATTCATGCGGTAGTATAGAGAGAAAATAGATCCTGTGCTATTCAAGCACAGGGCCTAAGAGGAAGCCAGAATCATAATATTAAAGCTAAAGGAACAAGCAAACCATAAGAAAAACTAATGGCAATGCAAAGGCCTCAATCCTCCTCCAATAGCATCAATTTAGACAAAACCTACATGTCTTGGAGGTATGGATGTACAAATTATCCTTCAGCTTCCTGATGGCTCCACCGAACGAGCACTACTAGACACCAGAGCACGAGCTAATGTCATCAAATACTCGGCGTTCCTGAAAGTGGCCACAAAACCCCTAACACCAAACCAAATTCAGTTCAAGGCAACAAATCAAGGGACAATGTTGAGCATGGGTCAATCTAATTTTTCAATCAAAGTGGATGGTTAGATCCTCCCTCACCAATGTACCGTAATGAAAGATGCAGATCTTAATGAGGTAGTGATTCTTGGAGTAACGTGGATGTGCACGTACAAGGCAACACCAAATTGGCAGGATGACACATTACAACATCACCTCGATGACACCTCCTTCACTACTCCATTGGCGCAAACCGATCACATTTGGGAAATTCAACCTCTTTTAGGAGAATCTAGACATAAATCTTCGCGTTCAACCAAGGCAGTGAGAAAGGCTTGGGTCAAGAAAGAAGTGATGCATTCCAAGCCTAAAATATTATGGATTCCCAAAAGCAATTTTACACATTTTCAAAAACAACTAATCGAATCTACTTCTTCAAACACAAAGCGTGCTCATTCCAAAGAAAACAAGACTTCAAATGGCGGATTAGACACTTCTCCTTGGATATCAAAGACACTCCGACAAATCAAAAATCTACCTACACTAGCAACATAGTGAGGCGGTCCGGGGCGGGCAACAAGAAGAGTGGCCTCTAGACACCCTTCAAGGCTCCCGTGCTGCTCAATGGGGCTGGGGCACAACACAACACAAACCAAAACAACAAACCCACAGCCAAATCCCAACTACACAAGGGGCACCACCTAGTTTAAGAGCGAACTAGGACGCAAAAGAGGAGAATCTTTAGAGCAACCCACAAACAAGCAAGGAATTTACACTAACCCTAACACCAATGGAATACTCTCACACCCTAAAACACGAGAGAGAGAGAGAGAGAGAGAGAGAGAGAGAGAGAGAGAGAGAGAGAGAGAGAGAGAGAGAGAGAGAGAGAGAGAGAGAGAGAGAGAGAGAGAGATAGTGCTCGGGCTGCTTTGAAACGTATCGGCAATGATCAAGCAAACACAACTATATATTTAAGAAAGAGAGAGAAAGGGGGAGGGGGTGCTTGTTGCATTAATACCTTCTTACAAATCTGTCATGACAAATCAAAGTGAAATTAGTATTTGTTCAACATAGCTTGCGTAAATTTCACCACAACACATCACAAGAAAAGCCACCCCAATCACTGTCTTAAAGCCAGGGGAGTCCTCTCCACCCTGTCGCCCTAGTACAGTATGTGGGATTTATGGCTAGGTTGATGACAACACCAGAGAACAAGCTATCAAGAACTTAACAAAAAACACCAAGACACTTACGCATCATTGTTGTCCATTACTTCACGTTGGAAGGGAGACAAAATATCCAAGCTTAGTCCAAATCCACCCTCCTTGATTCAGCAAATGTTGGGCTTACACTAGTAGGAGAAATGATAGATTTCCTACTCTCAATTGAATGATCACTCTCTCTCTTACAATGGCATAGAGTTCCCTTGCTAATCCCCTATTACAACACATGCACATGCATAAGACAATGAGCTTCCACTCAAGAGCTCCTTCTAGAGAGGTTGAGCTTGGCTTCTCAAGCTATAGCATAGTGCTCTTGCTTATGGCTCTCCCTTTGTGCTAGCTACACCCTCCTTTTATAGCAATTTTGAAGGCTAGGGTTACTCCTCTAACCATGGTTGGGTTAGATTTTCAGCAATTTATCTAATTTCTTTTGCTTGGAATTATCAAGAAGTTGGTGAGGAAAGAGAGAGGAGAGAAATGGAGGTGATAGGACTTTTCATAGTGGGTTAGTGTTAGTAGAGTTAGTATTAATTTACAAATGGAATTGGATATTTACAATGGGAGTATCCATGTAGGATACAAATAAGAAAGAAAAAAACTCTTAAGAGGTAAGAAAAGGTGGCTTTCTTACAAGGTTGATGCTCCAAGTGTCTTGAGTAGGGCCGATTTTGACGCTTGTTGACGGTCCACTAGCTTTGACGGTACATTTCTTCTTCACTCTTGACCTTCCTTGAGAGACAAGATAATTGAAGCTGAGTAATCAACCACCATGATGCTGTCTTTTAAGAGAAGAGGATGAATTTTGTGGTTTTTTTATAGATATGGGTAAATTGGAGGAGGAAAAATGAGACTAGGTGGTCAATTTTTGAATGGAATTGTGTGTGGGAGGTATGAGTTCACCATGGTTTCTCTTATTCTTCAAGGTTGAGGAGAAGGTGAGTAGTGTGCAGAGAGGAGTGGTGAGAAAGATGGGGATGATGAGTGGAGAAGTGTGTGTGAAAGAGGAAAATGATAAAGTGGAAGAGAGAGTGTGGCTGCATAGCATGGGAAAACTGGGGTCCATTAAAAAAATCATAGCTCACAGCTCGTAGCTCAAAAAAATATGAAAAAATTTGAGGCAAAAGTTCAGCCCACGAGCTACAACTTTTGTTTGTATCACCTTTTCAAATTCGGAGAGCAAGTGAACTTTAAAAATTCAGCAAAACCGACCGTTTTTTTCCACTGCAAGGTCCTTGTGGGGTCCTTCTTTGGATGATTCTTTTGAATACCTCCAAGAGTGAGCCCTCCATAGTGCATGTGTGCATGCCACCTACCCTTGACCTTATTTGGTAGGTCTATAATTGAAGATATTGTTGAGATTATGATATAAGTGAATAGTACAACTAAGAAAATCAAATATTGAGGGGTCTAAAAAATATGTACATGTCAAATATAAATAATATAGGTGGAAAAATATAAAGGGGTCAAAATAAATCTCTCTCATTATAAGTCTACCATAAAAAGATGAATATTTTTGGTGGTCTAATTTATGAGAGTAATAGAGAATATATGTAGGAAGGAAAAAATCACAATAGTGAAAAAAATATACACATAAATAGAACTAGTTTTTTTGGATTTTTGTTGGGATGGAGTTACACAAAATATAAGAGAAGCTTACATGAAAATATTTCTATATGGAATAAAGAGTATGAAAAATGGTAAGAAAAAATTGTGGTAATGGTGAGGCAATGTACAAAGCATAAATAACACACACCTAGGTAGAAATATTTAAATAAATACCAAAATAATTATGAAAAATTCTTTTATTTAGGCCCTATATACAAAGAAATATTTACATATGCATGGGCCATAATATACTTATATTTTTTATTATTTTTATTTTTTTTGGCTCAACTAGCCCAATGACTAGCTAATTGAGGGTTTTTGAAGAAGATATGGGAAAAGTCCCGTGACTCACGCACGCCTATGTACAGTGAAATGGTAGGGATAGCCATAGTGTTTGGGTGATTTTGGTAGGGTGAGGTAACTCATTGTGGCAATTACAAAGAGCCGAAAAACGGCTATCAATAGCAATGCAGACCAAAACAACATCAGTAACATCATCAAACACAGTCTCCAAGGTACCAATCACGCCAACTCAAATGGATTCCAAAACAAGGCACACCAACTAACCTAGATATCATGTCAGGGTTACCGGTCTCTACCATCAAAGAACATGCATGTCTTATCCAAACTCTTTTGTTCGGGCATAGTAGCTTTAAAGCAACCTCACCCATAAAAGTCATTGAACAGACCGTTTAGGACCAACATTTTGCACAGCATTTTGTTACTCAATGCATCTCTTCAATTTAAACGATAGGGCCACATTACACGGCCTCGCATAGACACATAATTCGAGCCCATACACCATGTCATATTTTCGTCTGGGACGACTGAGAATGGTAAGGGGGGAGTAACACAAACACAAAAAGATGTTCATAACTTGCAGCAAGATGATCGTAACTTTGTATATCATGATTTGTTAATAATTGTTGTTTGTTTTTCCATGAGCTCTTTTACGTATATTACTGAGCCATATTGCAAAATTCATGGGAAGTAAGATGCTACACTGGGATGATGTATATGTGAGTGAGCATAAGAATTTTGGTAATTTTTTTTCCGAATAATAGTAATTATTGGTAATTTTCTTTCAATTACAAGCAAAAAAATTAAAAAATTAATAAGTTGAGCCAGGACAACCAAAATTGAGTTTTGAAATCAAACCTGGGATCTACAAAGCAAGGGCTTCAAAAATGGAAAATCTGGAAAGGTTTGGCACGTGTCAAATTTTGAGCCAACCTGTGGGGGATGAAAATTGTAGATTAAAAGCCATTTGGAAATTGAATGTCCAAATGATGAACCATTCGAACCGCAAGTGGTTTGACAGAAAAATATGACCAATCAAGGTAAGTATGCATAAGGCCTTCCGGGTAGGTCGAGAACATATAGTTAGAATGGGGTATTTCAAAGTCATTTGCTTAGAGAGAGAGAGAGAGAGAGAGAGAGAGAGAGAGAGAGAGAGAGAGAGAGAGAGAGAGAGGGAGAGAGAGAGAGAGAGAGAGAGAGAGAGACCTAAGAAACCTGGACTTATCTACCTCACTTTTGCCTACTACAACCACCACAATATCTCTTACTGCAACAATTTTGTTAGGTGTATGATTATGCAAGAACAATTGTGCATGTGCTACTATGTACCAAAAACAACAAATCAATAGAAAATATCAAATCAAAGACGAAAAATTTGCAAAATGTCAAAACCAATTTGGGGCATCTACACATGTCAAAACCACAAAACTTTTCACCAAAAGACTCCTAAAGACTCATGATATGTGGCAGAATCAGCCCAGCTAATCACAGTTGCAAAAGGTTGAGGATCATGGATCGTGATCCATGTTCCCAAAACCCTAAACTCAGAGAAAATTGGGCAGTGGACTCCCCATACCACCAGAAAAACATTGTGCTACATGGATTTGCAAATCATGCTCCAACATGGATCATGATCCATGTACCCTAATGACAGATTCAACAAAAGGCTCAACCTATGGTTAGAGGTAGCAAATATAGGAGCATGCCATGAAAATTGGGCACTAAATCACCAACAATCAAGAGTTTTAGCAGATTCAATTTGCAAATGGTCATTCTAGGTCCAACCTGTGATAAAATGATCATAGGCCCAAAATTCTATGTCAAATGGCTTAGGATATGTATCCAAAGCAAACCCACTAAGTCTGGTAGCATTTTACCCCAGAACATGGATCGTGATCCATGTTCCTCAGTAAAATTCTAATAGAGTTCAAATTTACAAATCAGTGGTTCCGTACAGGAGAAATATAGGGCAATTTATTTTAGGACAATGCATAAATGCTGGTTTTGAAATTCAAAGTAGATGTGTCGGAAACCAAAGTGCCAAAGAAAAAAACAATCAAATTTCAAAGTTTGTGAAATCTTGCTAAAAGCGCTTTCAAGGTTCCCGAATTTTCTCACCTAGATCTCCAACTTCACATGTGATCAGAGAGCATTGAAAATTAATAAACAAATGGATATCAAGGTGATCCTTAGATACAAATCAACAAAAGTCAGGGAAACATAAGAAACCAACAAAGCAAATTGATCAAAAAGGGGTCCAGAATTCAGATATGGTCAAAGTCATAAAAATATGTCCATAAACTGAGAAATGAAGTAAACTTAGGTAAAACATGTCCAAACTTGAAAAACTTTCACTAGTGTACTAGGATAAGTTATAGGAACATGTGTGTCAAATGGCAATTCCAAACCCTACCCAACATGCATCACAATCCATGTACCTTTTTCACCGAGCCAAGAGTGGACATCACCATCTAGTCCTAAATACTCTACAAAGTCTAGCCTTGAAGAACCAAATCATTTGGATCTCAAAATCCCAATCAAAGGGCTCAAATTCTCCAAGTCTTTCACATTCTCCGAAATTTCGTCTAAAATCTTAACCAATGATGCAAACTCCAAAATTTTTGGACAAAAGCATCACCTTAATGTGCCCAACCATATGGTATGATCAAATCATCAAAATGGGCTCCAACATGGATCACAATCCATGCATCTCAGAGCCGGAATTCATCTGTGATCACTTGCCAATGTGACTATTGTGTTTGTGTTTTTTTGTTTCCACACAGCTTTTTGACCATTGCCTAACTCTAAAATCAACTTGAAACTGGTCTCAGGATACCCCTCAGGAAAGCACAAAAAAAGTGGGATGTGGCACCTTACGAGATCACTAATATCTCATCAAACGAGAAAGCTCACATCCCAGAACAGGAACTAGAAGCAATACCCGCAAACATTTTCATTGGGAACTCATTAGGAAGAGAATGGGGTCTAGGAGGGCCTCTTTATTTGGCAATTTAAGGAAGTCAAACCTTTAGTAGTAAGAAAGTAATCAAAGGACAACTTTTGAATTCAAACAGGCAAAATGGCTAGTTTATTTGAATTCAAATTTCCCCCCAAAATGGAGTTTAAAATCTAGTAGGTGGAACCATATCATGTAGCATATCTATGTAAAAAGCTCAATGTGTAGATTGTAGATCTATGATCTCCGCTCAAATTGGAGATCATATGTGTGGTTATGGAAGGCCAAATATTGTAAATAGTTCACCTCCTTTTTGAAGGGAAAAGTGCATCCTTTGACCACTCTTACACATCTCTTACACACCCACAATTCTTGCACACATGGCGTACACCTATTTGTCAAAATGTTAATCACCTCCATAAGCTCATGGCAAATAAAGAGGACCTCCTAGATCCCATCCTCTTCCTAATGTTCGAAGTGGCAGATGGAGTGATAGTCAAGACCACCTTATTTCCAAAGGAATTGTGGACAATACACCAAAAAATTAAAGAGGTAGAAGGGGCAAGATGTCTACAGTTGGACAACTTCTTGAGATTACCGCCATGGGGAATAGATTTCCAGAGAGCCCATGAACTAATCAACTCTATTCAATACAATGGAGAAGCAACTATAACAAACAAAGATGGACCTACCGTCAAAGTAAAAATAACCACATAGATCATCAACAAAGCTTATCACTTGCAACATGCAACCCACAATCTATTGCGCAAAACCAAATCCATAGAGAATGACAAGGCATTCCTTAATCATAGGGGACACAAGTTGACCTATCAAGATTTGATCTACTTCGAGAAAGAACTACCTCTGTCGTTAATATTGCAACACTTCAAAGTGCAAAATTTGAAGAGTGCATGCGAGAGGGTGTGTGTGTGTGCAGCAATGGAGAAGAGAGGAGACACAAGTTTGCATGGACTCCAAACACAATAATGTTAGGGTTATGAGTCCTTATTCTTTTATGTAGAATGAATGGTCAGTGTTAGTCCTCGGTAGTCTCCGGCCGCCCAACACTTGGGCGCAACACATTGGGCTTTACCACCCCAACAACCTCCCACTTAAAGGACAATGTGCCTTTAAGCTGGGGTGGCAATGTATATATATATATATATATATATATATATATATATATATATATATATATATATATATATATATATATAGTACAGGTAGACAATGACCATGATCATCTACTTAATGCCCATGAGTGCCCAAAAATGTGCAAACCGCTCTGAAGGTAAGCCCTTTGTTAAAAGATCAGCAGGGTTTTCAGTGGTGTGAATATTGGCAAGCTGCAATCGCTTGTCCTCAAGCACCTCATGAATGAAGTGATACTTCACATCCACATGCTTTGTCTTTGCATGAAACACTGGATGCTTTTCCAATTGTATAGCACTTTGGATATCACAATGTAACACATGCATCTCAACATTGACTCCCAAGTCTCCCACTAGCCGACCAAGCCATATACCTTCCTTGCAAGCTTCTGAAGGTGCAACATATTCAGCCTTTGTAGTAGACAAGGTAACACAATCTTGCAAATGAGATCACCATGAAACTACACCTCCAGTGAATTCAAAAACATAGCCTGAAGTGGACCTTCTCTTGTCCAAGTCTCCTGCATAATCGACATTCGTGTAACCAATTACACATGCTTCTTTCTTCCAAATCAAATGCACATGTCTTTTGTACCATTGAAATATCGCATAACCCCTTTCACTGCCTCCCAATGTTTCTTGCCTAGATTTGACATATATCTGCTAACAACTCCCACTGCAAATGATTGCATAGCTTTCTCCCACTTTGCCTTGTCATCCATTGACATGGCTTCCTTATAGGAGGAAGGCTCTCCGCAATTTGTCAACATATTGTAGTCCAATGAGGGAGTAAATCTATTAGGAGGCCTTGAAACTCTTGTAGATCTTCTGATAACTATTTGAGCCGGTTGTCCCTCAGCATCTTGTACTGCAGGAGGATTCTCTACTTGTTTTCTGACATTAGGCACTTCAGTCCTATTGTGGACAATTCCATCTTCTTGGAAGATAAATCTCCTGACCTCCACTGTATGCACAGGCTTCTTATGCATCTTTTCTTCATTGAAGTATACGTCATTACTGCAAAATCTTTTTAGCTTTAGGATCCCATAACCGAAATCCCATCTCGCCAGGATTGCCATAGCCAAGAAATATGCATTTCTTTGACTTAGGAGCCAACTTGCTTCGAAACTCCTTTGGAATATGGCAATATGCTTCACAGCCAAAGACTCTAAGATGCTTGTAAGAAGGTGGATTCCCAGACCAAAGCTCTTCAGGTACCTTCTCATCTAAAGCCTTGTTAGGAGATCTATTAATAAGATGGAGAGCAATTGCTCATGCTTCCGCCCAAAATCCATTAGGCAACTCTGGATCAGACAACATACTATGTAACTTCTCTTGTATGGTACGGTTCATCCTCTCAGAAACACCATTTTGTGGAGGGTTATATGGAGTAGTCAACTCTCTTTTGATGCCTTTGGAATCACAAAATTTTTGAAAGGCTTTAGTGACATACTCACCACCATTGTCTGACCTCAAGAACTTTACTTTTTGGCCAGACTGATTCTCCACTAATGCCACAAAATTCTAAAATTCTGAAAGAACTACATCCTTCTTCCTGAGAAGATATACTCGCACTTTCCTTGAGAAGTCATCAACGAATGTAACAAAGTACAATGAACCTCCCATGGATACATTAGACATAGGTTGACAGACATCACTGTGTACTAACTCTAATGGCTCTAATGGATACATTAGACATAGGTTGACAGACATCATTGTGCACTAACTCTAATGGCTCACTTTTTCGAGTGCTTCCCCTTTTATGTGGTGACTGTGTTTGTTTACCATAAAGACAATGCTCACAAACTGAAAATTTTGAGAAATTGAAGCCAGGCACATAACCAAAAGGAGATAAGATTTTCATTCCCTTTTGAGACATATGTCCTAACCGGCGATGCCACAAAGAAACACTTGACTGCTTGGTTACACAAATTACATGGTTTTTAACATTGGATACATGTAGCATGTACAAAGTCCCAGACTTTGAACCATGTGCTACCACTAAAGAACCTTTGGAGATCTTCCACGAACTATCACCAAATGTGCAGTAATATCCTGCGTCATCCAATTGTCCTGTACTAATCAAGCTTTTGGTAAGCTTCGGCACATGTCTCACATTCTTGAGCATGAATGAAGAACCATTCTGAAATTTCAGCTGCACATCACCGACACCAACTAGGTCGCAAGCAAAATCATGCCAAGAAGAACACAACCTTTACGGGCTGCATCATATGTACCAAACCACTCTCTGTGAGGAGTCACATGAAACGATGCATCTGAGTCAATAACCCAATCCTATAAAGCATAGTCATCAGTGGCAACCAAAAATGTTGAATCCATGGCAGATGTGAGATATATATCTCCATCAGAATCTTCAACAAAAACATTGTTGATCTCTTCAATCTTTATACTGCTTTCCTTAGTCTTTCCTTCTTCTGAGTTCTTGTCTTTACCTTTCTCTTGTTTCCACTTTCGATAGTCTTTCTTCATATGACCCTTTTTATGACAATGATAGCACTCAATGTCTTTTTGGCTACGTGATTTGCGATCAGATTTTCCTCTCTGATTATGCTTGCCCTTTTCTTGTGATCAACCACGAACAACGAGAGCATTGCTAGTACCACGAGAAGTATGAAGATTCTTCCTACTAACCTCTTCAGTAAGCAAACTGCCCTCAACATCAACACATGTTAGACCATCAGGAGGTACTGAGTTACTTATGGCTGTGCGAAAAGTATCCCAACCTTTTGGCAGTGTAACTAGCAAGAACATTGCTTTGACCGAATTGTCAAAATTGACTCCCTGCGCAGAAAGCTGATTGAAAATTTTGTTGAACTCATTGAGATGGTTGCACATGGGTGTGCCCTCATCCATCTTCAAATCAACAAACTTTTTCAGCTAATAAACCTGTGATGCTGCACTTTGCTTCTCATACAGGTCATGTAACTTCTTCCATAGCTCATAACTAGTCTTTTCCATGTTCACATTGAAGTACACATTCTTTGACAAAGTCAGCATGATGGTGGACCTGGCAAGCTCATCCAACTCCTGCCAATCATACTCATCCATATCCTCAGGATTTATCCCTTTCATCTTTATCGACCGGATCTGCTTCTTTTGTACTAAGACATTGTAAATTTGTTCCTTCCAAAATGGGAAGTTAGTGCCATCTAACTTCTCAATGTTGAACAAAGAGTTTTCCGATGATGAAGCCATCACTCGACAAGGAACAAAAGTGATAGATCCGCTCCATTAAAGAAGATGATAGAAAACCTAAAAATTTTCGCCAAAGTCTCCCCTACAAACTAACTTATGAACCCAAAACAAATGTGTACAATGACTGAAATGCTGATCAAAGTGGCTAAACCGGCAAGATAAAATCTCAAAGAACTGTCACTGTCAATGTCTCCAACTCTAGAAGAGTGTCTCTGACCAACTGAACATTATCAAAGGCATACGTATAAAGATGAAGGCAATGCCGAAAATGGCGGGTCATTAGACGCACACCAATATTGCACTAACCGCATAAACAACATCCTAAGTCGATGCCAAAACTATGGGGATGTCGGGGGCTCGCTCCAAAACCTGTATCACCGAAAGGATATCCACATTTGAGAATCCCCTAGCTCAATAAAACTTTACCATGACCCTCAACAATAGGCTTTGCATATTTCCATCACAATACATAAACCGCATAAGATCTTACATCAACCACAAAAACCCTTTTTTTGTAACCGCTGTGGCGGTTTGTCTGATATAACAGACCCTCAATACCTTACATCAAATATTCATGTGACAGACATTGCAGAATGACTCTGCAACGAAAACCTATACGCAGAAGAACTGACGAGGGTAGACCACCCTGCTGTTTGAATTGAATATCTCTCAAACTCTGCAAAATTTGCAGAAACTTCCTTCTGCAAAGTTGTTGACCACACGAAAACGGTTGAGAACGTGGGAATGGATTTGAAATAAGTTGTTTTTACAGATCAAAATAGATCTGTAAAAATATGCAGCTTCTACTTCACGACCTATAGGCAGTCTGAGTGACGTTGTTGGGCGCATTTCTGACACCCCGTTTTTTTGTAAATTTGTACATACGGACATGACGCCCGATGTCAAAAGGGCGTGTAAGCTTTATTTTTGTGGGTTTTTTAGCTTGCTTTAGCAAGCACATGTACATGCAATGCAAGTCGCTAGTCTAGTGACAGTTGTCGGGCTACTGTAAGTGCCCGTGAGTGAGTTTTTTGAAGCAAGCCTTGTATATAACTTAAAATCATGTGCAAACTAAAAAAAGTTCAGCCAAAGATCAGAAATTTTCAGGTTTTAGCTCGTTCTATCTCCTTGGTGCTCTTGGATGCAGTTTTTTGCCCCGACTAGCCTTCTCTACGTGTAGTCGTGCTGGGACAGCTCTCTGTTCGCGTCAATTTTTCTCATGGGGGCGTATGGAATCAATTTTAGTCATCTTCAGATTTCTCTCCAGTCATTTTTCAAGCTTTCTCTCAAGCTTTAAAGTGCCCCAATTGGAGTTGTGCTCATCAGGTTACGACTAGTTCTCTGTAGGCTTATGGCTATGGTAGCCTAGTGGCAAATTGTGTGTAGACAGATTCGGAGGGCATGTATCTATGAATTGTGGAATTTATGTTGAATTTGTGGGTTTGTTATGTTTGATGTGAAAGGAGAGGCTCTTGTCTTCATATGCATTGGTCGACGTGTGCTGTAAATCCATGCTTTGGCAAGGTTTTGCTCCTATGTGACATAGTCTCTTGGGTGGGCGACGGCTAGTAAATTCCGAAGGGTCTACTCCTATTGGACTTGTGATGTTTCAAAAGGATTTTGCGAAGCTTTTGGTGTCTTGTAGTTCTCTTTCAACGCTCTTGGGTGACATCGCTATAGAGGTGTTTCAGTTTGCTTGTTTCCCAACAGGGTTTTGGTGCCCGCCACCGAGGAATCGCTTCAAGTTACCTTCAGTTTACAGGTTTTGAAGACATGGCATTTAATTTTCCAGAGTTTAGTGGGAAATCAAATGAAATTTCTAAAGGTTTCATTGAGAGAATGGAGTTTGCTTGCCTTCTTGCTGACAAGCAAGACCCAGCGTTGGTGCTACGAATCTTCTACTTCTGTTTGAAGGGAGATGCTAGGGAATGGTTGGAAGGCTACGAAAAGGAGCTACAATCAGCCCAACCTCCTCAAGTCATGACTTATGAAATGGTAAGGCATGCTTTTCTTACACACTTTCAACAGGTGGAAGACCCACAAAAGGTATGGCAGTCTATTCAAGGCTTAGTACAAGATGAAGGCCAAACCATAGAAGACTTTGTCAAGGCATTCAATGCGTTATGGGAAAAGTGGTGTAAATCT
Organism: Adiantum capillus-veneris; assembly: GCF_014529385.1. Taxonomy (NCBI): domain Eukaryota; kingdom Viridiplantae; phylum Streptophyta; class Polypodiopsida; order Polypodiales; family Pteridaceae; genus Adiantum; species Adiantum capillus-veneris. Next base: position 103,242,125 of record NC_140937.1, read on the forward strand.
TTGGGGGCTGAAATTCCTCCAGCCATGTTGAAGAAGGACAGGTTTCTTGCAAGCCTGAGGAGTAACCTACACTTGAAGGTAGAGCTTAAGCAGCCAAGGACCTTTGAGGAGGCAGTTGAAATTGCAAAGAATAAAGAGTGGAAAGCAGAGCGTCTTCATCAACTTGGAATCAATGTGGAGCCAAAGCTAAAAGTGAAAGCGGTAGAGCAACCAAGGGTCCTCATCAGGGAGCCAGGTTATGATCAACAAGCTTCTCATGATGTGAATGCCTTTCGCAAGGAGATGCAAGAGGTTGTAGGTCTTATAGAGAATCTTAGTGTGCATATGATGGGAGGTGGAAGAGGTCAAAGTTATGGATATGGACGTGGTTATGGAAGCAATGAGGGTTATACAGGTGGTAGAGGAAGAGGCATGGCTGGAAGAGGGGATATGTTTCAATGCTACAATTGTGGTGAATGGGGTCATAAAAGCCCTCAATGTGACAAGCCAAAGAGAATGGGTGGCGACATGTTTCCTCTTCCTCCACAAATTCCTTCTTGAGCTCAAGATTATGGTATTGAGATTAAAGGGGAAGCAGGACCAAGTGGATTGACAACAGAATAGAAGGGCAAAACAAAAGTGGTAAGCATAATCCGTTTGGAGAAGAAAGAGGATGATTTGGGAGCTATGGTCATGCCTGTAGGTAAGAGGGTTACAAGAGATCATGACATGAGTGATGCAAGTCCCAGCCATAAAAGAGGGAAACAGGTTGAAACAGGTACAGGTAAAGAGAAGAAGAAGAGAAAGCCCAGGAAACATTACAATGCATCCGACTTTACTTTGGGAGAAGTGCAACCAAATTATAGTTTAAGGGCTGATTTGGTGGGTAGAAAGGCTGATGTTACCTTTGGGCAACTCATGGAGATGTGTCCCAAGTTAAAGAGGCAATGGAAGCACGTAGTCAACCCCATGAAGAAGGAGCCTGCAAGGGGGTCAGTGAGAGTCTTGTCTTTGAATGAGCTACCTGATATATGTCCTACTATGGATGCATGGCATAAGAGGAAGTGCATTGGAGAGGCTTATATTGATGGAGGTGCACAGGTATGTGTTATTACTCAAGCTTGTGTATCAAAGTTGGGACTCAACATGGTGAAGAATTCAGGTTTTCGCATAAAGCTTGCCAACCAATCAAGGGTGAGGTGCTTGGGATTTGTAAAGGACTTGGAGGTGGATGTATTTGATGTTAAAGTGCTGGTCAATTTCCATGTTATGCCCGCAGGTATTGGTGCTTTCCCTCTCATCCTTGGAAGACCATGGTTACAGGCAACCAAAGCTATACAGGATTGGGGACATGGTACCATCACTCTCTACAATAGAAGGGGTGATAAGAAGATGTTTGACATGGCTAGCAAGCAATATTTGGATGCTGATTTTGATGAGAAAAGTGATGAAGAAGAGTACCCAAGTGAAGAAGAAGACAATGGGGATGAGGGCAGTGAAGTGGAAGATAGCAGCGATAGTGATCTAGATGTTTCCTCCTTGTTTCTTGAAGAAGAGCATGATGAGAAACAAAGATTTCTTGGCCTTATGGAGAATGAGGATATCTCTAGTCCTTATGAGCAAATTGAAGAGATGATGCAACCCAAAGTTCAACCTAATGTCAAACAGGAGCTGATACAAGGTATGTTGTCTTCCGACTTGACTAGTCATGAGAAGGGTGAGTACCTACATATGATACAACAATTTACCCATTTATTCATCACTTATTATGAGGAAATTAGAGGCTTTAAGGGAGATGAAATCCACATTCCAATCAAGGAAGGAGCTCAGCCCGTACGCCAAAAGCTAAGGAGAATGGGATAGGTACAGCTTAATGCTTTAAAGGAAGAGGTAGACAAGCTTCTTGAAGCAGGTTTCATATGTCCTGTGAGCACTGCAGAATGGGTGAGTCCTGTTGTTGTCACACCCAAGAAGGATGGAAAGTGGAGGATATGTGTTGATTTTAAGCCTCTAAATGCAGCCATGAAAAGGGATCCATACCCTCTTCCTTTCATAGATGACATACTTGATTCTATTGCAGGGCATGAGAGGTATAGCGTATGTGATGGATTCTCTGGATATTTTCAGCTCACCTTGGCTTTGGAAGATCGAAAGAAGACCACATTTATCACGCCATGGGGATGCTTTTGTTATTGTGTGCTTCCTTTTGGTCTTATGAATGGCTGTGCGTGGTATCAAAAGCGCGTCAACAAGGTGTTCTCTCCCTTTCTTGGCAAGTTTGTGAAGGATCTTATTGATGAATTTTGTGTTTATAGCTCTAGAAAGGATCATTGTGCAAAGCTTGGGATGGCATTGAAGCAATATGATGAAAGTGGAGGTCAACTCAACCCAAAGAAATGTCATCTTGCTCAACCAAGAGTGAAGTTTTTGGGGCATATGATCTCAGAGAATGGGATTGAAGCGGATCCTGACAAAGTGAAGGCTTTGGTGCTCCCCCCATCACCTAAAGATACAAAGCAACTTTCTACTTTTATTCAAAAGGTGAAGTATATGGCAAGGTTCATTCCTTTGTCCTCTCAACTTCTTTATCCTCTACAACAAGTAGCAAGGTTGGATCCTCTACAATGGACAAATGAATGTGAAGAGGTTTTTCAAAGAGGTTCCTGGTTCTCTTCCTGCTATGCAAGCTCCTAATTGGGATAAGGAGTTTTATGTGAATCCATCAGTAGGTGAGGATGCTATTGGAGCTATGCTTCTTCAACGAGGTAACAATTCCCACTACATGAAGCCTATCTATTGTGCTAGCAGGGTGAAGCTAGAGGTGGAGAGAGGCTATACTGAGGTGGAGCTCATTATGGTGAGTGTGATTTATGCATGTAGAAGGTTTAGGCACTACCTTCTCCCTAAACCATTCACATTCCTCACTAGCTACACTCTTCTACCTCAATTGGTGAATAGCCCTACTTTGTCAAAGAGGCTCATGAAGAGGATTGTGGAGCTATAGGAATTTCAATTCTCTTTTCTTGTTGAGGAGAGTACAAGGGCTACATTGGCTGATTTGCTTACCTATAAGGAAATCCCTCTTCTTCTTAAGGAGGATGCAGTGAAGAAGCAACACATGGAAGCTCCTGACATAGACAATGCCTATCTATTTTTTTTTGATGGCTCTTACAGGAAAGCGCATGGTGAAGCTTCAGGAGGTGTGGTAGTTTATGATCCTCAAGGTGCTTTGGTAACTAAAAGAAGTTTGAAGCTTACAGCACAAAGCAACAATGAAGCTGAGTATGCTACTTTGGAGAAAGGTCTAAACCTTTGCCTTGAGCTTGGCATCCGTCGTGTGAGGGTAAGAGGTGATTCTCTTTTGGTGGTGAAGCAAGTACTTGGGGTGTGGAAAAGTAAGAATCCAAGGCTGAAAAATATGTGTTTTCAAGTGAAGAATCTGCTTAAGCATTTTGAATCTTGGAGTTTAAGGCATGTGGACAGGTCTCAAAATGAAGAAGCACATGGTGCAGCGCAAGCTTTAATTGAGCAATTGTATGTGATAAGGGCTGATTCTCCTCTTTATTTGGGAAGGGAAGCTTTACAGAGGGAGGAAGAGTTTCTACAAACAAGTATGCTTCCATCAGAGTTGGAAAAGCCAAAAAAGTACACCTTCCTACGTCGTGCCAAAAGGTATGTGCTAGTTGGTGATGCCTTGTATATGAAGGGGGCTGATCTTGTGATGAGAAAAGTGCCTTGGAAAGAGGAAATTTACAAAATTTTAGAGGAGAATCATGAGGGTTCTTGTGGTGGTCGCTTTGCTGCAAAGATCACTTTGCATAAAGTCTTGCAGGAGGGTTATGTGTGGCCAAGTGTTCAACGTGATGTTCATCATTGGTGCAAGTCTTGTAAAGAGTGTCAAAGCATGGCAAATAGGGTTCTCAAATCAGAAATTAGAGGCACCATTGTGGCTTATGATGTGTTTGAGAAGTGGGGTATTGATGCAATAGGTCCTCTACCTATGACAGCTAGAGGCAAATGTTACATACTTACTGCTGTTGACTATCTATCCAGGTGGGCCGAAGCCAAATCTGTTAAGCACATCACGAGTAAATATGTTTCCTTATTTATATATGAATATATTTTCTGTAAATTTGGCATGCCATTGGAGTTACTTTCTGACAAGGGTCCAGGTTTCAGGGGAGAGTTGGTGGATTATCTATGTGAAAAGCTTCATGTGCATCGCAGGTTTACTACTCCATATTATCCCCAATGAAATGGCATGAATGAAAGGTTTAATGGAGAGCTCATAAGGATGCTTACAAAGATGACAAGAAACAATGTGAAGACTTGGGATTTAGAGCTACCTTGTGCTCTATGGGCTTATAGGACTGCCATCAAATCAGGTACTGGTTTTTCTCCCTTCCATCTAGTTTTTGGCAAAGAGGCTTTACTTCCTATTGAGGTGGAGATACCATCCTTGAAGATGATGCTAAAGCTTGAAGAAGAGCCCAAGGATGCATTCAAGGAAATACTTTTATATTTGCAATGTGTACAATTGGATAGGGTGTTAGCTTTTGAGCATTATGAGCAGGTCTTGAAGAAGAGTCAAGCAAAGGCAAATGAGAAGGTAAAGAACAAGGACATCAAGAAGGGTGACATGGTGCTTCGTTACAATAGTAAGCTTGATAGCACTTTTCAAAAGAAATTTCAAATCAAGTGGCAAGGTCCTTTCTTGGTCTTAAACAGGTTTTCGAATGGCACAGATCAGCTTGCTGACTTGGATGGTACCCCGCATAAAGCACGTGTGAATGGCTACAGGTTGAAGAAGTATATTGCAAGGTTGATGACTGTGATTGAGGATGAGCCTTCTTTTGAAGAATTTTTTGATCATGTGGTTAATGATGAAGATGAGTTGAAGACTCCCTCATGTGGTTTACAGGATCTCTTTTGTGTTGCTGATCATGAATGATCTAGCAGGCTGGGGTGTGGCAAACTATGTTGGGCGCATTTCTGACACCCCGTTTTTTGTAAATTTGTACATACGGACATGACGCCCGATGTCAAAAGGGCATGTGGGCTTTGTTTTTGTGGGTTTTTTAGCTTGCTTTAGCAAGCACATGTACATGCACTGCAAGTCGCTAGTCTAATGACAGTTGTCGGGCTATTGTAAGTGCCCGTGAGTGAGTTTTTTGAAGTGAACCTTGTATATAACTTAAACTCATGTACAAACTAAAAAAAGTTCAGCCAAAGATCAGAAATTTGCAGGTTTTAGCTCGTTTTGTCTCCTTGGTGCTCTTGGATGCAGTTTTTTGCCCCGACTAGCCTTCTCTACGTGTAGTCGTGCTGGGACAGCTCTCTGTTCGCGTCAATTTTGCTCATGGGGGTGTATGGAATCAATTTTAGTCATCTTCAGCTTTCTCGCCAGTCATTTTTCAAGCTTTAAAGTTCCCCAATTGGAGTTGTGCTCATCAGGTTACAACTAGTTCTCTACAGGGTTATGGCTATGGCAGCCTAGTGGCAAATTGTGTGTAGACAGATTCGGAGGGCATGTATCTATGAATTGTGGAATTGATGTTGAAGTTGTGGGTTTCTGATGTTTGATGTGAAAGGAGAGGCTTTTGTCTTCATATGCATTGGTCGGCGTGTGCTGTAAATCCATGCTTTGGCAGGGTTTTGCTCCTATGTGACATAGTCTCTTGGGTGGGCGACGGCTAGTAAATTCCCAAGGGTCTACTCCTATTGGACTTGTGGTGTTTCAAAAGGATTTTGCGAAGCTTTTGGTGTCTTGTAGTTCTCTTTCAACGCTCTTGGGTGACATCGCTATAGAGGTGTTTCAGTTTGCTTGTTTCCCAACAACGTATCTCAAAATTGTTGAAGATTTTGAGAAAACTTTATTCTGCAAGGTTGAAGAGGACAAAAAACGGTCAGGTAACACGAGAATCGGCTTAAATGAAGACGTTTTGGTAGGAAAAAATAGATATGCAAAAACATGATGTAGTTTTCGCTGCTTCTCCGTCTGTCGCCCCGCTAAGCTCCAATGGTGCTCCTAGTCTCTGAGCTCTAATACCAGTTGAAGAGTGTGCGTGAGAGCATGTGTGTTTGTGCAGCAATGGAGAAGAGAGGAGACACAGGTTTGGGTGGACTCCAAACACAATAGTGTTAGGGTTATGAGTCCTCATTCTTTTATGTAGAATGAATGGTCAGTGTTAGTTCCTGGTAGTCTCTAGCCGCCCAACACTTAGGCACGGCACATTGGGCTTTACCACCGCAACAAAATCCACCACGATACATGAAACCAATCTTGCATATGGTAGTGGTCATGGCAATGGGGCTGGTAGAAATAAGGGTGGTCAACTGCGACTTTGGAAATTACATCCTTGACAATTTAGTGGAAGCAAAGATAAAAGGGAGTCCTAAAAGGAAATCATATATGAATGTTGGACCAATGCTGGCAAGAATTGCCTACAATGCCTTAGGCATGATTGATGAATTGCCGCCTGTAGAAACACAATTGGATCTAATTCATAGATCCAAAAGAGCGGTGAAGCCGGTGGCAGGACCATCTACAAAACAAATATCAAAGACAAAGAAAATTGGGCAGAGCTCAAAAAAAGTGACTCTTACAGTGAGGAAACAAAATTAGATATGCCGCATGGTGATGAAGCTAAATCAAAGGATAGAGAAACTCCCTCAGAGTATCAATCTTTAAAGGAACGAAAAGAAGACAAGTTTACAATTAGAAAAACAAGAGTAAATCTAAGATCAACCAGGGCTATAAAGCAATTCCCATTACACAAGCACGAAGAACTATGGAAGAGGCTCAAGCACAAAGGGAAAGACTCCACCAACAAAGACATGAGAAAATAAGAAGCCTCGGAATGGATGCAAAAGACAAGAGAGAGGACAAGGAGGACATGCGTTTGGAACACAGGAAGGATGAAACTCTTGAAAGAATCAAACAGCGAAGAAAAAAAGAGGCAGCGGAAAATCTAAATATTGCCAGTGATATGCAGCAACGGATTCAGAACGAGCTTAAACGTACAATGGAACAAAGGGAAAGAGAAGAAGCAAAACTCCCATGGGTCAATGATTTGGAATCATCTGATGAGTCTACTAAGGCAGAGGAGACAAACAAAACTATCAAAGAAAAAAATCAAGAGGAGGAAGGTAGTTTAAACAAATTTGAAAGTCATATAGAAAACAAGCCATCATCAATCAAGGCAAACATACCTTCCCCTACTCAAGAATCAGTTGATCTAGAGGTTGAAAAGGAGCAGAAGGAGAACACCATGGACATACCTGAACAAACAGTGGACAAATTGATGCCAAAAAAACAAACAGTTCAAGAGAAAGAGGTCGCAATTATAAAGATCACCATGACTCCAGCTGACCATAAAGCACAACGTGAACAAGGAAAGATAACCGAAGAAACATAGACAATAGAGGTTGGCACTTTTGACCAAGCTCAAGGGAAACAACAAAAGCCAAGGTCACCTCATTCGCATGTTGTGGTAGATGAAGGGAGCAATTGATCACGTCCTTTAACATTGATGCACATTTGGAACAAATCAAGGTCCAATTTCAATGTCAAAGAGAACTCTCCAACCTAAGAGAATTGAAGATGTAAGACATCAAGAAAGAGGCAACCAAAGCAAGAATCAAGGAGTTACAAATAGTTCATATACAACTCTAGTCAAAACTACAAAGAGAACAAGAGAATGCTACTTATTACTACAATGAAGTTCAAGCATTGAATGAAATAAATACAACTTTTTAGGTAGAGTAGCAACGACTACAGGAAGAGTTGGCCAAAGAGAAGCATCAGAACAAAAAAATTGAAGAGTCGTATGCAGCGGTGAGCAAGACTCTTACACAGATCTTAGCCTTGCAAGAGATGCCAACCTCAATGAGAACGTCAGATTACCCAACTTTGCTGACACAGGAAATACAGGATCTAAAGACTTCCCTAGCTTAAGAACAATATGATAGACAAATCCTAACAGTAGGGCATCGAGCTATACAAAAAGCTAAATACGAGGATATTGAACATCTACAAAAACAACTTGCCAAACAAAGGAGGGCATGGCTACTCAAGGTGTGACACATCGAGTGAAACTTCAACAAAAAGATCATACCATAAACACGATGAAAGCCCAACCAATACCTGTAGAAGTCTCTCACACAATAGGACAGAGACATGTGACACTAGAAACTCAACATACAAAGGTACCCATTATAAGCACAGAAACAAAAATGCATCAGTTTGAAGATCCGGTCAATACACCAATCTTCAAAACTGCCAAAGGCGAAATTTAGTGACGGATATCGAAAGTAAGTGATCCTTCACGCAAAGAATATCTGCAATATGAACTCAAGAAGTTGGAATCAGCTACCCTTTTGAAGATTACACCTGATAAAGTGGTGAAGAATTTGGGGCCTAAAATGATTGCAATTCCATTGATGAGAAAGGAGACTCTCTTATGGAAAAGAAAAATGTTACCTACCATGGAGCCCAACCACAAAGGTGATTACAGGGATGTTCCTGTAACTGCTATACAAATACAAACAATCATTGATATTCAACCCACCTGCCAAAATAAATGGTTTGAGCGGCATCCACAACAGATGAAACGTATTAAACGAATGATCCATAGCATCTCAGGATTGACCCGACTTATTGTCCCATCAATAAAAGGTGATCCTGGGATAGTTTCTATTCTTGCCAAAGCAAGAGACCCGTAGTTCTCAACTACTCCGTAATAAGAAAGCTAGCCAATAACCTCGTCTCTTCATAGAAAATTATAATTCACACACTCAAAGGAGTCATCAACATAATGAAGGAGGTGTCAGATCTCACATGCCAAATGATTGTGAGAATTGCCAGAATGCTAGTCACCTACATCACAACGTTTAATGATATCGAACTGGTGGAGCACCCTTGTTGGCAGGTGTTTGTGGAACGAGCCAGAGGCTTATGCTAGAATCTGGGAAACTAAATCTCCCAGCAATAACATCAGCATGGGATTATATGGAAGAGTCATGTTTTTGCCCTCACACTACATGCAAACCTTCGAGGAGGCATTCATGATAGGGTGTTTTGAAGTTCACTCCTCCATATTCAATCCCATGACCAAGGAGTTTCCTGCTCGGCATATTGCATATCAGAGCACTCTCAGCAATAACCCATTCAGAGAGCTAGCAACAAAGATTGAAATCAAAGCACGGGCAGAGAAATTCAGGCAACTCACAGGGACACTAGAAAAAAGAATGACAAACTACTAAACACTAGAGTCATTGGCCTAGCCAACAATGCACTTGCATGAGGACATGATATGAATAGGAAGGGAGGAATGTTTAGTGGATACAACAGAATGTCACCTAAAAACCCGGCTACACGCAACACTTCGTTGTATGCAATCCTTTTTTTTCAAAAGAAGCCTTGTAATTGTGCTAGTAATGATTCTTGAAGTGTAATCTAGCCAACTATTCTCTATTTCCCACTCAGAACCTATGAGCTTTGTAAAGTGGCCAATGGTCGTGGGAAAGGGTCCCATGTTTTTAGTCAAAACCCTTAGCTTGAAAGGGAACATTATCATTATCTAAGAGGATTTTTGGATGTCGACTGTAAGCTCCAAGTCTGCTCCGATTTGTAAACAATCTTTCTCTTTGACTGATAATACGAATTCAACTCCGTTTAGTGCATTGTATTCCTTATCTCTTGCTCTCTAATCTAAGTGTAACCATTCTCAATTTTGTCATGGTTTGCGACCTCGGGGAGGTCACCCAAGAGAAATGTAACTTATCACGTGAGTTCAACAGAAGGGTATTTAAAGTTCTTGAAACTTACAGAAATATATATACAGAAGGACGTTGTGTTTTCAAATTTGAAAAAACTTACAGATTTTAAAAGAAAAGGGTACACTATATTCCTAACAAAATTTATAGATAAGAGGTTTTACAAACATGTTTTGAACGCACGTTGTGAGCGGGATGGAAACACACACAACGCCTCTATAATGACCCGACACACACTCTTGGGATGATACACACACACACATTATGGGGCACCACTCGGCTTACACAACCAGCCTGGCCGAGACAGGAAACACACATACGGAGTGAGAAGAGAGAGATTTCCCACTTGCCCACTCAACACTCACACATACACACTCACACACACTCTCTCAATTCAGCTCAAAGGAGGCAAATTGCTGTTGTTTAGACTCAATGAAGCTCAGCCCAACACCAATGGGGCAAATAGTTTACACAGTATTGAGGAAATACACCAGATACAACCACAAAGTTAAGCAGAGGCTTCACTCACCGGAGAAGATTACACAGAAAAACAGAAGAAAATCTGTGAGAAATTTGGCAAAATGGACAGCTCCATTGCGTTCGGAACACCCAAAAACCCCACCCTACAATGTCACAATGCTCAAATCCGACCTCGGATGAGCAGTTTAGGGCCAAAAAATGCTCCAAAAACAGCAAAAAACACACTTGCGGCTGTTCCTCCTCTCTTCTCCACGTTTTTTCTGGTCTTCTCTCAGTTTTTTCAGTTCCCACACTTAGATTTATTAGTTGGGCACCCGTGGCCTTTTAGATGACCTCAAACGGACCCCGAACAGGCCAAAAACTGACCTCGCAGTGCATAGTTGTCACCTTTTTGCATCATCCGCACACCTGGCACTCAGTTTTTCCAAATAATGCATCCTGCAACCACGTGAAGTGGCCCCAAAAATTGGTCCTCATGATGACCTTTCTGCATAAGTATCACAAGAAAACACCCACGTCGTGTCCATACTTCTCCGTGTGCAAGTATTGACCCCGTTCGACCTCCTGACGCCACTCGATACCATCTGACGCACCTACTTACCTCATGTCGTCGGCCCGCGGATAGCTTCCTCGAGAAGTTTTACGCACTACCAACTCCTCCTTACTGTAGAAAAAACACACTGGTACTGATAATAGTGAAAATCGCTGCACTATGTACACCCTGTCCTACCTGTACACACGTGGGCCCCACGTAACCACCTGGCTATGGAAAATGGGCAATCCTTTATTCGATGCACCATGCATGTGTATGTACATATGCGCAATCCCTTGCTCCAAAAAACTCATGACAACGTGATATGGTAGTTTTACACATAGTGAACCCCCCGAGTTTGCGACAACCTTTTTGTGAGCTAAATGTGTGGATTTGAGTGCTAAAATGGTGATGTTTTGATGTTTTGACCTTGGAAGAGCGTTTCTATACTATAGAGCTACCTTTCTGGATAGTTTTGTTGCAATTTTTTGCACATTTTTTGGGATGGATTGGGATTTTTGTACCTTCCCATATGACCACAGGACTTGGTAGGATTGTGTCTTTAGGTGTTTTAATACTCTTCCTTAAGTTCTACTGCTATCAGACACTGATTGGATTTTGAAAAGGCATGATGACCTAGAGCGATGAGGCTGGACATAAAGTGATTTTTAGACTAGAGAGTGATAGATTTTTAATTGTGTAGTTTCGTAGGTTCACTTCTTAAAGAGTCTTTGTGCCCCATCTCAAGCCGCTTCCCTGAGTATTGACATATGTTAGTGCTAGATAGCTATGTTGTACACGTCCATTGTGGTGACCCGCTATTTATGAGTCTTCAATTTACATTTGTAAACACTTAAAGATTCTATCCCACAACCATGTTGGGCCAATTCTACAATCAATACCCAAGAGACAACACCTAAGCTAGGAAGCTTATCAGGAAGCCCATTTGGCATACATATTGAACAAAGAGTTTCCGAGCCTAGACATGTTTCTCCAATAGCCCTTGACTAGTGGTCTCATTTAACAAGTCAAAAGCTTCCTGAGCCAGCCCTTGTTGAGCATATCCTCGTATAAAGAATTCCAATTTTGAGGCTTCGTCTAGGGAGAGGCGCCATTGTCAACAAGAGTGTTCTTATTACTACAATGAAGCTCAAGCATTGAATGAAATAAATACAACTTTGCAGGTAGAGAAGTAACGATTAGAGGAAGAGTTGGCAGAAGAGAAGCATCAGAGAAAAAAACTTGAAGAGTCGTATGCAGTAGTGAGCAAGACTCTTACACGGCTCTTAGCCTTGCAAGAGATGCCAACCTCAACGAGTAAGTCTTCTTAACCAACTTTGCTGACACAGGAAATACAGAATCTAAAGACTTCCCTAGCTCAAGAACAGTATGACAAAAAAATCCTAACAGCAAGGCATCGAACTATACAAAAAGCTAAAGCTGAGGATATTGAACAACTACAGAAACAACTTGCCAAAGCAAAGGAGCACATGGCTGCTCAGGCAACACATGTGTGACATTTCAACAAACATATCGTACCATAAACACTATGCAAGCCCAGCCAGTCCATGTAGAAGTCTCTCACACAATAGGACAGGGACAGGTGACACTGGAAACTCAACATACAAAGGTGTCCATTATGAGCATAGAAACAACAATGCATGAGTTTGAAGATGCAGCCAATACACCAATCTTCTAAACTGCCAAAGATGAAATTTAGCGGTGGATATTGGAAATAAGTGATCCTTCACACAAAGAATATCTGCAATATGAACTCAAGAAGTTGGAATTAGCTGCCCTTCTCACTATTACACCTGATGAAGTGGTGAAGAATTTGGGGCATGAAATGATTGCACTTCCATTGATGAGGCAAGAGACTCTCTTATGGAAAAGAAAAATGTTACCTACCATGGAGCCCAACCACAAAGGTGATTACAGGGATATTCCTATAATTATTGTACAAATACAAACAATCATCGATAATCAACCTACCTCGCAAAAGAAATGGTTTGAGTGGCATCCACAACAAATGAAACGTATTACAGGAATGACCACGGCGTCTCAGGATTGACCCGACCTATTGTCCCATCAACAACATGTGATCCTGGGATAGTTTCTATTCTTGGCAAAGCAAGAGACACGCAGTTCTCAACTAACCCGTAATAAAAAAGCGAGCCAATAACCCCATCTCGTCCGAGGAATATATGATTCAGACACTCAAAGGAGTCATCAACATAATGAAGGAGGTGTCAGATCTCGCATGCTAAATGCTTGTGAAAATTGCAAAAATGCCAATCACCTGCATCACGGCGTTTAATGATATTGAAGCAGTGGAGCACCCCTGGCAGGTGTTTATGGAAGGAGGCAGAGGCTTATGGTGGAATCCAAAAACTAAAGTTCCCAGCAGAAACATCATCATGGGATTATATGGAAGAGTAATGTTTTTGCCCTCACACTACATGCAACCCTTCGAAGAGGCATTCATGATAGGTTTTTTGAAGTTGACTCCTCCATATTCAATCCCATGACCAAGGAATTGCCTGCTCGGCATATTGCATATCAAAGCACTCTCAGCAGTAACCCATTCAGAGAGCTAGCAACAAAGATTGAGATCAAAGCACGGGTAGAGAAATTCAAGCAACTCACAGGGACTCTAGAGAAAGGAATGCCGAACTACTAAACACTAGAGTCATTGGCCCAGTAAAAAATGCACTTGCATGAGGACATGCAATGAATAGGAAGGGGGGAATTTTTGGTGGATACAGCAGACTGTCACCTACAAACCCGGTTACATGCGACACTTCGTTGTTTTCAATCCTTTTTTTCAAGAGAAGCCTTGTAATTGTGCTAGTAATGATTCTTGAAGTGCAATCTAGCCGACTATTCTCTATTTCCCACTCAAAACCTACGAGCTTTGTAAAGTGGCCAATGGCCGTGGGAAAGGGTCCCAAGTTTTTGAGTCAAAAACCTTAGCTTGAAAGGGAACATTATTATTATCTACGAGAATTTTTGGACGTCGACTGTGAGCTCCAAGTCTGCTACAATTTGTAAACAATCTTTCTCTTTGACTAATAATCTGAATTCGACTCTGTTTAGTGCATTGTGTTCCTTATCTCTTGCTCTCTAATCTAAGTGTAACCATTCTCAATTTTGTCGTGGTTTGTGACACCTTTTTGTGAGACAAATGTATGTATTTGAGTGCTAAAATGGTTATGTTTTGATGTTTTGACCTTGGAAGAGTGTTTCTATACTATAGAACTACCTTTCTGAATAGTTTTGTTGTAGTTTTTTGCATATTTTTGGGATGGATCGAGAGTTTGGTACCTTCCCAAATGACCACAGGACTTGGTAGGATTGTGCCTTTAGGTGTTTTAATACTCCTCCTTTAGTTTCGTTGCTATCAGACACTGATTCGATTCTGAAAATACGTGATGAGCTAGAGCAATGAGGTTGGACATAGACTTATTTTTCGACTAGAGATTGATAGATTTTTAATTGTGTAGTTCCATAGGTTCACTTCTTGAGACTAACAATCTCAAAGAGTCTTTGTGCCCCATTTCGAGTCGCTTCCCTGAGTATTGACATATGTTAGTGCCAAATAGCTATGTTGTAGACGTCCATTGTGGTGACCCACTAACAGAGCCTTCAATTTACATTTGTAAACACTTGTTTCTATCCCACAACCATGTTGGGCCAATTTTGCAATCAATACGCAACAGACAACACCTAAGCTAGGAAGCTTATCAAGCAGTCCATTTGGCATACATATCGAACAAAGAATTGTTGAGCCTAGACATGTTACTCCAATAGCCCTTGACTAGCCGCATTTAACAAGTTGAAAGATTCCTCAACCAGCCCTTGCTGAGTATATCCTCGTAAAGAATTACAATTTTGAGGCTTCATCTAGGGAGAAACCCTCACTTTGCATCCACTGAAAATAGCCTACAGATTCTTGGCCCTGACCTTGCTAGGTGTATAGTGCAACTAATGCGCTCAAAAACATGACATCTAGGACAAGAAGCTCATTAATATTTTTTTGTGCTTTTGTAGGGACACCGCATTTGGCATACCTATAGTTTGATCCAGCACTACATGTTTCGCTAGTAGTCCTTCAATGGCAATCTCATCATAAATTCTTTGGCCCAATGTCAGTATCTTGCAAAATGTTAGAGGCCTTCAAGTAGCAAGAACAAGTAATTGCATCCAAAGAGAGGCCTTTACTTTTGAGCACATCCCTTAGCTTCTTTGGTATATTCATGTTGGGCATATAATCCACTCTACAAGACAAATCGCAGGCACAAATCTTATCAAGTACGTCACGAGTCTCGCCATCACATATCAACCAAAGCGCCTTTGAGAAAGACATCTCTCTCCAAAAGTCTCTGAATAGCAATCTCATCATAATCCAGGCCTTGAAGAAGCAACAATAGGTAATTGCATCTAGAGAGTTGTGACCTTGAACTCGCATCTATTGAAAATAGGGTGGAGTTTCTTTGCCACGGTTATGTTGTGCTTATAGATTAACTAGTATAGCCAGCCCTCAAGACTAAGTGGCACGGGCATGGGAGGGTGGGATCTACAGCGGGGCATTGTGGGCCGTAGATCCCAAATGCAGGTACCCTAGATTTCTTTTATAATCTAGGGTAAAAAGTAATCTAGGGTACCCACATTTCGGAAGTAATCTAGGGTACCCCCATTTTGCGGCGTCGGGTTTGGACCCGGGACCTCACGCATGAGAGGCGCCTAACCACTACGCCATGCGTGCATTGTGTAACGTGGGGGGCCTAATTTACTTTAAACATGTAAATTAGGGGCGGCTGCCGAAAGTAAATTAGGGTAATTTAGATTACTTTTTATAATAAAAAGTAATCTAGGGTACCCTAATTTAAATTCGGGGCCGCCACTGGGATCTACGACCCACAATGCCCCCGCCGTAGATCCCACCCTCCCATGCCCGTGCCACTTAGTCTTGAGGATAGCCAGACGCCTTTGGCCTTCTCTCTCTCCCTCTCTCTCTCTCTCTCTCTCTCTCTCTCTCTCTCTCTCTCTCTCTTTATCGCGTACACAGTCGCTTTTCTCTCAGATTTTGACACGTGTAACGGGCTTCCCCTTTTGCCATATTATGTTAGTTTAGATGATTGCATTCTAAGACACAACACCTTATAGAAGTTTCTCATATTTTATGAGAGCACTACATTTGGCATACATATCAGCTAAATCACCACGATGAAAGGCTAGCATCCTCTGACTAGCAATCTCATCGTGAATGCTTTCACACATGTACAGCCTTCAAGGTGCACGCATAGGTAATTACAGTTTGTGATAGGTAATTACATTGAGGATAGCCAGATGCCTTTGGCCTTCTCTCTCTCTCTCTCTCTCTCTCTCTCTCTCTCTCTTGATTCAAAAGAAGAGAAGAAGATGGGAAGTAAAGCAACAAGAATTTCAAGTCCAAGAAAAGGCACATGCATGTGGAAGATTTTGGAGAAACTTGAGAGGCAAGCGGGTTGAGAATTTTGGTAACTTGAGTCTAGTGGATATGTACACACATTGTAGGCAATTATATGAGCAAGAAAATACTGAAAAAATGCCATTTTATGGTTCACTCCCATGTATGCCGTCTTTTTTTACTATTGAGGATGTATGCGGTGGGCTTGAAAAGTTGGCCACTCGCAAAGCGGGAGATCTTCAAGGTATCAAGCCGGAGATGATCAAATGGACGGGAGATTTTACCCATGAGTGGATGTGTGATATGTTCAACCTTGCACTTCAACATGGTATGCCTTATGATTGGAGTACTAATTGGGTTAAGCCTTTGCATAAAGGAGGGGATGTAAAGAATGTAAGCAACTACCGGACTATAATGATTGGGTCTCTTATGGCAAAGTTGTTTGGGTGCATAATGGAGATGAAATTGAGTGATTGGGCTGAAGAGAATGACAAGCGTGCAAAGGGACAAGCGGGTTTTCGTCGATGCCATAGCACCATTGATCATCTTGTCACTCTTCGTGTTCTCATGGAGGAAAGTCGGTTGAAAGGCAAGCGATTGTATTGTTGTTTTGTGGACTTTAAGAAAGCCTTTGATATGATTCCACGTAACAATTTGTGGAGAAGGATGGAAGAACTCCAAGTGCCAAGTGAGTTTATGCTTGCGGTTTCTCGAATCTATGAGAAGGTGATTTGTCAATTGTGCATGGGAAGAGAAATTTCAGAAATTTTTGTAAGCACTATTGGGGTTAAACAAGGATGTCCATTGTCACCAACTCTCTTTGGTCTATGCATCGATCAATTGGAACAAATGGTACTTGACTTTATGCAAGAAGAAGGCATTGAAGAGGTCACTATTTGCAATGCGGTAATCATGCTTTTGTTGTATGCGGATGATGTAGTGCTTCTAGCACACACTTTAGAAGATGCACAAAAGCTTATGGTTGTCCTTGAGAACTTTTGCTTGCATAGTGGGCTGATTGTAAATGAATCCAAAACAAAGGTTATGCTTGTGAAAACCAACCATAAGGAGAAGCCATGCATTGTGTACAACAAGGAGACACTTGAAGTTGTTGAGAGCTTTAAGTACCTTGGCCTTGAGGTTCCATCCAATCACAAGTGGCATGAATGTGCTATGCGTCGTTTGGAAGCGGGAAAGAGAGCATATTATGCATTTGAGAACATGTGTAATGCGGGAAACATCAAGTGTTGGGTTCTCAAGAAGTATCTTTTTGATGCATTGGTGACACCGGTTCTTCTTTATGGAGTTGAAGTGTGGGGCGGGAGCATCTCAAAGTCTACTTGGAAAGAGTTTGAGAATGTCCAAAAGCGTTTTCTTACAAACTTTCTCCAAGTTAAGACACAAACACCATATATGCTCCTACTTCTTGAGTCGGGATCTCTTCCAATTGAGGTTATGGGCATGGAAAGGGTTGTGGAGTACATGATAAAGATGCGTCAAAACCCCTCACATCGACTTCCTACAATTGCATGGGAAGCAAGCAAAAAAGTTCAAAAGACGCATAAAAGCAAGATCTTGAGCACGGGATGGATGCAAGACATAAAGAAGTGGTTTGGGAGATGGGATGCATTACACTTGCTACATGATGCTTCAATTGACTCTCAAGTGAATGAAGCTTTTCTACAACGCCAATGTATTACGGCTTGGGAGAAATCCGGTGGATCACGCTTCATACATTACACCACCTATATTGCCCCCAACTACAAAACCATGTTCTTCGCTGAGAGAGGAAACCGTACTCACACTTACATGCTTGAGCCTATTCCCTTGTCCGCGATACGCACTATCGCAGCAATTCGGCTTAGCTCCCATTTCCTTCGATGCGAGATAGGGCGTTCGGGCAATGGAGAAGAGTCAAGTCGATTGTGCACATTATGCTCACTGCAAGTTCGAGAGTCTGAGTACCACACACTACTAGAGTGCTCAGCTTTTGATCACATCCGAACTTGCTTCTCTCACATTTTCAGCCATAACTTAGACCTACACACTTTCCTCTCCCAGCCAAAGTGTGGGCTCTCCATTGCGACTCTCATCACTACAATTTTGGAGCATCGAGAGTCACTCATCAGCCATACACATACTACATCACATGTAACTTTGGTCCCATAGGTCATATTTGACCTCCGAGGACGATAATAAAATCTATCTATCTATCTCTCTCTCTCTCTCTCTCTCTCTCTCTCTCTCTCTCTCTCTCTCTCTTTATCACGTACACAGTAGCTTTTCTCTCAGATTTCGACACGTGTAACGGGCTTCCCCTTCTGCCATATTATGTTAGTTTAGATGATTGCATTCTAAGACACAACACCTTATAGAAGTTTCTCAGATTTTATGAGAGCACTACATTTGGCATACATATCAGCTAAATCACCACGATGAAAGGCTAGCATCCTCTGACTAGCAATCTCATCGTGAATGCTTTCACACATGTACAGCCTTCAAGGTGCACGCATAGGTAATTACAGTTTGTGATAGGTAATTACAATTTACTAGCCCTACCTAAGGCCTACTTGTGTGCCTAGTTTGTGCATCTGCTCCCGCCACACTCATCCTGATGCTTTCACGTAGGCCTCAGGTAGGGCTAGCCCCAAGTAGTGTCGCCACTACACAGAAAGCTAGGGCATACTTACGTTTCGGCCTTGAGGCTTGAATGTGCATACGGATCTGCTTCCTTGCCATCTCTTCTATATGATAATTTGAGAGTGTTGGAAAATCCAAAACCATGCAAGGAAGTTTTACTCCACTCAAACTCACCCTCAACTCACCACAGAGAGCGCTGATGGGGGGGGGGGAGGGAGTGGGGGGCCATGGAAAAGGAAAGGATGAAGAGGCATCGAGCATTGCTGGCAGACATTTAATAAAGAAAAAAGTGACAATGTATCATAAGCTTCTTTATTGGCTCAACGGCTAGATGCATCACGTGAAGCAGAATGTGCAGGGCTCAACACCATTAGAATCCCTTAGTGCCATTTTGCAAAGGATGTCAACCTATGGGCAGCCTCACCAGATAGAAAGAGAAATTGCCTTGCATGTTCCGTTGAGTTGGAATGAGAAGCTTGCACGTCATCATTTTTTTGTGTAGCTCTTGGGACTTCCACCTAGTTTGAACCCAAACTTGGTTTTAAAGCCCAAGATGTTTACACATGGCCTATTTTGTAAAACAACCTGCTCGCTCAATTTTATGGCCAGCCATTGCTTGGGCAGCTCACTCCCAACTAGCTACAATAACAACAAGATCAATTGCACCTTTGGATAGAGCATGCACTTATATAGGTAATCTTGTTTACATATGGAGTGTACATATCAGTTTATGTGAATGTGTATATGCATATTGTGATGTAATTTTTAGGTCTTTGAAAGTATATATCTGTGTGTTGAATTTTAAATTGAGTGATTACATATTTGTAGCTATGTGTGTATTTATAAGAACATGTATGTGAGTTTAAGTAGGAAGGTATATGTGTGTTTATATATGTATGTTGCATTATGTATGTGTATGTGTATGTGTATGTGTATATATGTCTTTATTTATGTTTGTGTATATAAGTGTGTTTATATATGTATGTGTATGTGTATTTATGTATGTTGTTGTATTAAACTTAATCCATATACCCAGGAACTCGGGCTATCCAATCTTCCTGGGTAGGGTTTCACGTGTCATAAATCATGGTTGTCGTGTGTAAGGTCTCCACTTTTCTAGCTGCAGAGGGATGTACTCAAAGTTTTAGGGAAAAGCATTGGACTTACAAACAGGTAAAACACTATTTCAAAAGCAATTAAAAATGGTACTTTTGGAATCTTAAACACATCAAACCTTGGGCTATAAATTTTCATATTTAAATTCGGACAAAATTTTCATATTTAATTTTCATATTTAAATTAAAGCTGGCACGTAATGGGAGGGGTCATCACTGACCTGCCAAGGACACAATTAGCAGCAGGGGGCGCCATCTTGAGCTGTAGGGCTGCTTGAGCTACAAGAAATTGCCATTTTCAGCCTATGAGAGCTTATGAGTGCCCAGAAACCTATAAATAAGACCTCTTGCTTCACATTTTGAATAGACTTGGAGTCCTAGCCATTTCTCTCTCACCTTGAGAGAACTCTACTAAAAAATCACTAGAGAGCAAAAACTCTACTTGATTAATCCATGGTAATTAGTTTAACCCTTTTAATTAGCAAAATTATGCTAATTTACATTATTTTTTTAATTAATTCAATTAGTTAAGAAGATTAAACTTACTTGCACTCTAAATTACTCTCCTAATTCTTAATTCTCTGTTGATTATTTATTAGATTAAGCTTAGGGACATTAATCTAATTGATCAGTAAGCTATATTAGGACTGAAATTAATCTTTCTAGTCAAAAATTAATGATAATTATTTGTAATTATTTAAGCAAAATGTAGCTATTTTCAGTCATATATTAAAGGAAAAAATTTAAGAAACCATGTTACATAATTATATATTATTTATCAGAGTTAGTTTACATGTTAAAGAACCCGTGATAATTAGCTTAACCATAGATAATTAGTTTATCTAATTATCTTAGTAGAAAAACACTATTTTTAAGGATAAATTACAAGGGGAAATTAGCAAATTAGATTAAATATATTTGAGATAATTTTTATAGTTAAAATACATCTTTAAAAGCCCGTGTTAATTAGCTTAACCATAGAAAATTATTTTAGCTAATTATCTTAATAAAAAAACATTGTTTTTGAGGGTAAATTGAAGGGGGAAATTAGCAAATTTAATTAAATATATTTGGGATAATTTCAATAGTTACAATACATCATTAGAAACCCATGATAATTAGCTTAGGCACAAAAAGTTAATTTAGCTAATTATCTTAGTTGAAAATCCTGTTTTTGAAGATAAATTAAAGGGGGAGATTAGTAAATTGGATTAGATAGATTTGGGATAATTTTCAAAGTTATAATACCTCATTTGAAAGCCATCATAATTAGCTTAGCCACAAAAAATATATCTAGCTAATTATCTTAGTCAAAAAACACTTTTTTTTGAAGAAAAAGTAAAGGGGGAAATTAGTAAATCATGTTATATGACGACATGCTATTTATCAGAGTTATATTACATGATAAAGAGGCTGTGATAATTATGTCAAGGTTAGAAAATTAGTATAGATATTTATCTAAGTCAAATTATACTAATTTTAGCTAAAAAGTAAAGGGGGAAATAAGTAAATCATGCTAGATGATTACATGCTTTTTTTTAGAGCTATATTACATCATAAAGGAGCTGTGATAATTATTTCAAGGTTAGAAACTTAGTATAGATATTTATCTAAGTCAAATTATACTAATTTTAGCTGAAAACTAAAAGGGGGAATTAGTAAATCATGTTATATGATTACATGCTATTTAGAGAAGTTAGAGTATAGATAAAGAGGCTGTGATAATTATTTTAAGATTAAGAAATAAATATAGATATTTATCTAAGTCAAATGATACTAATTTTTAACTAAAAACTAAAGATGAAAATTAGATAATTAAGTTGGAAAATTAAAAGATAATTACCAAAGGTCAAAAATATCTTTATCTACTTTTGATAATTATACTATAGCTAATTAGCGAGTCTAGGAAATTATAATTGACCAAAAGTGCTATTTTTAGCAGTATATTAATTAAAATAAATAGATTTTGGGGTCAAAAGTCTTTAGGAAAATTATAGTTAGTGTAAACCTGTGATATAAAGTTGAGTAAATGAAATCTTTAAGAGAAAATAAATAGAACAAATATTAAGCTCAAAATAAGCAGATTCCAATTAAAATTTGATGGAGAAATTAGAAAAAAAATATAAATTTTTTTAAGAAAATTAGAATAGCTGAGAAAACTCTTAGGCAAGCTGTGGAAAAAGTTATCATGCCAGCTATATATGCAAATAAGAAATTACTAGGTCAAGAATTTACCAATTAAAACTATAAATTTAACCTAAATTTGGGTAAAATTGGATACAAAGGTTAAGTCTAGCTTTTGGATAATTTACCTAATGATTAGACGTCCTTTTTATAAGGATAAGAAGTAATGGCACCTAAAAAGGACCCGAGCCAATCCTACATCTGATGATGAGGGCAAAGCTCTAAGAAGAACTAGAGCGTCACACGACAATGAAGTTTGACCTAGTATTAGGTCTACGGAGGAGAGTCTTCAGGCGCCAGTGCAGCAATAGATGGCCGATCAGTCCCAGGTGAGTTTCTCATTATTCAACTAAGTCTTTAAATAGTTTAAGTTTTTTTATAAGTTAGCATTGCATACGTAAGGAGTGAGTAAGAATCAGAAAAGGAATAATTGGCCAAAAACGGAAGGTAACTTCCAACGTGCATTTGTTTATAATGTAGGAAAGAATTGCTTGGGTTAAAACTGGTTGAATTAGGAAAGATATGATTGATAATCCTTAAAACAACTTGTCACAAGACACCTCCAACTTCTTGGTATAAATTGATGATAATGATGGTTTTCCAGTCGCGGATAAGTTGGTTACCCCCATGAACGATGAGTTTCTACTCCGTGTCATGTCTTGATGTTTCTACAAAAGTTAGAATACCGTTTTTATCCTAGGGGAGCCGCCCGGTTGTATGGGCAACTGGTTTGGTGTATGGGCACCCGGAACCTTGGGTGGGGGTTTATCCACTCCGGATTGTGAATAAGGGATGGGTGCCGTTTTTTTCACCCTTAGGTGATCTTGAGACAAGAAGAGTACTGGTCACGGTTATTATGGACAATGTTTTAATTGACAGTACCATGTCTTAAGTTTAAAGATATTTGTTTGTTAAAAGAATTCTTTTCAATACTATCTTCAATACTTGATTGAAGGAATTACTCTGACGGAACGTTAAAGAAACCATTATTTGAAATGTTAAAACAATGTGATAGTAATGAGAAAATAAATTAATCATGTGTGAGTGCGGGGTGGTAAGTAGGGATTGACTAAGGTTGTCAATCATGGACAGGTGGACCTGATTAGTCAGGTAACTACCATCCCTGTGCACTCAAAACGTTTAGAAAACTTCTACATTTGGAAGAGGAGTCCATCAGCAGTTGTGCCCTCACATTTGTTAGGGGAAAAAAAGCATTGGTTGAGGATACTCAACTTGAGGAAGTTATAGGGCCGAAATAGTTTTGGACTTTTAATATGTTGTCTCGTTTCCGCTTTGCGAGACAGAACTAGGTCTTCTTCTAAGGTTATAGACCCAAGCCATTGTCAATGGTAAAGGTCTATTCCTTGGATTTTTCTTGTTTAGAGAATCTGAATTTTATTAGGCCTAGAGACCTATCAAGGACCCCATTCCTATCTTGGTATAGGTGGGTTGGGGATCTCACATCGTGTGTATCTTGTGCGCTTTGTGATCGAAAGGAAGGGATTGTTCGTGTTTCAGAAACTACCACAGGTTGGATTGTTGATGCAAAAGATGTTGTGAAGAGAGATCAAGAGATATAGATTAAGGTTGTTTTCATGACTTGGAATAAAATTAGCCTTTCCACAAGGTAT
Source organism: Adiantum capillus-veneris (assembly GCF_014529385.1). Lineage (NCBI taxonomy): Eukaryota > Viridiplantae > Streptophyta > Polypodiopsida > Polypodiales > Pteridaceae > Adiantum > Adiantum capillus-veneris. The sequence goes on from NC_140937.1 coordinate 103,265,912, forward strand.
GTGAACCAAAAGACAAGGCAAGATCTTCTACCAATAAAAAGAAGCATTTGGATGAGGAGTTTAATCAATCTTCAATAGGTTGCAAAGGCCTTTTGGGATTATCATCAGAAAGGAGGACAAAAGTGGCTCCTCTAGGAAACCATTAACACTAGTCTGGTAACCTAATAGGACATGAAACTGTCCTTTCAAGGTTTTAGAAAAGAGGACAAAAGTGGCTCCTCTAGGAAACCATTAACACTAGTATGGTAACCTAACACAACATGAAACTGTCCTTTCAGAGTTTTAGAAACTTTTTCCAAAACCATAGTAGATCCACTCATTTTGAAAAACCATTTCATGATCTTATAGTTCAAGGACTACTACATATGGCAAAAATGAGAAACTTGTAAAATTTCTCATCTCTTGGTCAACAAGACTCCAAATTTGATGGACTAGTGCATTTTGCACAAAACAGTCATTTCTTATGGTTGATTGCATATAAATAAGAGTGGGGATTTTTGTAGGACATAAGATAAAATGCCATGTTAACTTCAATGGGTTGATGATCAAAACATATGGTTGCTTTTGTTTCACTATTTTTCTTTTGGGCAAAAAAAGAGTTGCATTTTACCATTCTGCGGACCTATCATCGAAGTGTCTATAGTCATGCTCAATACATATACTATATACATGTTTTCTTAGTTCCCTTTGGGCCTTTGGATGCAAAAGGAAACATGAAGCATGTCAAAAGAAAAATAGATCTCTTACTAAGTGGAACCTTGGCGACAAGGATGAAGTGCTAAATACAGCAAACATGACAAAATTGGGTTTAGCGTTATGACCTCTGGAATCCCATAGAAACTACTCAATATCTAACCAAATTTGTATTTCATGATTAGATATGGTTACTACCTACAAAATACATACAATTGGCCTAAGAAATTGAGAAAGCTATACTTGCTACACTAAAATGTCTCGTATTCTTCAGCAATCAAAAAACTTAACCATCATTATACACTATGCTATATAGCGCATTAGGTCCCCCAAAACTCAAGGAAGACTAGCATTATGTTATACACTCCACTTACACAATCAAAATTTCATTTGGATATCAAAAAAGCCACCCAAAAAATCATAAAAATGCTAATTTTGACCGAAAAACAGGATTATGCAATTCTTCTAAGTCGGTCATAACTTTCAATTTTAACATTAGTTCTCCCTAGAAGAATTAGAACATGTTGAGAACTATGAAGGCTTATCATCTAGAAATCTAAACTTCATAAACATGAAGTTTAGAGTGGTATAGTTGCAAAATTTGGAAAAGAAAACCAAAAACAGAACCCGTTTTGTCACACAGTTTAGGTTCAAAAATGTTGTGCTAGAGTAAGGTTAATGGTAAGATCGATATTCCAAACAAAATGTCAAGTGTTTTTCAGCTCATAAGGAAACACTGTGGATATATATCACCTAGAAATTCATTTTCATACTCTTCAAATAATTCAAGCAAAATGGTCACTTAACAGGACACCAAAGTGTCCAAGAACATAAAAGTGTCCTGATAAAGAGAAAGAGTTCACGATCAGAGACGGGAAGCCAAGCAACAAATACCATTCTAGTGTTAAAGAGAAAGAGTTCACGATCAGAGATGGGAAGTCAAGCAGCAAATACCATTCTAGTGTTAAAGAGAAAGAGTTCACGATCAGAGACGGGAAGCCAAGCAGCAAATAGCATCAAGGGTCTTGAGAGTGGCATCGAAGAAGAACTTGAAATAGAGATCAATGAGGATGAACCAACCTTCTAAAGAGGGCAAACAAGGTATTCCACTCATGCATCACCTATAAAATCTTAAGAAATCCAAATGGTTCATTTCAAAGTGCTATAACAACATAATCTACTTTAGCCAAAGAGGGAAAGCTATGAGAGAATTAGTGTAGGGTCATGCTTTAAAGGATGCAACAAGAAAATTTTCTTCAGCCAAAAAGAGGAGATAGCTACAAGGGCCACAACACAAGGCCATGCTTGATTCCTTGCACATGCCAAAAATAGTAGAGCAGCATCTCTCCATATGACATGTTGGGGTGGAGGAAGGATACATTTGGATAGGCAATCCACATTTGGCCAATTGGATATGGGAAGGAAAAAGGACAGAGGACTGTCAAGTTAGCATGTTTTTTTCTTTTTATGGTTATTCAAAAAAATTAGCACGTCTCATTAATCACCTTGCATACAGTTTGGAAAGCTGCATGGTAATTACAATCTGTAAAACCAAGGAGAAATATGCTGATGCACAAATCCTATTCTGGAGAAATCTCAATGTAGGAAAGCAACAAGAAGAATATTCAAAAGTAGACTTTGCGGGGTTCATGACTGATGAGGATTTTGAAAATTGCAGTACGATAAGAACACTTTTAGAGGAAATCTTGACAATATTTTAGGATGCGCGCATTCCTATTTATTTCATGGTGAGCAAAGTATGCAAAAATACACCAAAAGATGTGTTTCCACAGTTTAGCTCATTTTTGTGAGGCATGGAGGCTCTTAAAGAGTAAAGAAAATGTAGAATCATGAGCTACCTTAATAAGGAAATATTAAACAAAATGTGAGTCCCAAATTAAGAAAATGAGACATAGTTTGTGTTGCTTGCATGGTGGGGATCAGATATTACACTAGGGAAGTTTGTTCAAGGTATGCATGTCTAGTTCTAATTTATGCTTGTCAAGTTAAATTTTTTATCTTAGTTCAAGCTATTTATTCATAATAAAAACTTTTCAGGACTCTTTTACCCCATGGGAAAGATTTTATATACCTAATACCAATCTATTGGAAAGTGCACATGCAAGCTGCAAGGTACGAGAAAGTGGAGCTTGCAAGACTTCTCTATTGGATGCTTTTGTCACAAATGTTATCAATGCTTACATGCAATGTGCAAAGTATCTTGGGTTTAATACTACATAGTACATTGGTAATGAACCCTATATGGAAAAGCTTCTTAAAAATGTCTCCAAGGGAGGGAGACATTCTGACACCCACTTTCAAAGGGGCAGCAATGAAATAGTGCAAAGGAAAAAGAAAGGGGGCAACGCAACTAGCTCCCCAAGCCCAGTTTTGTGATGGAGTCAAGATAGAGAAAGCAAAGTGGTAGACTAGAGAAATCAACTTTGTGTTAGAATATGGTGTTGATAAAAGACTTTTTTCCATTTCCAAGCACAATTTTTTTTGCTACCATTCTTGAGGAGCCTCAATACCCAAATGCTACATATATAGCTGGAGTATAGCTTGGTACACATACTGTATTGGACAAAAACATTCATTAAACCATGTCTCTTCACTATAAAATTAGATATTTTGGTATGGTCAATAATCAAAAGTGTATGGCTTATATAAAAATGAAATCTTTAAGTGATATGGTACTTCTTTTTTGTCAACATGAGAGTACAATGGAAAAAATATCTCTCAATGGATGTGGTTCTACGTTTAGCATACATGGAATGTGGATAATCAAGCAATAAATGTTTCTTAATTATCCCAAATCTAGCTTGTTGCAAAAGGCACAAATATAACTATTTTTGAATCAAAACAGTTGCATAGGACAGGTTTTGCATTGCAAACTAGCACAACACAATCAAGATGGTTCACTCTTGATGTAGGCATAATAGTGGGCTTCTGTCAATTTGCATTGCAAAAGAATCAAAAAATGGTGGCATGGTATATCAAAAGAGGCTAGGAAAAAGATAGATAAGTCTATATAATTGCATGCAATATTTATTGAGGAAACTTTTGTGAAAAGTGAAAAGTACATGCAGTTTAATATATAAGCGGAAGCCCACTATTATATTTTACATCAATAGTGAACCATCTTGCTCATGCCCTAACTTTCAAAAGAGGGAAGAAAGTGGGAATACTTTCTTGGCTTGCAAGTATCTTTATAATTTCATGTGCATTCGGGTGCTTGGTCTTTATTAGCATCAACATATGAGTATTCATCAGCCGATAATACGCGTTCTACATTTCAAAAAGAAATCTGCCACACATAGTGCAACCTTCATATGGAATCAATGAAGAGGAGATTTCACAATAAAATGTTGACTCGATCAATAGACAACAACCTTTCGACTTTTGTTTGCTTTCAAAAGTTGACTTTGAAGTTTTGGAAGTTTCTCTCATGACATTTGGGTTGTTATTATGTTACATACCCCTTTTAGAGGATGTTTTGACAAAAGTACAATGTGCATTTATCTTTTATGATTTCTTGTGTTCTCTCTCTAGAATGTATAGATCTTTGAATGTGCTTTGTATGTGTTGGTTGGGTTCTACTCCAAACAATTGGCTAGAAGAAAGTGACTCTGCCAAAAAAACTCTATAAAATTTTGAAAAGCTCCGACCTTTTTTAAACCCCTCGCCCCCCCCACTTTCTTGAACTCAAAAGAACATATGAGAAACCCACTTCTCCATCTGTTTGTGAACTTCAACTTCCCCTCCTTCAACACGCCATCAGCACATTCAAACACCTACTTATCTCTTCTCCTTTATAAAGCTTTTGAAAGATGCTTGAACTATGGTTTTATTAATGAAGCGAGAATGGTGGTAATGACATGGCAACTAAAAGAAAACCTCTGCAAATTTCGACGCTAGCGGCCCAAAGTTGGTCGCCCTATCCTAGTTGCTCGTGATCTTCTTCTTCAGTGAGTGCTTCTCCCTCTCTGTAGGGACCACCACAAGCCCAACACTCCTCACGAGTCACGCTCCTTGATGTGTATATGCAGCTTGCCTCTAAAGAAGTATCAATGCAAGGACGCCCCTACTCTTTCAACCTCAATTCAGGCTCGGGAAACTGAACTACGCACAGCTATCTCCTTGTTTATTTTTTTTTACGATCTTGCACATTGACTTTTCTTTTCTAAGCTCAAAACTTCAAAAAGAAAACTTATAATTATGAACTTGCACATTGACTTTTCAATTTTAAGCTCGTCGATCCTGAAAACTTCAAAAAGAAAAATTATAACACTGCTCATTATTCTTTCCTGAATGCGCTGCTTTCACGTGCTGACGACTTTCCCCCCACAACGTGCTTTTACCAAAACCATCCCTCCCTCCAACTCTGCTCGGGCTCGTCCCCGTCTTCCCTGCACTGCTCGTTATCCTCTCAGTTCCCCTGCGTTGTCCCTCCCTGCAGCCAGTCCTTTGTTTTTCATCTGCTCGCGTAATGCTATATTCCAACTCTGCTCGTCATCCTTTTCTACGTGCTGCTCATTAGCTTGCTCCTCCTCAGTATCCTAAGCCTTGATATTGAATATTGCAGTTATTATAAAAACCCAATAATTTAACCATTATTCGTAATTCCCACCTCTGTTGGGGCCCCCGGCGCCCGCAATCAAAGTACTCAAAGTGATGACATTCCGAAGAGAATTCCAATTAAGAACTTGTAATGCTTTCGTAAGAGCACCACATTTATCATGAGTATCAGCCACATTGCTAAACTCAAAATACCTCTGTCATTGCCATATTGTTGGCCACATCCTACTATCAATGTACCCAAAAAGACGATTTCCTCGACAATAAATGCCTCAAGCACTTATTTTGCCCTACGAAGTTCACTTGCCTTTAGCATACATGTTGACTCCAATGTTCTTAAAACTTGACATGCTTCTCAAAGTGCACCACATTCGGCTTAAATATCAACAGATTTTGGTGTCAAAAAATAGCCAAAATTCATTTTCTTGTTGTCATGTTGGTATTACCTACAACCACTGCATTAAAAAACAACAGCTTGTTATCAAAAACACATAGGAAACTCTATTAGTTTTTGTACTTCTCTCAATGGACGCAGAGCATCACGACACCATGTGGTAACCCCTTTCTTCCTCTTTTAGTTCTTCGTCACAAAAATTTATAGAAGCTTGACGAATTCCATAGACAATCCCACACACTATTTTTTAGAGAGAAATCTCTTATTGAAACCCTCACTCTTCTTCAAACAAGTTTCCCCCTTACTTCAAATTATGGCATCATGAGTGATGTGGAGTTTTGAGCCATAGTTTTTCAAAATTGAGTACTTTTGTACCATTTTATGGCCTTTTGCCAAAAAAAAGGGTCCATTTGGCCCACAAAAAGCCCAAACAAGCTAGAAAAATTCCCTATAAGTGTGGGAAAGTTCCCTTGAGCTCAATTTACATCTTGATTCTCATTTTTTCACTTAACATGACCTCTAATCACATCATTGATAGCTTCACCTGCCAATTGCTATTTTTTGATGTTGTTCATATCCATTGAACTTTCTCGACATAACGAAGGTGCCACCTTGAAATATGTACATTTCCAAACAAAATTAATCATTTTTCATTGTGATAAAACACACAACAGTGCCATGCCCAAGGCGTCACCTCTGTTGGAAGGTATGTACATTAATTCAATTGTTGCAATCGTTTTCACACGTATGACGTTATGTAAATTGCAATATTTGGTCCCACGTATCAAAAGACATAAAAAGTGAGGTGAACATTTTGATTTCACATTGTAAAAGTGCCACAAAATGACAACATGGGAAGCCCCAACAAGTCTTCCACCCCTCTCTAAAATTTGACACATAGATGCTAAAAATGATATCAAAGTAAAAAAAGATGGCTTGGCTTAAAACAGTTTTGAAGGTTTTTTTTTAAACTTTGTGTGTGAGGTCCTAGGGAAGAGGAGAACAAACAAGGAGAGGAAGGAAGGAAACATTGGATCTGTCGCTCTCACTCTCTTTCTCTCTTTCGTTGGTGCACACAAAGGAGAGTAAAAAGCTTTCTTGGGCATGCGAGTGCTTGGGATTGGTGGACTACAAGGAGCAAGAGGAGTTCTCAAAAAAAAAATCTCACTTTAAGATAGAGGAGCCAATAGTGGGTCATTTAACTTGCCTGCGATAGATCTTTTTCCTCCATCGCCAATTTTGGGTTGCAAGGGGCGCAAAAGATGCGCAGTGAGCAGGGCTTTGAGACGGCATAGATGGCTTCAAAGCTAGTGTCGCACAAAGACCTTGCGATAGGTTGGCATAAAATTCGATGCAAAAAGGGGACATAAGATGTGAGGCAGCCAATACAAGGATATACGCAACCCGGGTTTGAATGATGGTCTCAACAAATGGCAAGACCCCACATCAAAATGGCAAGAACCCACATCAGCTCCTACTCCCGTAAACCATTAGCCCAAGCCTTGATGTGCTTCTTTGTGGGGGTATTTAGTCTTATTGCTGGCACCCATCTCACTATTGGTCCCTCCACTACAAGAGGTTGTGTGGTCTTGTGACGCTGTTAGCGACGGAAATACACTAGGTTTTTATAACCCCCGGTGTCGCTAAAACCGTCGCTACGAGAGTCGCTACGAGAGCGTCGCTACGAGAGTCGCTATAGGCGTCGCCATATGCGTCGCTATACGCGTCGCTATATAGCGACGCTCATAGCGACGCATATAGCGACGGTTATAGCGACGTTTACACAAAAGACTATAGCGACGCTACAGAGCCATAAATAGCGACGGTTATAGCGACGCCCGAGAGAATTTTTTTTTGGTGACAGGGAATTGAATGCCCTGCCACCCATCAACCATATTGTACTTGATTCACTATTTAAAAAAAGTGCAAGGGTAGATAATAGACCCAAAATAGTCACCCACAAGACGCATTGTTTGCAAAATTGACAAGCGTAAAATTGACAATTGTACACATCATAGGCAAAATGAATTGATTGGCAAATGTAATAATGACAATTGTACAACATCATAGGCATAAAGAATTGATTGGCAAAAGGAACTGCGGTGACAAATGTAATAATATACATGGTTCAAAAAGACGTATAAAATCTGTCTCATGATACATAAGCTATGAGAAACCCTAAACTAATGCTATCTAGCTACGGCTAAACTGACGTCGTCTAGTCAGACGTCTCATCGCGTCCAAGCGGCGTATCTGTCGGATTCTGCAAAAAAAGACAATAAGACAGCTTTCAGTAAGTATAAACATATAACGACATTTATAAAACAATACAAAAAATAGAAAAGAGTAAACCCTAATACTAACCATGCCGCCGCGAGAACTGAGAATGTCCATCAGGGCGTTTAAGCCCTTCCTGCCTGCGTACTCGCGCTCGTACGGTGTGGGATCACGTCCTGTCATCGACCACTGTCAAAACATACAAAGATTTCATTATGTTAGAATTAAAAAACTCATAAACCCTAAACTATCGAACATAAAGAGCAATGCGAAAACACTTACAAAATTGGCCTCAAATGATGCCCATCCACCGCTCCCCAAGTGGTGCGAGCTCCCTGCCTCTACTCGCGCTCTGGCTGCATCCTTTTGTTGCTTCCACTTATCGGGATTCTCGCGTGCTGCTTTCTTCGCATTCTTCCAATCTTCTTTGGCCAGCCAATCTGGCCTGTTCCACCCATTCTTGATTGCTTTTTGCACTTCGGAACGCTTGTGTTTGCAGTATTCGCGCATTCGAATCTTCATCAGGTCTTCATTGAAGCGCTGATCCCGTGTTGGAACGGGAAACTCATCATGAAGTATGCTGATGACTCTGTTTTTTAAATCACTTGGTACTTCACTCCATTTGTTTAGTATGTAGTGTCTAAACAGCTGAGAGCAAAAACCACGCATGCGCGAGATCACCTTCTTGTCGTCATCATCCATGATGATGCCGCCGCTGAAGTCGACGGAGTAAGGCAAGCCCTCTGGCCGGTGACACGTGAACCTGGGTGTCCCGACAAGGGTCTCTAGCGGCGTGTCGATGGGGGTACGGACGTCAGGTGTCTCCACCGGCGTCTGGGCCCCAAAGCGAGGAGTGTCAAGTGGGGTGGCTCCCGGCGGAGTAGGTAGAGGTGTGTAGCTGCTAGGAACAGTCAGCCGCGCAAAACCTGGCGTAGATGGCGATGCTGTGGCTGGTGTGGGGGCGGGCAAAGAAGGGGAGGGTAAAGAGCCTCGTCGAACACGAGGCGGTGTGGAGGCATCGGCGGCGGAATCCCCACAACAACCGCCATCGCCACCACTAGAGCGCCGGTGTCTAGACGAGTGTGAAGATCGTCTCGTTGACACCGAAGCTTCGGAGCGCGCCGAATGCTCCGAAAGAGAGGGAGATGCGGATGGAGTAGGAATGCGCGATGATGCGCCAGAGCGATGACGCTCCACGTACCACTGTCTCTGCTGCGGTGACAAAGAAGAAAGAAACTCCTCATCATCCATACCTACATTAAACACACGAATATTTAAACTTAATATTGAATGAATAGAGTAGACAATGACGCAAAGACCATTAAATACAATGACGTAATGATGCATATAAATACAATGACGCAATGAATTGAGTGATAGAAGAGGCAAGTCGAAAACTTAGAATTTTCAATCAAAAGATGTGAGCGCGAGTAGAAAAGAGCGTTATACACCATGGAAGGTACTTAGAGAGCCAGAGCTTTTACAACACGGAGCAAAATTGTTCAAATACAATATTTGTGGATTTAAGAGATCTCTCTCTCATCCTCGCATAACTCAGCAGAACTTCCAATATATCTATATAGAGCTCTCCGTTTAAACACATACCCTCTCTTTCATTTTGCAGCTCCTATGTATGCACCCCATATAGAGTAGTAGCATCTTGATGCTCGTCTGGCACCACCGCAACGGCTTCTGATTGAGCATCTTCTCTGATCTCCTCCATTGATGCCGTTGTGATTCGCACATGGTAGCCTTCATACGTCCTTGCACTACGAGGGGCTACCTCTATGACGTACCACCAGTTTGATGTAGACTTTGTAGGATGAAATATTACCTGCCAGAGCCACATAACTTACATGAGAGCTTTCAAGCACATAACTTGTAAAAGGGGGATGTTAACTATTTACATACTTACTTGTTCACAATGCTCTGGTAGTTTGAAAGTGTCTCTTAGGTCAGTCCATTTCTTAGTAGAATCCATCTCAAGAAAACCAGACTCTCCTCTACGCACAGTAGCATTGCGACCCTCCATGATTATCTTGAACCATTGCACGTCGAACAAGTCGACAAAAAATCCTCTGTAATCGATCCTCAAAATCTCTTGCAGCGTGCCGAAGTAAGTGAGTTCCGCCACCACAGGATCTGCATCAGAGGAACGTCATCGACTGGACTGTTCAAATTTTGCCACGATTCCACAATCTTGAGTAAAACGCTTTTTGTCGATCCGTTCCACCCTAAAATGTCGACCTTTACACCATGCTGCTGTGTATGACTTATACTACAACGAACAAAGATTATGAGTGGCCATTCAAACGTTTAGAAATAAAGTCACTAGCATGTCGTACATTGCAAACTTACCTTGGTCGCGCAACCCCGAGTACTCCCACTCTTCCTCAGTCACTTCGTCACCGCATTGTTGTGCGCTTTTCAATTGTTTGTGCAACCATCTTAAGCTCATGAAGTTTGGTAGGCTCTCCAGACCCGTCGGATAGTGCATCGGTGTTCGTCTTCCCCGTCTCCACTCGATTCGTGCCCTTTGTCGCTCTTGCTTTGCATCCTCATATTGTGAAATCCACTTTTGCATCACTGGATTGTGAAGCATGCAAAATCGGTTGATTTTAGCCTCTAGATCTTTCGTCATCTTCTTCTCAACACCGAGATTGCACATGACAATCCCAGATATGCGCTCATCATCTATGGTTCGCCATTGCGTGTCCCGGGCTTTATCAAATCCGTCTAGCCACTCTTCAATGTACACTAGGGACTCTGATACCAACCAACCTTCTGCCATGCTACCCTCCGGACGTGCCTTTTGATGCACATATCCCTTAAGCGTTTTCATGAAACGTTCTAAGAAGAACATCCATCTCGAATGAACTGTGCCAGCTATTTCCACCTCATCAACTATGTGAACAAGAAGATGCACCTGAATGGTTACAATGGTAGTAGGAAAATGTTTCTCAAACATGCACACAAGCTCCGCAGCATTTAGTTTGGCGAATGGTATGGAGTCTACGTTGATCTCCTTTTGTGAGATCCATTGCACCAGCTTTGCAAGTTTGTAGATTGTGTTACGGATGTCGAGAGACAAACATCCCTCAATGGCAACCGGTAAAATAAACTGTAAAGTATGTGCAGCAATGATATTAAAGTCCACATTTTATGCAATGATATTAAAGTCCACTATGAATGTACCTGACACATTTTATGCCAATCGTGTGACTTCAAACCGGTAAGCTTTCCGTCTTTAGTAAAACACGTTCGGAGCGAGTGCATTACGCCAGTGGGGGTCCGCAAGGATCGAATGGTCTCTTTTACTTTGCGTTCTTGGGCTCCTGTGAAAATCCATGGTGCTTTAGGGAGTTTTATCGATCCATCAGACGCTGTTTGCGGCCAATATTGCTCCATACGATCCACATTTCTAAGGTCAACTCTGGCTCCCAAAGTATCTTTCTTGCCGGTCAGATGGTCCCATAGTAGATTACCCACATTCTTGAATATGTGCATTGGATCGCAAGTGATTGATCATGAGTCGGGGCCAGTATGGTAACTCGTACCATAGAGATAGTCTCTTCATCCCTGGAGGCAATCCGTCATCGCACATCTCCTTCTGCTCTAACCATGCTTGTGCAGACATCCTTGGTGGCTCTCTTCCCAAAAAGCCGTCGCATAACACATGATTCTCTGGAAGATATGCTTGATGACCTTCGTAGATTTGCTTCTTCAGTGAGGGCGCCCTACGTGCATTCAGTCTAGGTCCACATGTGACACATGCTCTGTATCCGCTTGTTTGAAGCCCTGCATGTATACATATGATAATAGATCAACTATGGGAAAAAACAAGATTTACAGTGTCTGAGTGAGGAGTGTCAATAGATCACCTGAGCATTCTGTTAGCCCGGGATAGTCATGCATGGTCCACATTAGAATGCCTCTGATCAAAGCATTCCGTCATCCTGTGTGTCGGCTCATATCCACCACCTCTATGCCAATCCACAATTGTTGTAGCTCTTCCAATAGTGGACAAAGATACACATCCATATTCTCCCCCTAGCACAATCAAGCTTAGCCATAGGTGCCCCTTCTTCGTAGTCAACCACGGGGGAATGTTGTAGTTGACGATGACAACGGGCCATACACTGTAAGATGTTGATCTTTGACCAAATGGATTTACGCCATCCATAGCCAGGCCTAAGCGCAAATTTCGAGCTTCCCTGGCAAAATCCGACCATGTTCCATCTATATGTTTCCAGGCTGCGCAATCTGCAGGAATTCGTAGCACACCATCCGAAGATTTATTCTCCTCATGCCATGATGCTAGGGCGGCCATGGACTTACATTCGAAGAAATGCTTGATGCGAGGAAGCAGAGGAAAATGTCGCAAAACCTTTTGTGGAATTTTTGTCCCGTGGAGATCTACTCGATATCTTTCGGAATAACATTTCGGACACTTCTCCATGTCTATGTATTCCCCTCTGAAAAGAATGCAGTCATTAGGACAAGCGTGGATAGAATTGTAATCCATCCCCAAGTTTCGCAAAATCTTTCTTGCTTCATCTCGGGAATCTGGCATCACATTGTCAGCTGGTAGTATGTGCTCTTTAAGCAGTCTACACAACATAAAAATACGATACAATCGTGTAAAAATCTATCAGATCATTATACATTTAGAGTTTTATTAAAGTAAACTAATTGTAATAGATCACCTGAAAAGTGCTATGACGCTAGTGTCACTCCATCCAAACTTTGCCTGCATGTTGAGAAGAACCAGGAGTGCTTTCAATCTAGACATACGTTCTCCATTATACAATGGCGTATCAGCTTCACTTTTCATATCATCATAGATAAGCCTTTCTGAATCCATGATCGTCTCGATCATTTGATCAATCTCGGGCTCAAACATTGCCTCGTTGGGAATGTGCTCTGCATGATCATCCCCCGAGCTGTCAGAGGCTACATCTTGTGGCCTCACATATGCTGCTTGACCAAAGCGCCTGCGAACATGTCTATTGGGTTGCAAGATTGCTGCTTGTTGGCCAGCGTCAAAGTCCGACGAGTTATAATTGGCAACAACTCGATCTATAATAGATGGATCGAACTCGCCAAATTTGCGAACGTGCTGCAAAGAAACACGTCTTGTCCGTCGCACAGCATGCTTGCATTGATTACAAGGACATAAGACCCTCGTTGAGAGATAGGTGTTTCGGTTGGACGGTCCCACATCCTCGTCACTACTCATAATGAGGATAAAAATATTATAACCTGGACAACAAATTTAATATTCTATTGGCATTCTTCGTCTTATCTCTCTCTCTCTCTCTCTCTCTCTCTCTCTCTCTCTCTTTACCTCACATTCTCTAGTCATGTCCAATCCCCGCACACCTCGGTCTAGAGGTGCACGGAGATCAGAACCACCGGGTTATAATCTCGTCTTTATTGGTCAATACCTATATTTGTGGGTACAAGAAATCTACAGACCCACGTCTAGATGATACTGCATGTAGTGGACAAAACCCCTTTGCCTCTTCTCTAGCTGTAGCACTTCACAGCATCTTAACATCTTTTCACAGTAGATCTTTTCACTGTTCGTCTAACTCTAAACCCTAAATCGTAAGTAATTCTTGCGTGGACTCGATCTAACGTAAATAAGCGTAAATCTAACTAAAAATAAACCTAAATCTAATTTAACGTAAGTCTACATCGAACCTAATCTTTAACGTCTTTTGGGATAGTTTCCTACGACGTTAAAACTCTCTTCTTCTTGTGTGTGTATGGGTAAACCTAAATAAACCTAAGTCTAATCTAATATAACATAAATCTAAATCTAACGTAAATTATGTTATATTAAAAACAAAGAACTAAACTAATAGGGATTATAAGAACCTTAAAACTGATTTAACACATAATTTTTCACATAACTCGGCAAGAGTTGGCATTCTCATCACTAAAGATGTGAGAGTTAACTTCCGGCGGTGATGCTGCCTCATCTCCATCCACATCCGACGACAACAATTGGCCCTTTAGACCGTTCTTGCTCTTGTTACTAACTTTGAAGTTACTGTTGAATGACTAGAGGTTGTCTAGATGGTCATTGTGTCGGGGATGTAGTGACTCTTGCCGCCCTGAAGATCCACCTTCTTCCCTATCTTCTGAAGAAATTTCACCAGTACTTTTGGATCGACGGAGCCCACCATGAGTGAAGGCAGCAATACCCTATATTCCATTGAGGGCTTTCTTCACCTGCTTCATGCAGGCATCGCAGTCTATGGAGACCTAAATCTAATCTAATATAACGTAAATCTAAATCTAGAATAAATAAACGTAAATCTAATTAAAAATAAACCTAAATCTAATCTAATTTAACTTAAATAAACCTAAATCTAATTTAACATAAGTCTACATCTAACCTAATCTTTAACGTCTTTTAGGATAGTTTCCTACGACGTTATAACTCTCTTCTTCTTGTGTGTGTGCGCGTGTGTGGATGTGTGTGCCAATAAAAAGAGATAAATGGTATAACCTTTCTATCACCCATGCCAAGTATGATAGATTGGTTATGCCATTTCCCTCTTGAATAATAGGTCTTGAGTTCAACTCCTCGTCGGCTAGATCTTTAGGTCTTTTAATTTTAATTAGTTTCCTACGACGTTAAATTAGTTTCTCTCTCTTTCTCTCTCAATGTGTGTGCGTTTTTTTGGATCGTATGCATGTTCTCTCTCTCTTTTCCTCTCTCAATGTGTGCGTTTTTTGTTTATGCATGTTCTCTCTCTCTTTTCCTCTCTCAATGCGTGCGTTTTTTGTTTATGCATGCTCTCTCTCTCTTTTCCTCTCTCAATGTGTGTGTGCATTCTTTGTTTGTGTATGTGTGTGTGCGTTTTTGTTTATGTTTGTACTCTCTCTCTCTCTCTCTCTCTCTCTCTCTCTCTCTCAAAAACACTATGTGTGTGTGTATGTGTGTGTGTGAGAGAGAGAGAGAGGGAGAGAGAAAGAGGGGAAGGGAACATGAGAGTGAGGAGAGGGAAGGAGCATACCTGGCTCTCCTTCCTCTCCTCGTGTGTGTGTGTGTGTTTGTGTGTGTGTGTGTGTGTGTGGAGAAGAAAAAGAGAGAGAGAGAGAGAGAGAGAGAGAGAGAGAGAGAGAGAGAGAGAGAGAAGGAGAGCGTTACCTGCTCCTTGCTTGAGGGCGCTGAAAAACTCAGATCTGAGATATGAGTTTTTGGGCGCGCTCTGTTATTTTTTTAGCCCAGTCGGCGTCGCTATAAGCGTCGCAAATTTCTTTGGAAATTTGCGACGCTCATAGCGACGCCGAGATTTTTTTTTTTGAGCGTCGCTGTGTGAGCGTCGCTAATATGAATAGCCTCTTGTAGTGCTCTACCCTAAACTTATTGGCATGCAAGTTGAAGACTGAAGGAGGAAAGAGAAGATGAGAGCCAATAATCGAGCGTGGGTTTGCAAAATGATACTTAAGGCACACTTAAAGTTTTCTCACACTTACTCCTTCAATGCACAAGCATGAATCTAATCTAGTTCTATTATAGTTTTTTGAACATTTTTGTCATTCAATGACTAGTTATCTAGAATATGTCAGTTGTTCACCTCTAGCATTTGTCGAAATGGAGCATGCATAGAGTCCCCATTCCTAGTATGTGTCATTTTGTAAGCACACGTAGGATTTAGATTTTGTCAAATACTTGTAGTTATTCCATAACTCAATCTCCGAAAGACATTGTGTTAGAACCCAAACTGCTTAATCTCCGGCAATGTTTAGGTGTCTTCTCATCCTCTCCATTGGTTTCCTCGACAAAATTCCACTTTCCAACCTGAGAGAATTCTTTTGCAAGGAAACATTACAAAAGATCGTAGGCATTGAATGGAACAAAAATGCAATTGTAATCTACCCGACAATATCATGTGATTTACCACTTACAAGAGTGCCAAACAGCCATTGGCCGTCCTCTACAATGCTCCTGTTGGTTTTGGAGGGCATTCCAGCTCTGATGAAGTCCTCAAATAGTTGTTTGGTAAAGGCAAATAGAAGGCAAATGGAAAAGGAGAATCAAATGGAAGCTGACCTAGCATACGAGAGAGAGGATAAAGCTAGGCTAGAGAGGGAAAGAAAAGAAAAGGAGCAGCAAAGAGGCGACCTAGAAGAAGAGAGAAAGGAAAAAGCAGATGAAAAGGCAGCAGAAAAGTGCGATCAATACATATGCCCTATGAGGAGGCCTAAATATTTTTAGGGGGATGTGATTCTCATTGTAAAATTAAACCCTATGTAATGTTATTTGATGCTGGAAATTAATGATGAGATAATATTTTCAACAGTTGCCTCCTACTATTCCATTTTTATGTGTTACAAAATTATGTATTGGGTTTTTTGTTAGGTAGCACACACTATAAAGTAGCAAGTAAGTATACAGTTAGCATGTGTTGTGGTAGTTAGCATACACTATACTAGTTAGCATAATTATTGTATTCTAGTTAGCACACCATATAGCAGCTAGTTAGCATACAATTAGCATATATTGTGCTAGTTAGCATACACTATATGCTAGTTAGCATAATACTATATGCTAGTTAGCACACCATATAGCAGCTAGTTAGTATACATTTAGCATATACCATGCTAGTTAGCATACACTATATGCTAGTTAGCATATACTGTATGCTAGTTAGCACACCATACAACAGCTAGTTAGTATATAGTTAGCATACACTATATGCTAGTCAGCATATACTATATACGCTAGTCAACATATATTGTTTGCTAGTTATCCAATAGTATGTAGAAGCTTTTTAGCAAACAATCATCATATACTGTGATAGTTAGCATACACTATATGCTAGTTAGCATATAATGTATGGTAGTGAGTATCCAATTAGCATATATTGTGCTAGTTAGCATACACTATATGCTAGTTAGCATATATTGTACGCGAGTTACAATTGATACGCTGTAGATAGTATATAGTAACATATACTATGCGAGTTAGCATATAGTATGCTAGTTAGTATATATTGTATGCTAGTTTGCTTTATGCTAGCTAGCACACGCTTTGTAGAAGCTTGAGTATGGTAGTGAGTATCCAATTAGCATATATTGTGCTAGCTAGCATACACTATATGCTAGTTAGCATATATTGTACGCGAGTTACAATTGATACGTTGTAGATAGTATATAGTAACATATACTATGCGAGTTAGCATATAGTATGCTAGTTAGTATATATTGTATGCTAGTTTTCTTTATGCTAGCTAGCACACGCTTTGTAGAAGCTTGCTAGTATACAATTAGCATATACTATGCTAGTTAGCATATATTGTTTGCTAGTTAGCACACACTATGTAGAAGCTTGTTAGTAAACAATTAGCATCTAATGTGATAGTTATCATATACTGTATGGTAGTGAGTATCCAATTAGAATATATTGTGCTAGTTAGCATACACTATATGCTAGTTAGTATATATTGTATGCTAGTTACAATTGATACAATCAATACACTGTAGATAGTATACAGTTAACATATACTATGAGAGTTAGCATACAATGCTCGTTAGCATATACTGTATGCTAGTTCGCTTTATGTTAGCTAGCACACACTTTGTATAATCTTGTTAGTATGCAATTAGCATATACTGTGGTAGTAGTAAGCATACACAAGATACAAAATAGAATAGAAGACCATGACGCTCATGTCAAAAACCGAAGGGCATGCTGTTATAGATTGCTTCATAATCTTCGGGGGTGATTGTGTACATTTTCCTTCTCCTTTGCATGTGTTCCATGGGTATCTTGATACAATGTACAAGATTGGAAATTATGTGAACGACAGGTTGATTGTGGTCTAGTTTGAAGGTGTATGCATCCACTTGCTTGTAATACAGTCCTTGCACAACATAAGAACCTTTGTCAATTACATTGTTCCACTCATCAATGAAACCCTGTTTTGCCTTTTCTGTTACTGCAATGCACTTTACCAAGTAAAAGTCTACATTCTCATCATTGGTTATAGCATCTCGATTCACTGCAAAAGTGTCACCAACACACAAAAGCACTACTTAATGCACCATGGTGGCCTTCATACACAAATTTTTCATATCCAGTGATCTGTCCTTCAAGGGAATCATGAGTCGGAGTGTCTTCTTCATCCTCAACTTCATTCGACAATGGCATTAGAATGTGATAATCCCAAGGTTGCACATGAGATTTGTTAGTGCAGCGATTCCAACTGTGGTTCATACATGCATCACAAAAGCATGCTAAGGGTCTTGTGGCAATGGCAGTTGCATCCTGCCAGTTGTGACCGCGAAACGCATGCAAGGTGCAAGACTTCTCAACCGTGCACAATTCCATTTAACCTCCCTATTTACATCACCTACTTTGATCCCAAAACACACGGACACATTCCCTTTATTTTAGAGGATGTAATGTTGTTGCCTCCTTTGCTAGGTTGGATTGACAATAGGCAACCAAATATATAGCACACTTTAAAGTGATCCTATTAGGCTTCAACAGTTCGTGTGTCAACATTCTTTTAACAACTAGACCCGCACCGTCATGCTCTCCCAGCTCATCTCCATTCCTGTAAGTCCATCATACCTTGCAACAAAATAGAAAGGACTAGCAACCTTAAACTGTGAGGCAACACCATCTGTCCAGACCCAGTGACATTTTGAAGTGACACCTTCTCTTTGTAACCAGCCACAATGCAGTATAAAACAATGTGTCATGCACTTTGTCATCTGATATGAAGAAGTGGATTTTCTTAACTACTTTCCCTTCCCTGCGGTAGTATGTTATGTGCACAAAAATGGTTACTTAACTTGAGTGCCAATGCATGGATTGAATCTAATTTTTCTCCTTGAATGCATAGGTTTCTGCAAAGTCTACAACCGACACAACCACATCACCAGGAAATCTAAGAATACAATCCTTGAACTATTGTGCTTGCCTTTGAGCGATATAATTATGTTTGATAAAAACCTTCAGCTTGGTCTGTAAGAGTTGAAGAAACTCCTAGCACTGCATTTCTTTAGTCACAAGATCTTTTCTCTTTTTTTTGTCTCCGTGATTACCTGTTGCCTCCACATATGCAAACAATTTTACGAAGATATTATTACCTGGGCTTTGTGTCTCTAAGCAGCATGTTTCCAACTTTTTCACACCACATTTTTTACATTCTCTCATCAAACACTCATTGTTGTGGTAACCAACATCTATCTACTTCGGGCATAGAACTGACTCCCATAGATGTGTGGCACCTTTGAAAGTTTTACATAAATCCATGCAACCCATGCTAGTTTCATCACCTCTGACGCAAACTCTGCATGTACATTTGCATTGGGCTCCATGCAGCCCGAATGATTGAGACCGAATGTGCTCTTTAAAAAGGACATCTACACATGATATTCGCAGCAACATGTGTATCTGTCTTTCAGCCGCCGTACAAAAATGGCTTCATCATCTCAAACATTCTCATACCTATTTTGCAATATGGATGCTTTTCTTTGAGCTCCACCTGCAATTATGAGAGTTAGAAGGCGATTATTAAGTTAGTTATGCTAATTAGTATCAAGCCGTGCATGGAAGCATATTGTATGTAACCAGCACTTACAATATGCTTCCATACATGTGCAGTATGCTAATTAACACATTCAGTAGCTAATTGGTACATTCATTATGTAAGTATCACATTCAGTAAGCTAATTGTTACATTCAGTGTACTAATTAGCACATTCAGTATGCTAAGTAGCACTTAAAGTATGCTAATTAGCACTCTCAATATGCTAATAAGCACATACAACGTGCTAACTAGCACTAATCATATGCTAACTAGCACTTACAGTATGCTACGATGCACTTACATTATGCTAACTAGCACCTTGAGTATGCTAGCTAGCACTTAGAGTATGCTAGCTAACACATTCAATAGGGTAATTCGTACATTCAGTATGCTAAGTAGCACATTCAATCAGCTAATTGGTACATTTAGTGTTCTAATTAGCACATTCAGTATGCTAATTAGCACAAATAGTGCTAGCTAGCACAAATTATGCTAGTTAGCACTTATAGTATACTCACGAGCACTTAAAGTATGATAATTAGCACTCATATTATGCTAGTAAGCACATACAAAGTGCTAACTAGCATTACAGTATGCTAAGATGCACTTACATTATGCTAACTGGCATCTTGAGTACAAAGGGGACTTAAACTTAGAATATGATAACTAGCACTTACAGTATGCTAAGATGCACTTACATTATGGTAACTAGCACCTTGAGTACAAAGGGGACTTAAACTTAGAATATGCTAACTAGCACGCACAGTATGCTAAGGTGCACTTACAACATACAAGTAAGCACATACAGATTGCTAACTAGCATTACATTATGCGAACTAGCACCTTGAGTACAAAGGGGACTTAAACTTAGAATATGCTAACTAGCACTTACAGTATGCTAACTAACAACCTACCATATCCTAACTAGCACTGCCCGTATGCTAACTAGCATTTACAGTGTTCTCTAGGTATGGTTTGTATACTAATTAGAATTATTAATATGATAAATAACACACTTTGTAAGGTGATCAACATATTGAAGATTTGAACTAGCATATACAGTATAGCATGTTCTAGCTAGAATAAACCATAAACAAGCACAATGTAAATAACAACCAGTATGCTAACTATAAAGTTTCACATGCTTTTTAGTGTACTCAAATAATGGTGCTTTGGTTAGATCAATTACTTGAGGTTCATCAAGGAGGTGTACAGGGTGCTTTATGTAATTTTTCCTCCCCATCCTCTTTCGATAAACATCTTTTTTGTTGGGGGATATAACACGGGTCTCTTCCCTCCAAAATGTGTAAACCAGGTCTTTCAATTCATCTGTGATTGTGCTATGACAAGCATGTTTTTGAATGTAGCCAATGAAAACATTCCATCGTCATCATTCAATGTCACCCACAATTTAGCCTTGTACAAGGATCGACGTGGAACTTTAAGGAGTCTTGAGACTTTTGACATATGCATGTTCTCCTTTGAATTTAACATCATGGACAATGTTGTATGCTTCAAATACAACTCCTCATTACAGCTTGGCTTCTTCACAAGCACCAAGGTGTTACGAACATTGCATATTATTGCACTTTGAATAGTAGACTCCTCTGGACAAAGTTATCAGAGCCTATATCAAAGGTATTGTTAGCGACATACGCGCCCGATTCTCCAAAGAAAAAGCCAGTCTTTCATAGTTTTTACAAGAAACTGTTCTCTCTCCTCAACACTCTGGTCCTCCAGCTTCGGAGCAACGAGCCAAGCATGTGTTGGGTTTTGAGACACTTTGTAGAGGATATCGTTAATTAGAAGCGTGTTTTGGGCATTGAACACCGAAGCGTATTTCCAAAACACGGCTAAATCTTTCATAAACACAAGTTGATTGCTAATTAGCCAGGGTTGCCTCTTGCACTACTCTTGCGCAAGAATACCGACAATCCTTGGCACCTACAATTTAAAAAATCTCTGCAAATACTCATGACTTTACACTGCATGCTTGTGCTCCAAATATACACAATGAAGAATTGAAGACACCAATCCAAAAACTTGTGGTTGTCCTTGCAATAGAACACATGTCGGCCCTCTACAGTGTATTTTATCATTTCATCTGCATATACAAGGGGCTTTTTGCCAAAGCGAGTCTCTACCACCCTTACCAAAATATCGTTGAGATCTAGTAAAAGAGCTCTTTTTCCATCACACAGCCGCTTAGGCACCCATATTGGGTCTAGAGGAGGATACAATTTAGCATATATAACCTCCCCAGATGGGTGAACATAATTTAGGCGCTCAAAAATTCTACGGGCATGCTATGAATATTGTTCGAGACACTTTTCAATCTCCAATTTTTGTCTCCTTATCTACCTGGATTTGCGAACTCTCGTTTTTGAAACTTTCTTCCATTGCATGGCCGCATTTACATCAGGCAAGGAAAGTAATGATGGAGGAGGATACCATTTAGCATATGTAACCTCCCCAGATGGGTGAACATAATTTAGGCGCTCAAAAAATCTACGGGCACGTTATGAATATCATTCGAGCCACTTTTCATTCTCCAATTTTTGTCTCCTTATCTGCCTGGATTTGAGGACTTGCCTTTTTGAAACTTTCTGCCATTGCATGGCCGCATTTACATCATGCAAGGAAATAATGCCACTTTCTCTTCCTCTTCAAAGAAACAACGATATGAAGTGAGGAAGTTCATAGATTAGCAAAAAATTATAATGGATTGCTGCTCAACATTATATTACACAGACATTTTCACCAGGAAAATAAAAAAAGTTACAATGTCAGCCACAAGAGGCATTAGTTTTTCAAAATGGCATAGCCATAAGAGTGAAGGGAACAAGTATGGGGGCACTAAGTAAAGGCCAAACAACTAAGCAGTGACAGTTGCCTGCTTACAATACAGTCATTGACATAGTTTTTTGCAAGCTCTGGAGCGGGTGGCTTTCTTTTCACCTTTGGTGCTTTCAGCTTTGTCCTCTATCTTCTTTGGGGAACCACAGCCATTGCTTGCAGTTTCTTCAGGTACCTCTTCAAGGCCCACTTTTCTCTTTGCCTTAAACTTTCACAAAAAACCCTTGAGAGGTCTGTTATCACCAACTTCCTACAGGTCCTCTATACTGTTAGTCTTCAAAGGTTCCCCTGAGGCACTTGCACTAGCACTAGCCATTGTCTACTGAGAAGTTTTTACTGTTTCAGTTGCAGCAGGCATGTTATCACCAACTTCCTTTGGGTCCTGTATGCTGTTAGTCTTCAATGTTTCCTCTGAGGCACTGGAACTAGCACTAGCCATTGTCTGCTGAGAAATTTTTATTGTGTCAGTTGCAGCAGGCATGTTATCACCAACTTCCTGTAGGTCCTCTATGTTGTTAACCTTCAATGTTCCCCCTGAGGCACTGCCACTAGCACTAGCCATTGTTTGCTGAGAAGATTTTACTTTGTCAGCTGCAGCAGGCATGGCAGTCAAAGGGTTCCCAGTTGCATCCTTTTCCTTACCTTTGGTGTCATGCTCACTACCCACATCATGCAGGGGCTTTGAGAGGCCTACAACAAAAAACTCTTTGATTACACCCTTTACAAGCATGTCATGTATGCTACATAGTATGTTTGATATGCTGACTATGTGTGCAGCTAGGCCAGTATGCTAATTAGCATTCCCATGTATATTAGATAAAATAATCATATATGCTAACTAGAATATCAAGTATACTAACAAGCATACCAGGTATGCTAAGTAGTAAACCTTATAATCTCTAAGCAATTCAAGTGTACCCACAAGCTTTCTGTGTGCTTGCTAGAGGACAGCATATGCTGATTAGCATATCCAACATGCTTAATAGCATATCAAGTATGCTAGTTAGCATATCCAACTAGCATATTGGACATGCTAATTAGCATATCCTGTATGCTAACTATCATTCCAGCCTACATATCCGGTATGCTAATTAGCATATCCAGTATGCTAACTAGCATACCTAGTATGCTAACTAGAAAAACTTATAATCTCTAAGCTAATCCAATATGCTAATTAGCATATCCAGTATGCTAACTAGCATACCTAGTATGCTAACTAGAAAAACTTATAATCTCTAAGCTAATCCAATATGCTTCAAAATGCTTACTAGCATATAGATATTGGTAATTAGCATATCCAACATGCTTAATAGCATATCAAGTATGCTAACTAGCATATTCAGTATGCTAATTAGCATTTGAACTAGCAATCCAATATGCTAACTAGCATACTGGATATGCTAATTAGCATTCAATATGCTAACTTCGGTATGCTTAATAGCATATCAAATATGATAACTAGCATATTTTTGGTATGCTAGTTAGCATTCCAACTAGCAATCCAATATGCTCATTAGCATACTGGATATGCTAATATGCTAACTCCGGTATGCTAATAAGCATACCCAATATGCTTACTAGCATATTGGATATTCTAATTAGCATCCACTCATCTAACTAGCATATCCAGTGTGCTACTTAGCATACTGGATACGCTGATCAAGTAGGCCTACTAGCATATCTAGTATGCTAACTAGTATACTGGATATGCTAATTAGCATATCTTGTATGCTAACTAGCCTAGTGGATATGCTGATTATCATATCCTCTATGTTAACTATCATTCCAGCTTACATATCCGGTATGCTAATAAGCATATCCAATATGCTAACTAGCATACCTAGTATACTAACTAGAAAACCTTATAATCTCTAAGCTAATTCAATATGCTACAAAATGCTTACTAGCATATAAATATTGGTAATTAGCATATCCAACATGCTTAATAGCATATCAAGTATGCTAACTAGCATATCCATATACTAATTAGCATATATGCTAATTAGCATTCAATATGTTAACTCTGATATGCTAATAAGCATACCCAATATGCTTACTAGAATATTGGATATCTTAATTAGCATCCACTCATCTAACTAGCATATCCAGTGTGCTAGGTAGCATACTGGATACACTAATCAAGTAGGCCTACTAGCATATCAAGTAGGCCTACTAACATATCCAGTATGCTAACTAGTATACTGGATATGTTAATTAGCATATCCAATATGCTAACTGTCATATTGTATATGCTAACTATCATATATAGTATGATAACTAGCATACCTGGCATGCTAATTAGCATTTTCATTATGCTAAGTAGCACACCTTTTATTCCCAATATGATCAAGCTTGCAGACTATATGTCCTGTATGCTAGCTAGAAAGCATACATTCAAGTATCGTTTCTTACCAATTTCTGGTGTGATTGGATGTTGTTGTGTTGCAAGGTCGCACAACCATGCGGTAGGTATGCTTCTTTTGAAAGAGGGAGCAACACAAGTGGTCTGAAGGGAGAATGTAGTAGATAAGGAGAGAAGGTGATAGTTAATGAGGGAGCTTGACCATTACAAGGAATGGTTGGACCTCAAGGGGCAGACCACAGCCAGTACACATGTTTGTTCCGATGCTGACTTGCACCTCTCTATCCTTCATAAAACTAGCAAGAAAACTAGCAAGGGCTAGATTAGCTAGGGAAGTTTGGAGAAACGAGCCCTGCAGCTTGGACTGCATGTGCATCAGAAGTTTAAGTTGGTTTTTAGAGTTCTGCACCTGGGATTTTGCAATGTCCACCTCAACCTACAAAACCAAGACAAAAAGGGCATGGTAAGTACATGTGCTAGATGAGCACATGTACCAAACATAAAGTGTAGAGATGAAACTTACAGACACTTACTAGTTTACAGATTATGTTTATGTCACTATCTATGGGGTCATCTTCACCAGGAGGAAACCCCATAGCCTCTATGGTGTCTTTGGTTGTCTCTATTCTGATTTCAAGCTCCATCTTTCGTCGGCCATCCACATCATTGCTTTGCAATAGAGCCTGCAACTCCATCTCAACTACTTGCAACCTTCATCTCATGGACGTGACAATAGGATTGACCTTCGCATTTTTTGCATTCAAAGCCTAGCAAGTTCCAAGGCATCTTGCACATTGTTTAGATTCTGTTTATCATATTGTAGCTGTGTTTTCATATGAAGGACAGTTGCCTTCATGTACTACCATTCCTCCAACCCACAAAATGAAGAAGCTTACATCTCCTGTCGACTATCTTGATGAGGCAGAAGTGTTGCCTTGGTAGATTTGGCAGTACTCTTTCCTGCCAATGCCATGTTCTCCTCACACATGTCAGCAGACTCATCCCCAATTTTTGAAGCTAGAAGATGAAGATTGCGTATTATCCACTTTTTAACATGGCCCTCATAATAGCCCTTCTCTTGAATATCCTATAAGTATTGCACCACAAACTCGGCCCAATTGAACCTAATGGCTGTCCCATTTGCAATCACGGTAGGACTGAATTCTTTTCATGAATTCCTTTGCAAATGCAGAGGAAATCTCCCGGGGCGGTCACTTTTTAGAATGTGTATGATATCACGTGAGTTAACCGGAAAGGATTATTAAAAGACCAAAATGTATAAAAATGTATACATACAGAGGGGGGTGGGGGGTTTTTTAATAGGCTCACAGTGTAAGTATAGTATGTATATTGGGGTATTATTAATTACCTTTTGAACGCACGTGATATAGGGGTCTTTTGATAAGTGATTGTCCCGGGGGAAATCTCCATGTTGGTTGGGGCCTTCTGGTATACACTGTAGTGAAGTTTTATCATCAACTCATACATTTTGGTGCGGATGGTACTGCATTTGATGCGGTACTGGTCAGGATCCTTTTTTTGTTTGAACACACTGAACCATTCGGGATCAGTGACCTGCTCCCACCTAACCATTTTGGGATCTAAACCCTCCATGGAAAGGCCACAAGCAACATTGAACTCTTCTTAAGTTGTACATAATTTGTCTTGCATGGGGATCATGACCTTTGGAGCTTTCCATTGGCCTGCACACATCAAAGGGAAATGTGCTCCTGTATTGTATCCAACAAAGGGAAATGTGCTCAATTGTATTGCATGGAAATGTGTTGAGCTGTATTGATCAAATGTGCATGGAAATGTGCTCCACTGCATTGCATGGAAATGTCCTCCACTGCATTGCATGGAAATGTGCTCAACTGTATTGCATGAAGCTTCTTGTGGTAGAAGTGAAAACACACAAAACCCGCACACGAGAGAGAGAGAGAGAGAGAGAGAGAGAGAGAGAGAGAGAGAGAGAGAGAGAGAGAGAGAGAGAGAGAGAGAGAGAGAGAGAGAGAGAGAGAGAGAGAGTACCCGAGTCATGCTTCTCCACCTTGGTTGCATGCCTCAAATAGACATTGGGGAACCTTGAGATGAAGATAGATTTTCCCTTTTGCAGGGAGATGTAGAAGCAGAAGTGGTTCTGCATTTTTTGCATATAGGATGGTCAGTCGGCTCTTTGGAGCTCTTTTCTTCAAACTGCTAACTCCCTTCTTGCTTAGCAGCTAATGTTGGCTGTTGAGGAGAACGCAAATTCCTTCCATGCGCTGCCTTGCTTGCAGGCTCCACGTTGCTCCGGCCCTTTCCCTTCATCACTTCCCCACTCTCTCCTCTATAACGCCCACGAGTGCCAACAAACAGCTTCAAAGATTAAATTCAATAGGCCACCACTTTTCATTATTCTATTGTACTTTTTACTTTAGGAGGTTTTAAATATGATTACTAATATAGTGACTTACATGCCTAAACTTATGCTAACTAGGTATAATTGTTCACACATGTAACTAGCATACAAAGCATAGGACGTTAACATGCTTCTACCCCCATGGCAAGAACAAGCATAAGTGAGGGTTGAAAACAATATGTAAGGTGTTGAAGAATTCTTCATGACTCATACACACGAAAAAAGGACAATTACCATCACTCTCTTCCATGATAATCACACATTGAAAGATTGATAATCACTCTTGAACTTCTAGGCACAAGCTCCTAGTGACCATTTACCACAACAGCTCCATACTTCTTGCATATGTATGAAAAACGTAGCATGTGGTGCAGATGTTTTCATGGCATAGACAAGAGATCAAGTGCATATGAATCCAAGTGTATGCCATAACCATGGTAACTTTGCTACATCCCAACATAGGTTTTGAGTTATTCCTTCTTAAGAACAAATGGGAAAGGGGCAACATTATGCAAAGCTCTGTGTACTTTGATCCAACATTTGTAGACAGAGGAACACTTCATGTGCTCACATCCGGGGGTGTCCACTAGGAAATATGTAAGATAGCACTTGCGAACAAAATAAGGGATTTATAATTAGGTACATTTATAGAAAAAATGTACATAAAGGGTTTTAAAATTGAGAAAGTGAAAATTTCAATACACAAGGGATATTGTTTTTACAAAAATGCATACATAAGGGGTACTTATATTACTTGAAAATATACAAGTAAGGATTATTTAAAAACCGAATGTACTTACATAAAGGGTTTTTTAATTGAGAAACTGAAAATTTTACTATATAAGGTCTAGTTTGTTTTACAAAAATGCATACATAAGGGTACATATATTACTTGAAAATATACAAGTAAGGAATTATTTAAAAACCTCTTGTTAGCACGTGCTATATGCAATTTTTGTAAATTGGACTCCCTGAGCCTCACATGCCTCCGCATAGAGCCTCTTCATGTGTTGTATCTTCATCTACAAAGCATAGACACAAATCAATAAGGATTTCCAATCCATACCCATGAGCCAAGAGAAAGAGGTGCATGTCCTAAACAGGCCTAGATGCATCTTGTTGCACAATCTACACATGTGTGCTATGTAGCATGTACCCTATTGCACACCTATATAGCACAATTCCTCCTCAATTTACACGTAAGTGGTAGGTAGCACAAACGCGTTAAGGCTTATAGCATCTCAAGTGAGTAGCCAAATGTGATCCCAATATGTATTTTGGCTTTAGGTATTTATTTTACTTGTGTGTCAAACACTGTGCAGGGCAATTTGATAAGGTGAGTATATAAGCTCACATAGCCCCCATTGTATAATCATCAATTCATTACACATGTTGGTTTCTTTAGAACTCTCTCTCTCTCTCTCTCTCTCTCTCTCTCTCTCTCTCTCTCTCTCTCTCTCTCTATCCATCTCTTCCACAACATCAGCTTTGACATAATATCTGAGCTACCTACTTGAAGAAGAGCACTCTCTTGTGGTGTTTCCGTCATTGCTCCATTGTGCATTTAAAAATGTAGTTGTTAGAGGCGCCATTGTCAACTCCCCCCCCCCCCCCCCCCCTCTTGTATTGTGATTGTTGCGAGCCTAGTTGCCAATGTTTTGAAATGCTAGTTGCAGGAATAGTTTCTAGCAATGCTACCCACCTTATGCATTTTGCCATGGTAGATGTACTCGGAAATGATGACAACCTTCTCCCTCCCCCCCCCCCCCCGGCCCCTCCTCTGCAAGGAACATTTTAAAATGCTATGGTTTTTCCCTCATTGTTGACAAATTTTTGACGTGCCCTCTCCTCATCTTTTCACTCCGACCTACAAGAGCTTGTTGCATGCATGTTAAAATGATGTATGTGGATTTTCCTTGGGAGTAGCAACTCAGAGAGAGGCAATATTGGGAACCCAAAACCAAATGTACGAGTTCTTTAGAGGATAGAGGCAATGGAAATTTTGACAAGGACGACAAGAAAAATGCTCAATTAGCTACCTCAGTACCCACCGTGTGGTCTGAGAGTCGCTATTATAAATGCGGGCACAAGCTTTGTTTGGCTCGAGAATGTGAAGCCAAAGTCAAAAGCAAGAATTCACAAGAGGACAAAGGCAAAGAGAAGCAAAACAAATAGAACCATGATAAAGATTAATAGAGGACATCGGCAGGGCACAAGCGGTGGTGGCCACGATACTAGATTTCTAATCAATTGGCAAGTTCCACAACTAGCTTTAACCAAGGAGAGGCTTGGGAGCAGGAGAGAGGGGAAAATCCTTTCCCCTAGAGATAATTTGGACCGATGCATTGGAGTTCAAGTTATCATTATTTGAACGCATTGATAGGAGTTCAATACACATGCATCTAGCAAGGAACCAATATGATGCATGTAAAACACTATGTATGTGCACGCCAATCCATTGTTGTTGGCTACATTATGTACATCAGGTGTTTGAGAGTTCATCATCAGAAAATTTTGATCGTGATGTGTTCATAGCTCACAAATGGGGATTATTTGATCTAGTGCGTGCTACATTTCAATTTTTTATGAGGTGATGCTACTCAAGACGACATTCTTCTAAGGTCAAAAGTGCCGGGTAGCATAATCAAGGTGTATCCAATAGTCCAAGCCCTTCTACTAGGGTGTGCATGGTATCTTCTTCATTGACTTGGTCTTCCTACATATGTCTAGTATGATCTATAGAGAGGTGTTCAAGTTTATAGCATCTCAAGTGAATAGCCCGATGTGATTCCAATATTTAATTTGGCTTTAGGTATTTATTTATTTAGTTATTTGTCACTGCAATGGGTACAACAATTTGCTAAGGTGAGTATATAAACACACTTAGACTCCATTCTATAATCATCAATTCATTGCCAAGGTTGGTTGGTTTAGAACTCTCTCTCTCTCTCTCTCTCTCTCTCTCCATGGTCCATCGCTTTCGCATCGACAACTTCAACAAAACCCTGTTGTTGACTTCAATGCACATGCTATATAGCACATACCTTCAAGCCTCCTACTAATCACTTCACCAACATATCCTATATATCAAAATCTTTAGGAAAACTATATAGCACATACCTTCATATAAGGTATGCCACTTTTCTATATAGAAAACACCTTGCTTCTAACTTTACATGGTGCCCTACAAGATATATTTTCAAGACTCCCACTACTCACTTCACACGTGTTCTATAAGGTCTCCCAATCTCAGAAAAATAAGAATTCTTTCAAAACATATTAAGTGCATAAGTGAAGGTGAGTTTATTAAATGAAAAGACAGATGAAGGTGGAAAGTCAAAAGACAAATGAATGTGGAAAGTCAAAAGAACTTTTGTGTCCATATAAATAGGTTTTTCTTTGATCTTTCATTTTAGATGAGCAACACAATTGTGATTTGTAAATAAAGGTCTTTTCTTATATAGCATATATACCTTCATGTAGGATATGCCACTTTGCCATATAACAAAAACCCTTCCTATGGTTTTACATGTGTGTAATATAGCACATACCATAAAACCTGTAAAGTGTGAGCTTTGTCCTAAAGTGTGAGTCAAGGAGAGGAGATTGGAATTATTCCACATGCTGTGGAGCAATGCTGTAGAGCTACTCAAAGCTCATTTTCATGAATGAATAAACACAACTCTATTTTGCACTACATGCTCGTCTATGGTGAGCCTGTGCTAAGCTAAGTCAATACTCAAGATTGTGTGTATGAGTCCAAGCTAATTCTATCTTGGAACCTAATTCACTTGAGTGATAATCTTGCTTACACACACACTCACACATTGACACTATGTTTCTCTTTCATCCACCATAGCTAGCACAATCCTATTCCTAACGTTTGGTATCAGAGTTCGGGTATGCTAGCTAGGCTTGCTATTATGCATTTGCATGTTTGTACAATTAGCATTCATTGATCATCATTAGCTAGATCCATTAGGTTTTCTCTTTTACTGCATAACGCATGCCTAATTAGTATTCCATCAGCTAGCATGAGCATGTTCTTGACTAAAGACTCTAGAGCCACTACTCACTGGCTAATTGGAAGCTTAATTAGCATCAGAATTCATTAATTCACCATTAGTCCTTGCATTTGGCTTAGATTTTTCATGATTTCAATTCCCCAAATTACCCTTTGTGCAAGCTCTTCCTTGAAGTGTGACTTGTGTGTGTGTGTGTAAAGTCATTATCAAGAGCAATCTTTTGAGCCCCTAACCTCTTCATTAGCACACAATTAGCCCATCTAATTTGATTTCCCGTTTTAGGGTGTATGTGAAGATTTTGTTTGTATCATCCTGCTACAGTTTTTTGAAACACTCTGTGTGTGTGGCTTCACCTTTGAATGCCACTAATCTCAAGCCCCACAAGCTTCCAAAACGTCCTATTTTTTAATAGGTTAACCATCTTTTCTGAAGGGCCACATCCCTAAGGAGGGTGCCCGCCTAGTGAGCGGACTGCAGGAAGTGGTGAACTACTCTACATGTGGATTTCGGGTCGGAACAACCGCAGTTCTGGATGACTGGGAGCGAGCCAAGTAATCCATCCGACACTTCTCCATGCATGCGCATCCGTCCGGTGATTGGGCTTGCGCGGATGACTATGATCGGCCGCAATATGCAGCTCGCAAGACAGTCACGACCGATCGGCCCCTGCGCGGAGTGGCTGCCCTGATGCCCGATAACATGCCCTGCTGCCTGCTCGTGCCCATGCATGGCCGGCCTACCCGACAAGCTACCCGGCTGCCCGCGCTTGCCGGACAGGCTGCCCTCTGCCCGACCCTCTAAGAGCCCTTTTTCACGGTCTCATATTTCAAGGCTTTTAAGCCTCCCAAACCACCACGGTGTCAGTCCCTCAAAAGAACCTTGAGCACTTAGCCAAGGCATCAAACCTCAAAAAGTTTCAAAGCCTCTACACGGGCGGCCATCAATCCAGCACTAAAAACTCAAAAGGGGATCGCTCCACATCGGCTTGGCTAGTTATCCAAGCAATCAAAGAAGACATTTCTTGTGAAGAGTGACTTCACTCTATGAAGAGTATCTTCATAGAGAAATAGAACTCTCTCTCTCTCTCTCTCTCTCTCTCTCTCTCTCTCTCCCCCCCCCCCCCCCCCCCCCCCACCCCCTTTACAATTAAACCCTAAACTCATTCCAACCAAGCAGGACAACTTGCCAATAAAATTTTTCAAGGGTTATTTGTGCTCATGTAAAGAGGTAGACACTGGCTAGGAAAATCTCCTAAGCTAAGACCCCTTTGTTAGCACAAATGGGGGACAAGGGAATAGAAAAATTCAACGGGGAGGGGTTTCACACATGGCAAACAAAGTTAAGAGGATACCTTATGAAAAAATGTTTGTGGTCTGTCATCAACATTGCCTTAGAGCAACAAGCCGAACTGGATGGAGTGCACACCAGGGAAACTACACTCATATCAAGTGCACAGAATTTGACCAAAGATGAACAAGCATTAGGAACCATCATCACCTCCTTGCATGACAACTATGTGCATTTCATAGATGAATGTAAGCATGCACATGATGCCTAGCATGTCTTAGAAAGTAATTTTGGAGCCAGTGCCAAAAGAAATAAAGTTAGTCTCAAAAGACAACTTTAAAAAATCATTATGATTGAAGGGGAGGACATTGCTAGCATAGTAGATAGGCTTAAGAGCATTGTCACGCAACTCACTTACATCCAAGTCAAAGTACCAGAAGACGACAAAGTGGCCATACTATTAAGTGCACTTCCACCTTCTTATGACCACTTAGTCACAATTCTTGAAGAAAAAAAGCCGGCTCCATCTTTCCAAGATGTCATCAACTCAATCCAAGCCAAAGAAAGAAAGAAAAAAGGTACACTAACCTCAGTAGGGGTTTTTATCACAACATCCTCAAGGGGAAGATATTCGCCATCGACATCGACAAACGGAAGAAAGTGTTATGAATGCGGAAGAATGGGACTCGTAGTGTAAGATTGCTACACAAACAAACCTTGCAACAAATGCGGTGATAGCCATTTTTCGGCTCTCCGTAATTGCCATAGTGAGTTAACCCACCCTACCAAAATCATCCAAACATTGTGGCTATCCCTACCATTTCACTGTATATAGGTGTGTGTGAGTTAGGGGACTTTTCCTATATCTTCCTAAAAACCCTTAATTAGCTAGTCACTGGGCTAGTTGAGCCAAAAAAATATAAAAAATATAAGTATATTATGGCCCATTTGTGTGTAAATATTTCATTGTATATAGGGCCTAAATAAAAGGATTTTTCACAATTATTTTGGTATTTATCTAAATATTTCTACCTATGGTGTGTTATTTATGCTATGTACATTGACTCACCATTACCATATTTTTTCTTACCATTTTGCATACTCTTTATTCCATATAAAAATAATTTCATGCAAGCTTCTCTTATTTTTGGTGTAACTCCATCCCAACAAAAATCCAAAAAAACTAGTTTTATTTATGTGTATATTTTTTCACTATTGTGATTTTTCCTTCCTACATCTATTCTCTTTTACTCTCATAAATTAGAACACCAAAAATATTCATCTTTTTATGGTAGACTTATAATGAGAGAGATTTATTTTGACCCCTTTATATTTTTCCACCTATATTATTTATATTTGACATGTACATATTTTTTAAGACCCCTCAATATTTGATTTTCTTAGTTGTACTATTCACATATATCATGATCTCAACAATATCTTCAATTATAGACCTACCAAATAAGGTCAAGGGTATATGGCATGCATGCATGCACCATGGGGAGCTCACTCTTGGAGGTATTCAAAAGAATCATCCAAAGAAGGACCTCACAAGGACCTTGTGCAGTGGAAAAAACTGTCAATTTTGCTGAATTTTTAAAGATCACATGCTCCCTGAATTTGAAAAGGTGATACAAACAAAAGTTGTAGCTCGTGAGCTGAACTTTCACCTCAAAGTTTTTCAGATTTTTTTGAGCTACGAGCTGTGAGCTATGATTTTATTGGTGGACCCCAGTTTGCCCATGCTATGCAGCCACACTCCCTCTTCCACTTTATCATTTTCCTCTTTCACCCTCTCCTTCCCACTCCCAAACCTGCAACTCCCATGTCCTAATTCACCCTCTTCACCATTGCCACATCTCTCACACCTCCATAGCCTTCATCCTCCATTTCTACACCCTATGTGTCCCCCTTTCTCTCTACATATATGTCCATATTACCATACTCTCTTCATCTTTGTAAAGAACTTCAAAAAATCAGCAAAAATCCAAGGATAACCTCTGCAAATGAAGGCTTTTATCATGAATTTTCCAAGGTTTGAAATAACATAGCTTCATCGACACGCGCTGCTTCGCCATGCTGACTGTTTCTTCTTCCGGTGCTATAAAGAGGTGAATGTCAACTTCTCCAAAGCTTCAACCTCTCTTTACAAGCTCATCCCTTCTCTAACTTTTCTCATCATATATCTCACCATTTGGTGAATGATTTTGTAAATATTTTTTAGTGATAATTACTAACTACTAACCACTAACCTTATTGTAAAATGCACCCTCTACTATAGTAGGCACTTCCAAATTATTCACTCAATCCTCTCTCCTATCATCCTCAATAATTCTCTTCCCTTGAGCCCACATCCATGTGACTCAAAGGACAAGAGAGACCCACCCTCATTAAAAAAAAAAAAAGCATAATCTTTCATTCCTTCAAATAAACTTGATTAGGCCTAATCCTAATCGGGGCTTCTAAAACCTATAAATAGAGCCCTTCTCTCCCTTGTAAATCATCCCATGATCACACTACACCACACCATTCTCAACACATAACACACCACTCTTCAAGCCTAGTTGTGTAGAGTGTGTGCATTGTGAGTGCTCTATTCCATCACTACACATAGGTGCATGGAGAAGCTTGAAGTTAGTTATGCCATCTAGAGGAGTGGAGTGATACTATACTCTGCAATCACACTTGTAGCCTACTCTTGTCCATAAATAAGATTCATAGTTTTGGGTGCAATTGTATGTTGCAACTATGACTCTTCTCTCCAAATTGACTTGATAAGTTGGCTCATCAGGTGGTTGAAGGTATATTGTCCTTGAAGTTTGTTGTGCCATTTCATGCTTGGTGGTTTGAGGGCTTGTTGAATTTTTTGCCAAAACTTTCAATTGTAAGAGGGTGCTCGGTGAAAGGGCTCCCATTGTTATAGAAATTATATTTTATGATTTATTACAGCTGACAGGTGGAAAAGACTAGACCCAGCTTGGCCTATGAAAATGTATTTGTATATCATGTACATTTTATTATTCAAGTGCTCTTTTATAAGCTTTGGCCAATTATGACCGGCCGGCCAGTTTGTAACCAATTTGACCATTCAAGAAATCTATAAAACAAATACGTGCAAGAGGGAAATGGTCACTCTTGCACGGGGGGAGATTGCACCCAGTGTCCATCTCATTCTTCTTCCTCTCTTCTCTCCTCTCTCGCCATGCCAGGCGTAGCACTCCGCTCTAGGAGGTGCGTCTGCGCATGTTCTTTTCCTCTCTCTTGCTTGATGTCTCTCTCTACTCGCGTACATCGCAGATTATGTGCTAGTGGATGCGTCAGGTATGCAGATTCGTGTATTTCGTTGTATATAGCATAGTATTTGTATATTTTGCAGGGGCGCCACGACTCCCGTTTGTAGCAGTGGTATCAGAGCGTAGGCTGCGCCCCAACACTAAAGATTTTTGACACATAACAGCTAAGTGTTTTATTTCCTTCTGCTTGTAGCTTTTGCTAATTGCTTCAATTTATACTAATTAATGTTGATTAAATGAGATAGATAGTGATTTTTAGAAATTGAAGAGAATCCTTTGTTTATTATCATGATATAGTGCTTATTAGTATAACTACGTTAATTAAACATATTAATAGAATAGATTAAATTTAATCTACGATGATACGCGGGAACGAGAAAGGATCATGAGTATTTTGTGGATGCTTTTAAGGTTTATGACAAGAGAGTTTAAGTTAAACCCTTATATCTGCAATATGCAAGCTTGAAGAGCTTCATGGGCTCGCTCCACATGCCATGGCTATGAATAATCATGAAGGAAAGGCTACTCCAGATAATGGGAAGATGGCCATATACAAAAAATTTACATTGCTCGGGCAGCAAGAGTTTATGGCATTCCTCGAACTCGTTCGATAAGTCGCAACAAAGAGATTGCGACCCATGATAAATTACCCCAAACGAGACCATGGAGAATCTTTTTAAAAAATAATAATAATCATAGTAATAAATATATGTTTTTTTTATATAAAAAAAACGTTGCTGCTTTTTTTCGACGCTGGCAAACCAATTAAGCGAGACTGCTGCAGGCGTTTTTCGGTTGGGTCCTACACACAGCGCTGCGTGCACCTATAACACCAGGCTTACCAGACGATATTGCAGGTCCCAGGCTATCTGTCTCCAGTCCCCTACCCACCCAAGCTGGCTGCGCAACACTCATTTGCTAACCCTCCTCTCCCTTGCATACAATAGACCAAAACTGTCCATCTCTCTCTTGCTACAGCAGCCAACTAACCCCATGCAGCCTCTTTTCCGCAATCCTCTCTCATTTGTTGCCAGCGACACCATGCAGAGGGCGACTCGGACAAGACCTCACGTTAGCAACCTCAGAATAGCTCCTCCATGCAATAAGCTGGACGCCAACCATTTCTCTCTCTAGTCTCTCTCTCTACAGCAACCACCCGAAGCAGCCATGCAATGGGTGCAATTTTGACCAACCACCCTTGCATGGCCCACCCCACACACAGGCGCTCATACACGCAGACTCTCTCTTTATTCCTACCTACCCTGCCCTCAACTCTTGGAGTGACATACTGGGTGTTGTGGTACAGCCGCCAAGTTTTTTTTTTCCCTCATGCGTAGTTGTAGCATGGCGTCCCCCAGCCACACAAACCAGCAGCATTCTCTCCCTCACAAGCCGCGGCATGCATTTTCAGCCTCCCAGGGCTTCAACCACCTTTCTCTCCCTTTCTACGTGAACATGCAGTCTCTGACTCTTCCTGCCTACTCGAGCCGCCCTCACTACTCACCTGTGCATGCGTCGCCCAACCACTCATCCTCTTTGGCGCTTTTAGCTCTATCTCACTCACTCGCTACAGTTCCGCCGGCTAATTCTACCCACTCTCTCCCTTAACAACCAACGGCGCCCGTATTTTCTGAGGCTGCCTTCTCCTTCTCACTCTCTCTCCATGACGAGCACACTTCAGATGCTTCACCTTCTCTATCTCTTTTGAGCACCCATGCACTGGCCCTTCTCTCCTTCTCGTCCATAGATGGGAGCGCAAAGAATGCACGTAGCACACTTGCATGCATTCACATGATGCCGCGGTACCAGGGCTCAATGGATATTGCATCAGCAAAAGCTATTAGGCCTACAACATCATCCTCTGGGCCCAGCGCTCAGCCTGCAGCTCCTCTACCTGGAAATTTACTTTCACGTCGTCAATTCATTGAGCTTTTGCCTCTGCATGGTACCAAAGTCCGCAACCGGTAACTGCTCCAGCAAGTCGGCACTTTTCGATGCCAATGAAGCTGCCTCCCACGAGGCTCGCATGACGGCCACCCACTGGCACCAACCACAAACAACAGGGCTGAAAGCTGGCCACGAAGGCAGAAAAAGTGCACTGACCTAAGGTTGTGCAAGCGCTCACCTGGCTATTGTACTTATCGCATCAAGGAAGACTCGATGAAGGCAACCCGGGAGCTAGTTGGATTATTTGGCAACCCAGGAGCTAGCTGGATTATTTGGAAACTGTTCCGCCTTTAGTCACTCTTTTGATGGCGGCAGACACGTTGCGGTTGGTGGCAGAGTTCCGTACTACTGCACTTGCTTGACATCCATCCAGTTGTCATGTCTACAAGGGCTGCATGCTTGGGAATTATAGTCTGCCAGA
The DNA here is from genome assembly GCF_014529385.1 of Adiantum capillus-veneris. NCBI lineage: Eukaryota > Viridiplantae > Streptophyta > Polypodiopsida > Polypodiales > Pteridaceae > Adiantum > Adiantum capillus-veneris. The sequence goes on from NC_140937.1 coordinate 103,304,007, forward strand.
AAGGCTTCATGAAAATATGCACCAGTTGTCTCCTCACATGTCTCATCCCTACTGGTCATACCCCCAATTGTGCCATCTATTTTTTTATTATTTTCTTATTTATTTTTTTCAAAAAGTGCTTGCTTCTGTCGTCGCAACTTCTTGCCTATCCTATGCTTTTCTTTGACCTCCTCACTAGAACTATAAGACTTATGAAGCCCAACAGTTGCCCACCACAGTAGAGATAGTGTCATTGGGCCTCGATGAGCAACACAATGCTCCCAAACTTTCATCCAGTCACTTCTGAAGAATTTGAGCCCCTGTGCTACAACAAACACTGGTAAATTATCCATTGTCAGTTTGTGATGAAAACTGCCCCGCATATTTATTGAATCCAATCAAATGTGTCATTCTATAAGTAAACATCCACATTATTAGAGGCGGTCATTGACGTAGCTCTTCCTTGGCTGCTGCAATACTCTCTATCACTACGCTCTCTACTGCCACGCATCCTCGGCCATCCACGATGCTGATGGCGATTAAGTCTGTTTTTTTTGGATTTAGGTTTAGTATTTTTACAATTTAGTCTTTACTGTACTTCATTTTTTGTATCCAAACATTGGGTTAGATGCATAAGGATTGTCTGAGCTTGATCCCATGGTCTTTTGAAGATGAGTAATATAAAACATTTCAATTTATTTCGCTATCTCTATTTCCTCTTCAACTACGACTCCTTACAACAACAAACATTGAGGACACTCTTCAGAAACCAATGCAATCCTTTCTCAGACAACGCCCAATGCTAAGCATCCACGTACACTGACGATAATCATGATAATTTTGATGTGGCGCTTGCCGGTTTTTAGTTTTAATCTTTCAATCTTTTAATGTACTTTATTTTATTTTATCCCAGGCACTGGAATAGATACACAAGGATTGTACTAGTTTGCTCTCATAGGTAATTTTGGCCTTTTGCCGATGGTTAATATAACATTTCATTACGTTTCTATCTCTTTTCCCCCCTCTCCCCCTTCCCTTTTAAATCGTGATTGATATCAAGACTGCAACCATGCTACGGACCCTACCTTTGTATTCCCCAGCCTCGCAGGTCAATGACCTCTTGCCCCCCACACACACTCACTCGTCAATTATGATGATATACGTATACACACACACACATATTGTAAGTGCTCTATATGATCTTTCATTGCTTGGAGCTGATGTTCGTGGCTACGCGCTATATTTAAGGTGGAGATAAGCGCTGCTATGTCTCTTGGTATTTTGGTGTTTGTTGTATCCATTCAAAGATGACCATCGAAAGTAGTTCCTACGAAATTTTTCATGAAAAATTCTCTTTGGATCAGAGTACTCATAGCAATGTTTGTTGATCAAGTTAGGGCTTGCCAAAACAATTTTTCTAACTAAAGACAATAAGGGCACACCTAAAGCTTTTTATTTTTTGTGTTTAGGTCAAAAACTCAAAGGTTTTCAAGTATTTACACAAACTTATAAAGCTTTGCCGATTTACGTGAAGAAAAGCATGGAATCTAGCGGATGTTTTTCTATTTTAACTACTTTCAATAACACTGGTGAAATTTTATTAATCTTCTTGCGACAAAAAAAATCAATGGTTTAAACACTTACCCACATATACAGTCCACCTCGCCGATATCTGACATCCATCTGTATGACTTGAATTTTGGTTTGTTCTAACTTGCATAACATTACTCACATGATGAATTTTGTTGTTGACCTTTGCTTTCAAGAAATTGTTTAGCATTTGCCGATTTGGATACTAGTCACTTCTGCAAACAACCTCCAGGTACGTAATTTCTCGTTGTTTTCCACGGTATTTTAATTCTCCTTAATGAATCCATTCCTATATATATATACGGCTATCATATTTCTTAAGATCACATCACTTACGCAACAGATCTCGTCTGCCTATACTGCAATGACATCCCTTAGCATACTCCTACAATCATACTCACTTCTCTACTTGTTGGGAAGTTTATATTGTTGGTGCATATATTTAAGGACACAACGTCAAGCAGTTTGCAATAAGGATAATACCATTGGACAATTTGAAAGAAAAAAAAAGGATCTTATACTTCCTTGCATTTTCTTATGGCATATGAAATTAAGAATCCCTAAAGTTCTGGCTTGTGCTTGCACCGCATGTAATTTCTATTGAAAGGATTTGGCATTAAGCTATGCAGCTACTTATATGAGTTGCGGTATTTTGAGTTAGTGAACAAAAAATTTATAACTACTCTGCTACTCAACTACACTCCAATGCGGTGTCCCATAGGTAGTACATGTTTTGTCTTTTTATGTCTTGTCTAGTCCATTGGTCACATGCACACAGATCCGCCGATTTAGGCAGTGTGTAAATGCTCATCTTGGTGTAGATTCGTCGATGTAGGCAACACCAGTTATCTGTGCAGATCCGCCGACTTAGGAGCACACTGAAAAATTACAGATTCACAAGTATAAATGCAGATTCACCAATTTAGGCAGCACATTAGGTGTAGATTCGCCGGTTTAGGCAACACCAATCACAAAATCATGCTGCAGTGACTGGCCACCACTGCAACTGGTATGATTTTGTTACACGGGTACAGAATGAAAGTGATTTGGATTTGGACTTATATTGTGGAATTGGAATTGGATTGGGATTTGGTATCTAATGATTACTTTATCACGGCAGTGTTTATGTGATGAGAGTCGACATTATGAGACTGATGATGAGTGTGACCAAGGATATCCTGATTCATCAGGGTATGACATATACTGCTTATTCTAGTGGTATGGGACACTAGAATAGGTAGTCTGTGGATGACAGCAGGCATAAGCTAATGTTGTTTAGTCTCATAAATTTTTCTTTTATTATGTGATGTTTTTGACACAACATACTAATCACTGTTTTTGACAAGTATTATTTGCAGATTTTTATATTCGCAACTGAGGACAGTTGCTTTCCAACGGAGAGATATGTTATAGAAATTATATTTTATGATTTATTACAGCTGACAGGTGGAAAAGACTAGACCCAGCTTGGCCTATGAAAATGTATTTGTATATCATGTACATTTTATTATTCAAGTGCTCTTTTATAAGCTTTGGCCAATTATGACCGGCCGGCCAGTTTGTAACCAATTTGACCATTCAAGAAATCTATAAAACAAATACGTGCAAGAGGGAAATGGTCACTCTTGCACGGGGGGAGATTGCACCCAGTGTCCATCTCATTCTTCTTCCTCTCTTCTCTCCTCTCTCGCCATGCCAGGCGTAGCACTCCGCTCTAGGAGGTGCGTCTGCGCATGTTCTTTTCCTCTCTCTTGCTTGATGTCTCTCTCTACTCGCGTACATCGCAGATTATGTGCTAGTGGATGCGTCAGGTATGCAGATTCGTGTATTTCGTTGTATATAGCATATTATTTGTATATTTTGCAGGGGCGCCATGACTCCCATTTGTAGCACCCATGACCCTAAGACAATTTGTGTATTGGCAACGAGGTCAAGTTTTGTGTTGTCTCTCTATTTCTCATCAAGCTTTGTGTGCATCTAGTCTTTATGGCTAAGACTGAGTTGCTCAAGTTTATTTGTGCACTTTACCTCTCTCTGGCGTGGTGAATGTTTGTGTTTGGTGTGTGTGTCTATCTTGCATTCCCCTCTCTTTGTGCGTTTGAGTACAAGGAGATATCACGTACGTCCTAGTTCGCATCTACAACTAGGTGGTGCCTATTTTCTTGTTTGGTTTCTGGTTATGGGTTGTTGTTGTCTCTGGTTGTGCTTGCCCTAGCCCCATTTGAGCAGCACGAGAGCCTCGAAGGGTGTTTAGAGGCCGCTCTTCTTGTTGCCCGCCCCGGACCGCCTCAAATTGGTGCCCCCACTGAGGACGGCTTGTGTATTTTTGTGAAGGCTCAACCTTTAGCATAATCAAGTAGCTTGAATGAATCACGAGAATTTGTATGATCCCTTCATTCCCATTGCAAGGAAAAAGGTGCACATAATTGTTAGTACTAAGTTGCAATTTCAACGTGTAATTTGTAGAATTTTAGGTCCTCTTAGGTTGGCAGAGATAAACGCATCAGTAAATCCTTTTATTTTGCCTCTCATTAGGTATGACCTTAGTTTGGACGTCTATATTTTTGTTTTGTTTTAAGAATTAGGTCATGCATAGACCATGGATAATGGCCATGGAATAGAGGTTTTCCCCTTTCATTTCACTCAACACATTAGAATAAACATTGCAATTAGTAGAAAAATCCATTTTCAACAACGTATGGTGTTCATGTTTGGTGCCCAAAGAGTAGGAGAAATTCTCGCATCACCAAACCCTGTCATCCTGCCTCTTATTGATTATCATAGGTCATTTGATGTGAATATTTTTATTTTGTTGTAGAATAGATTGCAATTTAGAAAACATTATTGTGTAAATTTTTTAAGAAAGAAAAACAAAAACGTGTTGTCACTTTGAAACCGATTCAATGGAGGCCCAACGCCAAATGTCCGGATATCCTCTTTTCTTTGGAGAGCCTGGAGAGGATGCAGAATTATTTTTAGCAAATTTCAAGATGTCTTGTCGTATCAAGAGGATAGTAACTAATCAAGAACGTGTAGAGATGCTTGAGGTGGTCCTTAGGAAAGATGCTAGCACTTGGTTTGACTCTTTGCCTGAGGAAGTTAAAGGGAATTACACGGAAGTTGTGAATCATTTCAAGAGATACTTCTTTGATCCCCAAAACACTCAAAAGCTATGGCAAGACATTGTTTCTCATAAGCATCTCAAAAGCTATGGCAAGACATTGTTTCTCATAAGCAAAAAGACAGATGACTACTACTTATACAAGCAAGAGTTTCTACGTCTTTGGGCTATATGGGTGAGAAATGTTGCTAACCCTGGTGATGGTGCAGAGTTCCTAAAGAAGGAGAGGTTCATAGCCGGACTCTTTCCTGACCTTAAGATAAAAGTTGAGGCCAGTGCACCTGCTACCTTTGAAGCAGCTGAAACTAGGGCTGCTGAGAAATATAGGAAACTCAAGTGCTTAAGGGGGGAGGTTCCAATAGAATGTCTTAGACCCAAAGGTAAGTACAAGCATCAACATTTAGGGAGCTTCCTGAGGTAACGGTGGAAGTGATTGAGAAGTTAAATGAATCTTTAAGCAGCTTGTCAATTCACCTTGCACAAGTTGTAGGTCCAAAGGGACAAGAAAAGAAGTCTGAAGAGGGAGATTCACGACCTAGGAGAGTCTTGCAATGTTGGAATTGCGGTGACTCTGGACATGGGATGTATAATTGTCCTTGGCCCCGTGGGGAGCCAGGGAGACCTAACTTGAATTACCCAGTGATGAATGCAGGAGAAGGAACTAGTCAGCAACCACGGCTTCTACAAAGGCCAAATGGAGCAAGACCACCTCCACAAGGAGTGGAAGGAGTTCCACCTTTGCCATACCCAAATGTGCATGTAGTAGAGGTGACAAACTCAAATGAGGTTGACATGGAAGCAAATGGCATTAAGCGTGACCGAGGAAAAGGTAAAGAGAAAGAAGGTGTCACATCACAAAGTGACCATGGACGAGAAAAGAAGGCAAAGGAGACCAAGGAAGCTAAGAGGACTCGACGTCGTATCAATATCCAAGACTTCCCTCTTGCACATGGTATGGCTCCATACAACCTATTGGAAGACATGAGAGGTAAGGGTCCTGATATCTATGGCCTCAGTTTCTTGCATTATGCCCACAAGTTAGGAGGGATTTAACAAAGGCAGTTAGCACTAGGAGAAAGGTAAAAGAGAGTGTGCCTGTTGTAAAAATTGCACATGCTGAAATGAATGAGAATATTACACTTGTGCTAGATTGTTACATCAAAGGAAGATTGGTTAGGAAAGGTCTAGTGGATGGGGGTACACAAATTTGCATCATGACATATGGACTCATGCAAAAACTAGGCATGCACATCCATGAGACACCTAAAATTAATGTCAAGATGGCAAACAATAGCAAAGCTAGGTGTGTAGGCATTTGTAAAAATCTCTCTGTGGAGGCCTTGGTCATTAAGAAGGCAGTGGATTTCTATGTCATGTCTACCAAAGGAAATGGTTACCCATTTATCCTAGGGAGACCATGGCTAATGAAAATGCGAGCTTTGCAGGATTGGGAGAGTGGAAAGCTAATTTGCAGGAATGACAATCATAAGAAGGTTGTCTTTGACATGAAGGAGCAACGCCAAGAGGAGCTCCATGAAGAATCATCTGAAAGTGAGACGAAGGAAGGCTGGACCAATAGCACTTCAGAAGGAGAAAGTAGCGGCATCATTACTGAAGAGGATTCTTCCATCGAAGTCATGGGGGTAAGGTTTAATCCAAACAACCAAGAGACCTCTTGCCCAAGTTTGGAAGAGGTAGGTTCCCAAGAAAACCAAAAAGGGGAAGATAAAAGAATGCTAGAAGGTATGTTATCTACAACACTTACAAAGGATGAAAGAGAGGAGCTCAAAGGTGTGTTAAGGAAATTTCCTAGGCTTTTTGCTAAAGACTACACCGATGTGCATGGAGTAGATGCTGTTTAACACAAAATTGAGTTGAAGCTAGAGGCCACACCTAAGGCTCAAACGCTACGAAGGCTAGGAGTCATCAAGGATCAAGCTTTACTCAAGGAGGTAAGAAAGTTTCTAGCAGCAGGTTTCATTTATCCATTGGAGAATTCAAAGTGGGTCTCTCCCATTGTTGTCACTCCTAAGAAAAATGGCAAGTGGAGGGTGTGTGTGGATTACTATCCACTCAATGAGGCAACAAAAAGAGATCACTTTCCCCTCCCATTTCAAGATGAGATACTAAATGAGGTAGCTGGTCATGAGAAGTACACTGTGTGTGATGGCTGCTTGGGTTACTTTCAAATAGGTATCGCATTGGAAGATCAGTTAAAAACAACCTTCATCACTCTTTGGGGTTGTTATGCTTTTAGAGTCATGCCATTTGGTCTGACAAATGCTCCTGCAACATTCCAACGTTTCATGAACATGGTGTTTCAATCATTCTTTGGAAAGTCAATTAGGGTGTTCATTGATGATTTCTGCATTTATAGCTCAAAATCATTGCATCTACAAAGGGTAGAAGAAGGTTTAAAGAATCTCTATGACATGGGAGGTCAACTCAACCCCGACAAATGTCACATAGGTGAGGATGAAGTGATCTTGCTTGGTCACAAGGTTTCCTATAAAGGCATTGAGGTGGATCCTTCAAAGGAAAAGGCTCTTATTGATCTCCCATCACCCAAGAATCTCAAAGAGGTAATCTCATTCATTCAAAAGGTGAAGTATATGTCACGCTTTATTCACTTAGCTTTGGAGTTGCTTCATCCTTTGCAAAAGTTGACACAACAAGTAGAATTTGCATGGTCTGATGAGCTTGAAGAGTACTTTTGTAACATTAAAGTCATTTTGTCAGAGCTACCAACACTCATGCCTACTTGTTGGGAGTACACATTCTTTGTTAGCTCTAGTGTTGGGGAAGAAACAATTGGTGCGGTTTTGCTACAACAAGATCCCCACAGTACTAGAATGCGATCCATCTACTTTGCTAGTAGGGTCATGAATGCTTTAAAGAGAGGCTACACAGAGGTAGAACTCATGATGCTTTCTCTCATGTTTGCGGTGAGAAAGTTTAGATCCTACCTGCTACCAAAACCTTTTGTAATTCTCACTGCAGAAAATTTGTTCCCTTGGGTGTCATCTCAAATGAATCTTAGTACTAGGATCTCAAAGTGGATTATGGAGTTGCAAGAGTTTCAATACTTTTTCAAACTAGAAGATAGTGTGCGTGCACAATTGGCAGGGATCCTTACTTATAGGGTACATGAGAAGGAGATTAAGGTGCCTGAAGTAAAGACCCTACCATTGCCACCACCTAAAAGTATTCCTAATGCTTTTACCTTGTTCTTTGATGGAGCTTTTCGACGAGCCACAGGTAAAGCAGGGGGAGCGCTAGTATTGCTCAACCCAAGTGGGGAGGTGGTCATGCAAGAGAAGGTCAATCTACCAGGTTCAATTAGCAACAATGAAGCAGAATATGACACACTACTTCATGGTTTAAAGATATGCATTGGCCAAGGTATACAACGTCTCATGGTAAAAGGGGATGCACTTCTCATCGTGAAGAAAATTTTAGGCATTTGGGCATGCAAGAAAGAAAGCCTAAGGACAAAAGTTCATGCCATTCGTAGATTGTTTAATCAATTTGAAGAAGTGCAACTATATCATATTCCTAGGAAACAGAATGAAGATGCCGATTTACTTGCACAACAAGCAGTTACATGTGTTGAGAAGGAAGTGCAGGTCATCATGGTGGCAGCAACTGTCAAGCAACCGAGATACCAAGGATTGGAGTCATTGACTCCCATTATTAGCTACATTTTGGAGGGTGAGTTTCCACAAGACTTCACGAAGGCTCAGAAGAGGAGACTCATGAAAAAGGCAAGTGCGTATCTCTTTCTAGAAGGATCCCTTTATCAAAGAGGGAAGGATCAAGTGTGCAGAAGAGTACCAACTATTGAGGAAATCCCAACCATTCTAAAAGGTTTGCATGAGAAAGCATGTGGTGGTCATTTTGCACAGGAACTCACTGCAAAAAAGATTTTGCTTGCCAGATATGTTTGGCCAAGCTTGCACATTGATGTTCAACATTGGTGTAAAAGCTGTCACAACTATCAGATTAATGGAAACAAGCATCTGCTACATGGTCCACGTCAGTAAGTCCTTGCAAATGGTCCATTTGAAAAATAGGGCATTGATGCTATGGGTCCATTGCCTAGGACTAAAAATGGGAAATCGTATATCTTGGTGGCCATAGACTACATGAGGAGATGGGTAGAAGCACAAAGTGTGGCAAAGTTAAATGAGAGGACAGTGAGCAAATTTGTCTACACTCACATTTGTTGTAGATTTGGCACACCTTTGGAGATTGTTTCTGATAATGGTCCAGGGTTTAGAAAGGGCTTACTCACAGAGGTCTGTGAAGAACTTCACATTCTACATCGTCATAGTACACCCTACTATCCCCAATCCAATGGTCTGGTAGAAAAAGCTAATGGTGTCATTGCAGGCATCATTAGAAAGATGGTGAGAAACAAGACAAAGTTGTGGGATGACTTCTTGGATGGTGCCTTGTGGGCGTATCGAACCACATATAGGGAAGCCACGGAGTTTACACCATTTCAATTGGTCTATGGTCAAGAGGCTTTACAACCAATTGAGCTCATCATCCCAACAATACTACTTCATGGCAAAGCAGCACAAGATGATCAAGAAGCATGGATGGATCGACTTCTTACCTTAGCTGAGCTTGAGTGGAAAAGAGAAGCACGAGTGATACAAGAGGAAAGCTACGCAGGTGAAGGAGAAGCTTGACAAGAAACTAAAGGACAAAGGCATCAATGAAGGAGATCTCGTGCTAAGGTATGACAATTGACTCGACAATCGTTTTGATGCCAAATTTGAAACTAGATGGCAAGGGCCATACATAGTTAAGAAGGCTTTCAATTCAAGTTACTATCAACTTATGGACTTAATTGGGAAAGAGCACTCCAGGAAGGTAAACGGGTATCGCTTGAAGCATTATTTGAGTCGCCTTCTACCAAAGGATCTACCAAAGATCTGTCAAAAGGAAGCTATCTCATGTAGGTATTATTCCCTGAAGCATGAGTGTAACTCAAACCAAAATTTTGAGGGGCCAAACAATGAAGACCTCGTCAAGGACTTTGAAGCACTCTCTTTGGAAAAGATACTCTATGATGGTACATGAATATACCATCATCCTGGGGAAGGGCTAATGATAGCCGTTTTTCGGCTCTCCGTAATTGCCATAGTAAGTTAACCCACCCTACCAAAATCATCCAAACACTGTGGCTATCCCTACCATTTCACTATATATAGGTGTGTGTGAGTTAGGGGACTTTTCCTATATCTTCCTAAAAACCCTTAATTGGCTAGTCACTGGGCTGGTTGAGCCAAAAAAATATAAAAAATATAAGTATGTTATGGCCCATTTGTGTGTAAATATTTCATTGTATATAGGGCATAAATAAAATGATTTTTCATAATTATTTTGGTATTTATCTAAATATTTCTACCTATGGTGTGTTATTTATGCTATGTACATTGACTCACCATTACCATATTTTTTCTTACCATTTTGCATACTCTTTATTCCATATAAAAATAATTTCATGCAAGCTTCTCTTATTTTTGGTGTAACTCCATCCCAACAAAAATCCAAAAAAACTAGTTTTATTTATGTGTATATTTTTTCACTATTGTGATTTTTCCTTCCTACATCTATTCTCTTTTACTCTCATAAATTAGAACACCAAAAATATTCATCTTTTTATGGTAGACTTATAATGAGAGAGATTTATTTTGACCCCTTTATATTTTTCCACCTATATTATTTATATTTGACATGTATATATTTTTTTAAACCCCTCAATATTTGATTTTCTTAGTTGTACTATTCACATATATCATGATCTCAACAATATCTTCAATTATAGACCTACCAAATAAGGTCAAGGATATATGGCATGCATGCATGCACCATGGGGAGCTCACTCTTGGAGGTATTCAAAAGAATCATCCAAAGAAGGACCTCACAAGGACCTTGTGCAGTGGAAAAAACTGTCGATTTTGCTGAATTTTTAAAGATCACATGCTCCCCGAATTTGAAAAGGTGATACAAACAAAAGTTGTAGCTCCTGAGCTGAATTTTCACCTCAAAGTTTTTCAGATTTTTTTGAGCTACGAGCTGTGAGCTATGATTTTATTGGTGGACCCCAGTTTGCCCATGCTATGCAGCCACACTCCCTCTTCCACTTTATCATTTTCCTCTTTCACACACACTCCTCCCTCTCCTTACCACTCCCAAACCTGCAACTCCCATGTCCTAATTCACCCTCTTCACCATTGCCACATCTCTCACACCTCCATAGCCTTCATCCTCCATTTCTACACCCTATGTGTCCCCCTTTCTCTCTACATATATGTCCATATTACCATACTCTCTTCATCTTTGTAAAGAACTTCAAAAACTCAGCAAAAATCCAAGGATAACCTCTACAAATGAAGGCTTTTATCATGAATTTTCCAAGGTTTGAAATAACATAGCTTCATCGACACGCGCTGCTTCGCCATGCTAATTGTTTCTTCTTCCGGTGCTGTAAAGAGGTGAATGTAAACTTCTCCAAAGCTTCAACCTCTCTTTACAAGCTCATCCCTTCTCTAACTTTTCTCATCATATATCTCACCATTTGGTGAATGATTTTGTAAATATTTTTTAGTGATAATTACTAACTACTAACCACTAACCTTATTGTAAAATGCACCCTCTACTAGAGTAGGCACTCCCAAATTATTAGCTCAATACTCTCTCCTATCATCCTCAATAATTCTCTTCCCTTGAGCCCACATCCATGTGACTCAAAGGACAAGAGAGACCCACCCTCATTATAAAAAAAAAAAAGCATAATCTTTTATTCCTTCAAATAAACTTGAGTAGGCCTAATCCTAATCGGGGCTTCTAAAACCTATAAATAGAGCACTTCTCTCCCTTGTAAATCATCCCATGATCACACTACACCACACCATTCTCAACACATAACACACCACTCTTCAAGCCTAGTTGTGTAGAGTGTGTGCATTGTGAGTGCTCTATTCCATCACTACACATAGGTGCATGGAGAAGCTTGAAGTTAGTTATGCCATCTAAAGGAGTGGAGTGATACTATACTCTGCAATCACACTTGTAGCCTACTCTTGTCCATAAATAAGATTCATAGTTTTGGGTGCAATTGTATGCTGCAACTACGACTCTTCTCTCCAAATTGACTTGATAAGTTGGCTCATCAGGTGGTTGAAGGTATATTGTCCTTGAAGTTTGTTGTGCCATTTCATGCTTGGTGGTTTGAGGGCTTGTTGAATTGTTTGCCAAAACTTTCAATTGTAAGAGGGTGCTCGGTGAGAGGGCTCCCATGACCCGAAGACAATTTGTGTATTGGCAACAAGGTCAAGTTTTGTGTTGTCTCTCTATTTCTCATCAAGCTTTGTGTGCATCTAGTCTTTAAGGCTAAGACTGAGTTGCTCAAGTTGATTTGTGCGCTTTACCTCTCTCTGGCGTGGTGAATGTTTGTGTTTGGTGTGTGTGGCTATCTTGCATTCCCCTCTCTTTGTGCGTTTGAGTACAAGGAGATATCACGTACGTCCTAGTTTGCATCTACAACTAGGTGGTGCCCATTTTCTTGTTTGGTTTCTAGCTGTGGGTTGTTGTCGTCTCTGATTGTGCTTGCCCCAGTCCCATTTGAGCAGCACGAGAGCCTCGAAGGGTGTTTAGAGGCCTCTCTTCTTGTTGCCCGCCCCGGACCGCCTCAGCGGTAAGAAGGGACACCCTCCTTCTCGATGCTACTCAAACGGAGGTAGTAGCAGTGGAGAAAGCAGTAGAAGTAGAAGAAGCAGCAGAAGACGCGAAGGGAAGAGACCTATCAAAGGATCAGCTCACATGGTAGAAGGCAAAAAAAGATGAAGGCGAGAACAAGCTAATCTTTTATGAAGACCCATTTTGAAGATGCAACCTCTCTACTTGTAGGGGAGAGTGGAATTATCCCACATGCTGTAGAGCAAGGCTGTAGAGCTACTTAAAGCTCATTTTCTTGAATGAATAAACATAACTCTATTTTGCACTACATGTTTGTCTATGGTGAGCCTGTGTGCTAAGCTAAGTGAATACTCAAGATTGTGTTTATGAGTCCAAGCTAATACTATCTTGGAACCTAATTCACTTGAGTGATAATCTTGCTTACACACACACTCACAAATTGACACTATGTTTCTCTTTCATTTACCATAGCTAGCATGATCCTATTCCTAACGAAACCACACGCTCCTTACTTCCCAAGCATGTGCTATAAAGCACAAACCTTGCTTCTCAGACTTAGGTAAAGGTATGCACCTCTGTTGTGTTGTATAGCGCAAACCGTGATTTTGATTTCACATGTATGTGCTATATTAGTGAGTGAGTCGCAAGAGACCACATCCTTGATAAACCAAAAATTTCAAACAATCAATAGCAAGAAGAGGACACTCCTACAATTTTTAGGTCATAATTTGATAAATTTTCCTATTTTTACACTTAAAATTAGCAAAATTTTATTGGATTCCTTCAAGTGAAGCCATTTATAAATACATTGAAGGTGACGGCAGTGTCCAAGTAATATCCTTATCATGCATTGCATGAACAAAGAAATATACACACCTATTGGTGCCAGCAAAAGCTACATGCACAGCTGCACCGCCAAAGTAACAGGCCATGTGATATCTAGTTTTGCTTGGTAGGCATTGCTATAGAGCCTAAGAGAACATATGAAAATTGACATCAAGCATCAAGCCCGGAAGTAAAAAAAGTACGAAGCACATTGACAAATTTTTAAAAATAATTGTGTGTATGATCATTGATTAACTCTATAGGTGTCTATAAAATGGTCCAATTTCACAACATTCATGAATTTTAAAAAAGAACTGCATGTGTATTTATTAATCTAAATCATATGTAGTCAATTTTGCCTCATTTCTCATAGAACCAGAGAGAGAGAGAGAGAGAGAGAGAGAGAGAGAGAGAGAGAGAGAGAGAGAGAGAGAGAGAGAGAGAGAGAGAGAGAGAGAGAGAGTACTACGTGTTGTCACAGTTGGAGGGAGTAAGGAGTATTGGTTGTCGATCACAAAACCTAGTGGAAAACATACTTGAAGAGGAAAACACTGGGATAAAGGGTTTTCCACAAGGCACCTTCAAAATCTCTTCAAGACTTTGACTAGGGTAAGGTAGATCAGCCCGAACCTCCACCTCTTTATTCATTTATGGGCCTCTTTGGCCATACACCTGGCTCAACCACTGCTTCCAAAATTTTAGGTCTTTCATTCATTCCCCAAGTCATCTCCTCCTCCATGGAGCCTAACCCTATTCTATGGTCTTACTACTTTTAGGGGGAAGAACATCATGAATGTTGACATGAGTAAATGTTTGACGCAATAGTCATAGAAGCTCAATGCATTTATCTTTGGAACCATATCATCATGAATGTTGTTTCCCATATCACCATCTTGCGTAGTGCCACATGCCTTCAAGATGAACACATAGGTGATTGCCTCTGGAGGAATGCCATTGCTTTGCATCTATTGAAAACATCTCAGGGCTTCCGAGCCTAACCATATTTGGCATACATGTCAACCAAGGCAATGCCAAACATAACGTTAATTTTTGACAGCCCATGACTAACAATATCTTCATGAGTTGTTTTTCCCATCTCACCGTATTTCAAATTTCCATGTGCCTTTAAGATGAAAGCATAGGTGATTGCATTTGGAGAGATGCACTCACTTTGCATCAACTAAAAATAGTTCAAATCTTCTTATCCCTACCACATTTGTCATACATGTCGACCAATCCAATGCTAAGCCCAGCTTCTTTTTTTCAAAATCCCCTGACTAACAATATCATTTTGAATTTTATTGCCCATATTAGTGCCTTTCGTGGTTCCATATGTCTTCAAAAGGAAAGCATAGGTAATTGCATTTAGAGAGATGCACTGGCTTTGCATTGGTTGAAAACACCCCAGGGCTTCCAGGCCCTACCACGTTTGGCATACATGTCGAGCAGGACAGTGCCAAACATAACGTTTCTCTTTGAGAGCCCAAAGATTTATGGCCCTACTACTGTTGAGCATATCTCGCAATCAATGTGTTCCAAGAGACAAAATTCTAGACACAAATATCCTCAAGCACTTTTGTACTTTCTCAAGCATACCACATCTAGCATTCATGCCAATCAAGGCAGTGCCAAGCAGTCTATTCATGTCTAATAATATCATCGTTCCTTATATTGGAGTCCAACATAGTGCCACATGATTTCAAGATGCAAACATATGTGTTTACATTAGAGAAGTGCCCTCATTTTGCATCCTAAAAACAATCTTCCAAAGCTTCGTGGGCCTTGTCCTATCAGGCATATCCTGCAGTCAATGCATTTCAAGAGAGGGCATTCCGAACATCTTCAAGGGTAAACCATAATTGAGTGCACCTGGAGAGATGATCTTGTAGTTGCATCCATTGAAAAACAAATTATGGCCCTGCCTCTATTGAGTATATACACAATCAATATTGGGTGGTAGTGGCATGTACATGAAGGTGTAGTTGTACTAGATACGTGTAGGAGTTCTGCATTGTTAGTTGTGTTGAAGTTAGAAACAATGCAATTGGACAAGAGCATTGTGAGTAGTAGGCGCAATAGGATGACTAAGCTTAGGTCTGTGGTGTTGCGAGAGGAGATGCAAACGATAATAGTGAAACATAAAGGAGTTGAAGATGAGCAACAAACAAAAGGTGGGCAACACAGCTGGGGGAGTAGAGGGGTGGCTCTAGTGCTACTACTACAACAGGTCAAACAGGCATGCATGAGGCAGCAATCCAATATAAACAAAAGCAGTGTTGTAGAGGATTTTCATGCTGCAAACCAAAAAGCAAAGAGAATTCATTAAAGCAAGTGACAATTGGTAGTCATGAGATGTGGGTTAAGGGCAATCTCTTAGCAAGTAATTACCAAGTCGATACTTCTCCATGCATTCACAAAAACTTTCTCCTAGTATGATGGATGTGAATCTCGGGGGGGGGGGGGGGGGGGGGGGGGGGGGGGGGGGGGGGGTCACTTGTATAGATTGTGTATATCGTGTGCGTTCAAGGACTTTTTTAAAAACTTCTTATTTGTGAATTTTTGACAAAAAAAAAACCCCTTTTTCTATTCAATCTGTAGATTTTTTTGCCAATTTCATTGTATGTTATCCTTTTATATGTGAAAATGTGAGAAAAATAAAAAATAAATAACCCCTTCTACTGCACTCACGTGATAGTCACATAATTATTAAGTGACCCCCCCGAGATGTGAATAGTGGCAACCTCTAGTAGATAAAGTGGCAGTGTGAGTTACCTCTATGCTAGCTTTGGCCTTTTGCACGTTGGTGTAGCCAAAGTGTGTTCACCATAGCATAGGGAACAAGTAGGTATAGATGGGCTACCAGGTGCAAGCAGGAGTGCTAAAGCAGGTACAAAAGACCAGGGCAAGTAGGTGGTAGTTGAAATGGATGCTTGAGCCGTTATGCTTGATGGAGACAAAGTGGAGGAGTCCAAGCCTAGAGATGATGTTATGCAGGTAAAAATGGTGAGTGGGGCTATGCTAATCACCATTTTGGTGAAGGTGGTAGTGGAGTGTGCTATAATGGTGCAACGGGTGCAGAATTTTGCAAAAAGGGATGAGGTGGCCTTGCCTTTGGAAGAAGACCAGGATGGTGTAGTGTGGGGAAAATTTCTCTCATCTTTGGCGAAGCAAGATTCATTGGTAGAAGAGGTGGTTGAAGAGAAAGAAATTAAACCTAACAAGCAAGTAGGGTTGATCGACCTTGAAGGACCAATAAAGGAAGAAGTGCTTCATGATTCTGGGATGGAGTGTGTTGCTAGTGAAAAGAAGAGCATGGAGTCAAAGATGGTTAACCTTCAAATGTATCATGCATGCTCTATGTGAATGAAGAACAACCCTAGCTAGTGTCTTTGATTTCCATGGAGGTATAAGAGTCTTGGTTGAAGGGTGTGATGGTAGGTAAAACAGTGTAGTGGGTGATCAAGCATGTACAGAGTCCGCTTGAGGAGAACCTTGATTTACATGGTTGGGAGGAAGGGTCAAGTATGCCATTATAAATGATGATGTTCTTAGTGATGCTTGGTATGAAGTGGATAGTATGACTATGGATGCTTAGGGTGATCAAGCTATGCCATGGGTAGCTAGTGTGCATAGATGTCTATATGCGTTGGTCCAGCATTATGGGAAAGTGTTACAACTTGTTTTTTTATTTTTCTCTTTTAATAAAATTTCTTGTTCTCTCTCAAAAAAAGAAAAAGTAGTAGTGGAGGCCAAGATCAAAGACATAAGCAATAGATGATTGGGTTTGTTGGAAATAAGGTTGCAAGGAAATGCACAAATCTTGGAGAAGACGAAGGAATCTCAAGGCACACACAAAGAGTGCATTACTTAGTGTGCAATGGAAAGATTAGTTAGCCCTAGAGTGATGGACGTACATAAAATGCAAGGGGGAAAAACCTCATAGTGAGAGAAAAATTCCCACACACATCAATACCACATATATATGGTAAAAAAATCCCCCGTGGGAGTGATAGAATGAACGAGAGCTGGTACCTAAAGTAAAGGGAAGTGCCATGCTATGAGGACATGATCAATTCACAAAGGGGAGTAAGCCCAAAGCTTTGCAGAAAGCTTCAAACTTCTCATGAACAATGCCTTTGTGAAAAGAGTTGCAAGGTTGTCTTGTGTTGGAACATAAGCCAAGTTAATCTCTCTTGGCTAAGAGCCTCTCCCTAACATAGTGGTAATGCACCTCAATGTGCTATGTTCGAGCTTGAAAAACTAGGTTTCTTGCAACTGCCTAAATGCTTTGACTGTCAGTGTAGATGGTGTTGGTAGTGTCCTGTCCAACACCCAAATCAGCCACATAAGGCGTCTGAGCACACTCAACTGTAGCTTTGAAGAGACTGTCCTATAACAATTTGTGAGCAGAAAACGAAAACCAGAGAGAGAGAGAGAGAGAGAGAGAGAGAGAGAGAGAGAGAGAGAGAGAGAGAGAGAGAGAGAGAGAGAGAGAGAAATATCCATCATTAGGAAAACTTTGGACTCTCAAAGAGTTCCTATAAGGGAGTTTGACTTTGCCTCTCTTGTCCAAAGTGGGCAACCCGGTGAAGTACATAAATGCTTTGTCAAAACCCTATCAACCAGCATATCATTGAAAAAATATTAGGAAGTAGGTTCTAAATCCCCAAAATTTGACAAATTTGGAGTTGATTTGTAGAAGTTATGGCGTCCCCATTGAAGCTGAAATGTGGCGAGAGATTCCATTTATAAGATGGAGTTGTCACATCAAAAAATGGAATCTTCTAGAATATAAGAAATCTGATGGCATGCTATATAGCAATGGATAGATCTTGGTGAGTACATTCTAAATCCAAAACATCCGACAAGTTTTGATTTCATTTTTCAAAAATTTAGCATACGTCCGTTTTGCACAAGAGGGAGAAATTCAAAGTCCTTATAGGGCTCATTCGAGAGGCCAAAATTTCCTTAATGATTTGACACACACACACACACAAAGAAACCAAAATAAATTGAATTGAAATGGTCTATTAACTTTCTCAAAAGGGCCAAATGGCCTATGAGATGAGAGAGAGAGAGAGAGAGAGAGAGAGAGAGAGAGAGAGAGAGAGAGAGAGAGATTATATTATCGTTCATGGAGGTCAGTTATGACCCATGGGATCGGAAATAAAAATATTACTATGCAACCTTCTAAGTGAAGGCATTAGATACATATCAGCTAAGGACTGAGGGTCCTTCAAGAGGTTGGAAAAAAGAAACAAAACCTAGGTGGGGTCGCGTAAGGGGATAGCCCCTTTGGTAGTTTGAAACTCCTAAATGATGGCCTTAACTCCTCAACATAGTGCCCTTTTACTTTTTTTTTGTGATTTGTAGACCTTTTTGAGTTCTTTTTTTTCATCTTGAATTGATTCATGGTTAGCTCCTCAACAATCCAAACCTTTATTCCCTTGAGGGTGTGGGATTGGCGCAACAACCTCACTTGTTCCTCTTTCTCCTTGAAAGTGAGAAGGCAATGCTCAGGTGAAACTTGCCTATGGGTGTCATTGATCCAAGAAATGGCTTCCGCTTTGATGTTAATTGTTTGAAAAATATTTTTGAGCCTAATAGATGCTTCTTCAAGGGTATCGTCCATGGTGCACCATGGTGAGGGAAGCCACCAATCCGCACTTTGAAGGAGTTCTCTTCCTAAAGTTTTTGTTCTTGAAGCTCCACTATCGCACATGTTTGCACTTTTTCAATGGCTGCAAAGTGAGCTTGGGTGACTTTTGCTTCAACGTCTTTGACTTTGTCAGTGGCAAGATTGACCATAGAGTCAATGCATGCCTCAAGCTTGCTAAGGCACGCTTTGAGGTCGCGATTCTCTTCTATAAACTGATCAAAATCTCTTTGAAGCTCTACAATTTGATTGGTTTTTCTGGTGCTGATGCATCAGCTACAAAACTTGGCTAACTCCTCACAGTAACCTTTGCGGTATTCATGATGAGACTTTGGCTCTAGTGTGACCCCACTGTGAACCAATGTGACCCCACTACAAACAGGCCTTAACAGAGCCTTAGCTTGGCAATTGAGGCTCATGAGGGTGCCTTGTGAGGCTCACATTTTGAAAGGTTGTTATGCTTGCACAATTTTTTTCCAAAGCTTTGTATAGTGTTGTGAGTTCAAAGGGCTAGGCTGCATGATATTGAGGGCTTGAGAGAGCTTTCACATGAGAGATTCGAGGGCTTGAGAGGCTGGACAGTCAAAGAAGGGGCTCTGGCATCACCAGGGGATTCAGGGGCTTGTGGGAGCTTTGACATGAGAGATTCAAAGGCTTGAGCGGCTGGGCATTCCAAGAAGGCTCTAATGTCACCACTAAGAGGGCTCCAATGTTGACTCAACATTGTGGCTATGGTAACAGGCCTAACGCCTCCCCACAGGGTTGACTCTCGCTGAGGGGAAGACTTAGACATTAAGGAGTTAAGGGGGGAGAAACCCTACAACAAGCAAAATAGAGAGAGAGAGAGAGAGAGAGAGAGAGAGAGAGAGAGAGAGAGAGAGAGAGAGAGAGAGAGAGAGAGAGAGAGAGAGATGAAAATGAATTCAAATGTCCTATGAGAGCACACCCATAGCACACACAATTCTAGATTATATACACATAGATAAGCTTAAAAGCATGTTAACATGTCACGCTGTCGGGGGATTTGTGTTCGAAAGGTGAGCCGGGAAGGCGCGAGACCTCTGGCTGTGAGAGGTGTGTGGAAGACAGTTGCAACAGACACAATGAATGTAGACAAAGCTTGAAATTAACAGCTTGAACAAGATCCTGAAGCTTGATTATCTTTAACAGTATTGCTGCTTACATTATTTAAACTCCTTCCATGATTAGAATGGCATGGAAGCTTGGATTAGAGTGGCTTATGGTGTCTTTGATTAGATTGGCTATGGAAGATTGGATGAGAGTGGGCTATGGAAGCTTGGCTTAGAGTGGCTTATGGCTTCCTCCTCGCTAATACAGCAGAGCACGAAAACTTGAATATCTCCTAATCGGTGCAGAATTAGCCTCTATGCGTGAGATGCAAAAATGGTCAAAACGCCCTTTTCCTTCTTTGTTATCGGGCCGTTTTGTCCAGAAACCTGTTTTATAAAAAATTTCTAGAATAGGACTTTTTCGGCCTCCCTCATGTAGAGATGTGAAGTCTCTCACACACTTTCCTTTTTACCACTGACCACATGTCTTCCTCTACCCAAGTTGCCTTATATGTCCTAAGAGCCCTTTCACATGTAAAACTTTTTCTTCAAGCATAAAATCTTCATGCTTAGGCCTTCATAACCACATAAAGCATACACTTTATGGATCTTCTTGCTTGTTTTCGAGCCCTGGTCACTGCTCAATAAATGTGTGAGCTTCAAATAGACTTCTTCATCTTCTCTTTACTCTTTTTTCCATCATGGAAGCGAAGCGGCACGACATTCACCCCCTCTGAACCTACAGAGCCTCCGGTCTGTGCCAATTGCACTTAATCAGCTTCATTAAAATCATCATCAGACATATCATCTGATGTATACATAACATGATCCTCTGAAGATGGATCTGAATGGGAATCTTCAAGAACAATCTCTCCTTCTCGCTTTTTGAATAGCTTGATACGTTTCCCTGCAATAGGCACTTTGAGCATAGTGCCATCAAGTTCACATAATTGATATGTTGCATTATCAAAAACATGTAGAACCACATATGGTCCAAACCACCGTTTTACCATTTTTTGCATAGCAGTATATTGGT
This sequence comes from Adiantum capillus-veneris, assembly GCF_014529385.1. NCBI lineage: Eukaryota > Viridiplantae > Streptophyta > Polypodiopsida > Polypodiales > Pteridaceae > Adiantum > Adiantum capillus-veneris. The sequence continues at coordinate 103,324,997 of NC_140937.1, forward strand.
TCTCCAAGCTACTGTCATAGACAAGTACCCAGTCACCGTCTTTGATAGCATGTGGTTGTAATCTATGCTTACCATCAAATGCTGCCTTATTCTTCAATCTTGCTTCTTTAAGCTTCTCTTTAGCTTGTTCAATGTCCTCTTGACGCCTCTCAAGCTGGCGATTACGTAGAGATACCTTCTTCGCATGGCATTATGGTCAAAGTCATAATTTCTTCCTCTATAGGCATAATGGGTTTTTGCCCATGCATCAATTCGAACGACATAAATCCTGTAACAGAACTGTGTGTAGTGCGATCAGCCCATAAAGCAAATGGCAAGAGTTTAGGCCAATCACCAATATGTCCTTCACACGCCTTTGCTAAAGCTTTAACAATAGGCAGATGTCCTCTTTCACTTTTTCCGTTACCTTCTGGATTATATGCTGTAGTGAGAGCGAGTTTAATACCCATACGAGCAAAAAACTCTCGAGCTTCATCTGCATCCAAATCGCCTCTATCTGCAGTAATCCTACCAACACATCCATACCTGGAGATAACATCTTCAAGCAAGAACTTGCATACTGAACTGGTAGCTTCGGTGTGCAAAGCTCTTCCTTCAACCTGATTAGTAAGATCTTCCCTGGCTAGAACAATATATCTCATCTGCCACACTCCTACTGGCATTGTAATAAGGTCCACCACCCACTTGTAGTGCATAGCCAGTGGGGATAGGTGGGATGCAATCCATCTCTATGTCGCACATTAGAGTACTGTTGACATATTAAGCATGATTCCACAAATTGAACCACATCTTTGTACATACCTCTCCACCAATATCGGTCTTTAATCTTGACAAAGGTTGCCCAGACTCCTCTGTGTCTAACCCATAGACTTTCGTGAAAGTCTTTAATTACCTACTGTTGAGTTGCTTTGTCGCAAATAATTCGTTGTGGTACCCCTCCTGGGCGCTTCGGTTGTTTCCATAAATGTCCATCTTTCAGGAAATAGCTATAGGCCTTTTTCCTTATCTTCTTGAATTCTTGATCACTCCATCCTTTTTGTTTAGTGAGAGTACTTAGGTAGCAGCCAATCATAAGCCACTCTCCATCATAAAACTCTTCAGAAAAGACTTCAAAAACATGAGCAATACTTCCACAATTGGCATGTAGATAAGAGGACGTGTAGAACTTCAAACCAACATCATCACTCGTGATCAACATCTCTTCTTCATCTTCAAACCTGGCTCTTCATAACATATCTGCAACAGGGTTATCTCTACCTGCAATATGAAAAAATTCAGGGTTAAGAGACTTAATATAGGCTATCCATCGTAGCATGGCAATGTCCGGAGTAGAGCAGTTTGTAATCATCCCTATCAATGGCAAGCAATCTGTCTCTACCACAATAGAAGCTCCAATAAAGTATTCTTTATCAGTCCTTAGAGTGGTAGCAACGCCCCAAAGTTCCCTCTTAACCTGTGGATATCCTCGTTGACGAGCATTGAGCACCTTGGCTCTAAATCTCACTGCATACCTGTGTCCTTCAACATCATCTTGACCTATAGCCCATCCAATACCTGTCGGGCTAGTGTCAACTGTTAAAATAACTGGCATGTCGCATTTATAATCAACTTTTCTCAAGGTCGGAGCCTCAAGAAGCATCTTCTTTAATTTCTTAATAGCTTGTGTGTGAACTTCTTTCCAAACAAACCTCTTATCTTTTCGTAGCAATTGATACAGCACCTCTGCAACATGAGCAAAGTGTGGCAACCAAATACGATAGAATACTGCGTCTAAGAATCGACGAACCTCAGTAACTGAAGAACATGTTTCCTTCATCTTTTGGATTGCTTCGACTTTTGTTGGACTTGGCCTTCTTCCTTCAGAACTGCACATATGTCCCACAATTAAAACCTCCTTAGCACCAAAAGTTGATTTTTGACCTGAAAGTGTTAAGTTAACTTCTTCAAGCCTCGTTAATATAGCATTACAGTCAGCAATATGTTGAGCAACAAATTGTCTGCACCCCCTTTGGTCTTTTGCTTCATCTTTTGATCTTTCTTCACAGCCCTTAATTGGTAGATCATCAATGAAAGGCATAGTAACATGTGGGATAAAGTCCCTTAATACCTTATTCATGTTGTTCATCATATGAGCTACTGAATTAGTAGCACCCTGTGGCAGAGTGCACATCCTTACCAAACCAAGAGGAGTACGCATTGTAGTAAGATCCCCGATCTCTAAAGCTAACTGGAATTGATCATACCCTGAATAAAGATCACCCATGGAGTAAATAGATCTACCTGCAAAGGCCTCAGCAAATTCATCCACAATTGGGCCAGTACCCACATTGCGGACTGTTACCTTGTTAACTGGTTGCATATCCTGAATGAACCTTAATGTACCATTTTTCTTCGGAACAGTAAACCATCGATTAGAATACGGAGCACATGATGGCTCCGAAATTCCCATTTGAATCTTTTCATTAAGCAAATTGATAAGCTTTGGCAAGTGAGCTTTAGGAACTGGAATAGGACGCAAGCTCCATGGCATATGTGGAACAGTGAAAATAACCATTGGTGAAACAACACTCGGATCCACACACCCAATCTCACTTGGCTCAAAAGAAAAAGCTTTACCATGTTTTTCGAGCATACCATGAAAACATTTGATCTCCTCTTCATTGAGAAAACCGTCTTCTCCAACCTTCAGTTGTTGTAGTGTCTCCTTAGTAAACTTATGTCCTATGTTCTTTGGATCTCTGAGTATAGGCTGTCGAGAAGCCTCCTTGATCATCCCATCACTTCCTTCTAGCAGCGGTGTAGCCACTGGCCTCACTTTCTTTGCAACAGTCTTGTATTTTGTCTCTACCTGCGCTTCAACAGTTTCACCTGAATCATCTTCAATATGCATAAGGGCTTCATATATACTTAACTCATCATACATGTCCATTGAATGGACCTTGACCACTTCAGTTCCGCTTTGTAACCTGTTTTGCATGATCTCTTCAAGCTCTGACATAGTATCTACATAAGATACCTCTTCAAAGACTCCTGAAATCACATCATCGCATTCAAGCACATCACAACACTGCAACTCACTTTGAATACCTGAAACATACTGTTTTTCCCACTTTGGCAGATCATTAAATTTCTTGAAAGAGACTGAACCTTCAGATGTTAACCCCAAAAACCTCGAAGAGAAAGCTTCTCTTTGCAAGAACTTCTCCTCACTTGTACCACCATAGTCCCGCTTTATAATGGCACTCCAAGAAAATCCTGCGCAAACCTATGTTCTCTAAACTCCTTGCGTATCTTCGGCATTAGATGATCACGTAGACTGTCCTTATTCCTGGCATGATCAACACATACAGTCAAGAATTGTACTGCTTTCTTACCATCACGGCTCTGAACCCTGGCACAGGCCGAGCCATCATCCAACACTTTGGTTTCCATTTGCACAGCCGTAATGTATGGTTGCCCCAGAATTAAAGGATAAGAGGAATGCTCCTGTATAAAGAAATTTTGCTCATCACAGACATCCCCTACAGTTACCTTAACATTGGGACAAGCACCATAGAGGTCGCCCGGAAGCATATTAGCAGCTCAAATCCGCCAACCATGGTCCACATCAATAGGCCATTTCCCCTTTTTGTGCAAGCTTTTAGCCATCAAATTGATCTCCGATCCATGATCTATGAGTGCTAAGACCGGTTCTTCGATGTCGCCAAGCTTCACAACAGTTTCGGTTGTTGCTCTTGCCCAATGAGTCCTTGAAAAGTGACTCCTTGGTATACTTTCATTATCTTCATCTTCATTGAAATGAACATGCCTTACCTCAGGTACGGTTGGATTTGACACCACCACAAACCTCGACTCTTCTTCTTCTTCAAGATTCGCCAAATACTCTTCATAGTTGTCCACAATTGCTTCAATGTGGCGTACCGCTTGGCTCTTCACTGACTCCGGCTCCTGTTCAATTGGTATTTGCCGCTTTCTTTCGATGATGTCAATTATCTCCTCATGAAACTCACGTTTGGCAATGCCCAAAATATCACCCAATGTGAGCTCCACTTTGCTATTCAAAATGCGCTCTTCAAAAACTTTCTTTAAATCTGTAGCTAATTCAATGTCAGACTTAAGCTTATATGAGGGTCCCCTGGGTTTACCTTGCTTTTTGTCCTTGGGTGCCTCCTCCATCACCACTTCAGGAGCGGGCTTAGGAGCAAGACCTTCTTCTTGCTTGCTTTTGAACCTCGTTGTCCTTTTCAATGTCCCAAGAGCTTCTTCATCTCTTTTCCACTTTTCCTCCACCATAGCCTCATTAGCTTGAGACTTCGCAATGAATGCATACACCTAGAGGGAATCCACTGGATCATTCCACCCTGTGGTTTCTCGAATTGAATTTCCTACTTGCCGCAGCTTCCCATAAGTTACATGTCCTGTTTCTGCTGTCTTCAAAGCATAAGGCCATAATTGACCCTTGGTACCTGCACCATCATCATCACTCTTCCCGTAGACTTGCAGCCCATATGTAGCTGCTTCCACAAGAGCAACATTATGCTGGATCTCTTCAACTATCTTCTTCATGCCGCCCCTACTGAAATTCGGGCGGAGCATCTCACCTGTTGCCCTAAGGTGTATCTTCTTGTCCTTCCAGAACACCACGTTCCTTTTATAAACTTCGTCAAAATCATCACATTCTTTTTGTGGTCTTCACTGTCACACCACATGCATCGGCGTGGTGGTTGCTGTCTAGGCTCAAATGTAGACCCCTTTGCAGCTAGTCCGTCAAATTTAACAAATTTAAAATTCAAATTTAATTCTTGAATACCTTTCACCAATTCGTCAAGAACTGGCTCCTCCACTCTGGGTATTGCCGAAGTTGTTTTCTCTTTAGGTTCCTCTTCCGCAACATCCATGATGTCAGCCACGATCAGCTTGTCGACTCTCATTTGTCGTTTCACGATCATGTTGACTGCTTCAGTGACTAACTTCCAATCGGATGCTAAGCCCAATTCTCCTATTAAATCCTCCAGCAACTGCACTAGACTCTTCTGAAGTCGAGGGTCAGTAGCCTGAATGAATAGCTCAACCTTCTGATCCCTCATCAAACGTTGCTCCGTCGAGGACAGTTGCTCGAACTTCTTCTCAAATTCTCGTAATAATTCTCGTGCAGACAGATTTTTGTTCTTCTTTTGCACCCACTTCATAAAGCTTTGCCTTGTTACTCTTTGTGAATCCTCAAGAAAGTATTCCTCCTGAAGCGCCTTCTTGAAATCTTGCCAATTCGGGCTTTGAATTGCTTGAATTTCTTTAATTCGACTCCTAAGTTCCCGCTCCGCAATCAAATGAAACCCTTCGACTTCATTCTGATCATCAATACCATTCTCTTCCATTGCCTGCTCGTAGATATTGCAAAATTTGCTAATATCTTGGCCTTCAAATCGATGCAATTTCTCGGTAACCATGTGCCGAGCTTTATGGATCCATTCTTGCAAATTGTACTGATGTTGGGCAGCCTGTTGTTGTTGCATATAAGCAGTAAATTGCTGCATCATTTGTTGCATGGCAGCCTCTTGCGGTGTCGACATCTTCTTCCACCACAATGCTCACCCCGGCTCGTTTCACGTCGGGTTCACCAAGAATGTCGGGGGATTTGTGTTCGAAAGGTGAGCCGGGAAGGCGCGAGGCCTCTGGCTGTGAGAGGTGTGTGGAAGACAGTTGCAACAGACACAATGAATGTAGACAAAGCTTGAAATTAACAGCTTGAACAAGATCCTGAAGCTTGATTATCTTTAACAGTATTGCTTCTTACATTATTTAAACTCCTTCCATGATTAGAATGGCTTGGAAGATTGGATTAGAGTGGCTTATGGTGTCTTTGATTAGATTGGCTATGGAAGATTGGATGAGAGTGGGCTATGGAAGCTTGGCTTAGAGTGGCTTATGGCTTCCTCCTCGCTAATACAGCAGAGCACGAAAACTTGAATATCTCCTAATCGGTGCAGAATTAACCTCTATGCGTGAGATGCAAAAATGCTCAAAACGCCCTTTTCCTTTTATGCTAGCGGGCCGTTTTGTCCAGAAACCTGTTTTATAAAAAAAATTTAGAATAGGACTTTTTCGGCCTCCCTCATGTAGAGATGTGAAGTCTCTCACACACTTTCCTTTTTACCACTGATCACATGTCTTCCTCTACCCAAGTTGCCTTATATGTCCTAAGAGCCCTTTCACATGTAAAACTTTTTCTTCAAGCATAAAATCTCTACGCTTATGCCTTCATAACCACATAAAGCATACACTTTCTGGATCTTCTTGCTTGTTTTCGAGCCCTGGTCACTGCTCAATAAATGTGTGAGCTTCAAATAGACTTCTTCTGCGTCTCTTTACTCTTTTTTCCATCATGGAAGCAGAGCGGCACGACAACGCTTTTTGTGCTAGTTAAGATTTTCAAGTTAGCACATCTTTTAAAAATTGGGCGTCTGGGAAACTTTTTACAACTCATATCAAAATTTGTCGGAGGTTGTACATTTGAATTCCTTGTTTCAAGAGATTTCAAACAATATATCATACATCATAGATATTGGAGATGTAGCTCATGTTATTGTACTAGTTAGCATATGTCATTGAGTTGGTTAGCATTGTCCGGGACATGAAAAAGTATGACACGTTAGCATGCTTTCCTCCATAAGCATCTCAAACGATGTTTTCGATCAAAAAGTATAAGAAGAGTAGATGTCAACGTCATAGAAATGGTCTTTAGAGGCCTTGAGCTTGATGTAAATGCCTAGATCAATTTCAATAGACCTAAAAGATCTTCGATGAGTCTTGACTTCAAGTTACATCTATCATACGGGCCTTCAACTCAATATTTTCTTCAAGAGGGTACTCAAATATCCAAGCTACCAGGATTTTATGGTTAAGAGGAGTACAATCTACTATAATTGCGTGCTTTATAGGTCATGCAGATTGGCCTTAAACTTAAGTGATGGGGATAATTCATAAAACCTAAGATGGCATTGGTAGTTTTCTCCCTAATAAGGATCTTAAAAGATCTCCTCAAGGAGTAGAAAGGAAGATGTTTTGAGTATTTTAGGAAAGATCTATCTAGTAATAGGGTTAGAACTCTAGCTATGCTATTCAAGTGACAAATGATGTATCCAATCTACCACACATACACACTCACTCGAACAGGAGAAGATATGGTTGTTTATGTCATATGAATAGTTTCAAAAGACCCCAAGGATGTAAGTTCCATCAGTCATGAAGCACTCCGATGAGTCTTGAAATAAAGGTGCGATACTCACGAGGGCATTGCAATAATTAACATCCTATCCTTAACAATGTTTTACTAGGCCTACGTGTTGAATAGATTAGGCCACTTGGTTGTATTGGTCTTGATAAATTTTACCTCATGAACGTAGTGTCAAGCTCATGAGGAGATGATGTTAGCATCATTAGAAACAACCCCAATAGACCTTGCACATCTTTCCTATGAGTCTTGAACTCAACATTTTATTTGAAAGAGAACACACATATCCAAACTCAGGGCATGCTACTGATAGCCTTTTTTTGGCTCTCCGTAATTGTCGTACAGATCTACCTCACCCTACCAAAATCACCCAAACACTGTGGCTATCTTCACCCTTTCAATGTCCATAGGCGTGTGTGAGTTAGGGGACTTTTCATATATCTCCTTTAAAACCCTCACTTAGCTAGTCATTGGGCTAGTTAAGCAAAAATAAATAAATAAAAATAAAAGCTAAAATATATTATGGCCCTTTGGTGTAAGTATTTTATTGTATATAGGGCCTAAATATAGGGATTTTTTATTATAATTATTTTTTCTATTTATTTAAATATGTATGTCTAAGTCTGTGTTATTTACCTAAGTATGCTATGTACATCTACTCATCATTACCATGATCTTTCTTACCATGTATTCTATAAACAATATGTATGCCTAAGTGTGTCTTATTTACCTAAGTATGCTATATACATCTACTCATCATTACCATGATCTTTCTTACCATGTATTCTATAAAAAATCATTTCATGAAAGCTTCTCTTATTTTTGGTGTGAATCCACTCCAAGGAAAAACCTCAAAATATACCTTTCACCATCAATCATCGTCTTTCACTAAAATCCTATTTTCTACAGGTATTATGTCTTACCTCTTGTAAATAAATATACATCAATAAAAACAAATGAGCTCCCTCATCATTTTATTTTCTATATTTTCATATATTTATTTTGTATATATATATCTCACACTATTCAAGATTACATGAATTATTTATATATACTAGCCTATTCTTTTCATCATATCCATATATAATATTTATGCATAATCGACAACCATACATACTTTTAGACCCCTAAGAATTTATTAGGTCATGCTCTCATGCAAGGAGGGACGTACCTTTGGAGCCTTATGCAAATTCAACAAAAGGGGGGCCACTGAAGACTTTTTTGTGAAGAAAAGTAGGCATTTTGGTGGGATTTTTTATATCCATCTCCACTCTATATTTGAAGTGGTGGTTAAAAGACAAATGATGTGGAAAAGAAGCTGAATAACACCTCAAAATTTTTGGTAATTTTTGGAGGAACCACCAATGACATATGATTTTTTTGGTGGACCCAGTCTGCCCACTTTTCTCACAAGTAACCCATAGTTTTCTATCACCTTCTTTCCTACTTTCATATACACACACACTCGTTTCTATCTATTCCTCACTCAAACCTACAACTTCCATGGTTTTCTCTCACCCTCTATACCATTAGCCTCCCCTCTCACACCCATAGCTCTTTTTTGAAGCTATACCTACATCCACCATCTTCATATCTCTCTGTATTACTCCCATGTTAACACTATATTCTACCCTTTCAAGAATGCATAAAAAATCAGCAACCTAATCATACTTAATCTATGCAAAATGGGGGTTTTTAATCAACAAAAGCCTCATTCTCTTTGTGGTGATTCAACTATGGCGGCGGTGTGAAAAGAAGAAGAGGAAGATTGGAGGTTGACTTTGGATAATCTACGCGAGGGTGAGTCCAAGATTCCTCAAGGATTCACCATCTCAAGGGTACACCCATATCATTCACCCCTCTTTTCTCATCCTTCAAGTCATTTTATCCATTGTAAATATATTAGTGATTGCTAACACAAACTACTAACCTACTAACACAAACACCCATTAACCCAACTCTAAAAAGCACGGGGAGGGTTCACTATGTGTAAACTACTATATCACGTGCGTTCAAGACATGTTTGTAAAACCCCTTATCTGTGAATTTTCTTAGGAATATAATGTACCCTTTTTTTTTAAATCTGTAAGTTTCTTTCAAATTTGAAAAAATAATGCTCTTCTGTATATATATTTCTGTAAGTTTCAAGAACTTTAAATACCCTTCTGTTGAACTTACGTGATAGGTTACATTTTTTATTAGGTGACCTCCCCAGGAAAAAGCACCTTCTCTGAAGACACATACATATAATAATACGCTCTCTCTCTCTCTGTCTCTCTCTCTCTCTCTCTCTCTCTCTCTCTCTCTCTCTCTCTCTCTCTCTCTCCCTCCCCTCAAAATTTATTTTCATCTTTTCTACCATCAATAATGCGCTCTCTTGAGCCCACATCCATAAATCAAGTAGACAAAGAAGGCCCACAATGTTCTGATATTTAGAAAAAATCATTATCCTGATTTGTTAGCTTGTAAATTAGGATTTCCAATAATCTTAATGAGGGGTCTCCAACCTATAAATAGGCTTTTCTCCTTCTTGTAAAACCATCTCCAAGATTTCACATAGCACCCCAACACTATAGGCATGAGGAGAGACTTAGCAACCACTTTGTGAGTCTCGCACTTGGTGCGAGAGAAGCTTTGATGCTGCAAGTGAGAGAGTGTGAGTGCCCTATCTAAAACCATTATTATATATGCTCTTCCATTTTCAACAATTTGAGGTTTTAGTGCTTCAAAGGCATGTCTTGGTTCTATAATCGTTGTCCTTCACTTGTGCCGCATGGTTTGGTGAATGCGAGGTGACTCATTTCTTTTAAGTTCCGTCATTTGAGCTTGTTTGAGAAAGTGGTGTGTGTTTTCATTGCCAAGTTTCTTGTTCATTGTAAGAGGGTTTTGTGGTGAGAGGTTTCCCACTCCCTAAGACAATGTGTGTGTTCTAGCAATGTTTACCATTCACTAATTGTTGGTTTAGTTTATACAAGCTGCGTGATAGTGTGATAAGTATACAGCCTTATCGTGCAAGTTGTCAATCAGGTATTTGCACAAACTCCACTCCTCTCTCTCTCTTTTCCCTTTGCTCTGACTCTCTCCTGTGCCATCTTGTGTGTGTATTTGTGTGAGATTGCTTGTGTGCATTTTGTTGCACCTCCTCGTGGTTGTAACAAAATCTCTCTTGCATCCTAGTTCGCATTCCATAACTAGGTGGTGCCCCTATCTTGTTTGGGTTTGGCTGGGGGTTTGTTGTTGTGTTGTGCTTGTGGTTGCCCCAGCCCCAATTGAGCAGCACGGGAGCCTTGAGGGGTGTTTAGAGGTCGCCTCTCTTCTTGCCCGCCCTGGATCACCTCAATTTTGGTGCCCCCATGGAGGAGGGAATTGTGTCTATTGTTGTTACATATTGTATGAATGCTTAGCTTTTAGCATAATCAAGTAGGTTGCATGAATCACAAAAACTTGTATGACCCATTTGTTCCTATTGTAAGGCAAAAGGTGTATATCATTGTAAAAAGCACAAAATTATAATTTCAACGAGTAATTCGTAGAATTTTGGGCCCTCTTAGGTTGGCTGAGATAAACGCTTTGGTAAATTCTTTTATTTTGCCTCTCATTAGGTAGGACCTTAGTTTGGACGTCTATATTTTTGTTTTATTTGAGCATTAGGTCATGCATAGACCATGGATAACAACCCACGAATAGAGGTTTTCCCCTTCCATTTCACTCCACACATTAGAATAAACGTTGCAATTAGTAGAAAAGATCCATTTTCAACAACGTAACAAAGAGTAGGAGAAATTTTTGCGTCACCAAACCCTATCATCCTGCCTCTTGTTGACTATCATAGATCATTTGATGTGCTTGTTTTTTTTGTTGTAGAATAGATTGCAATTTAGAAAACAATATTGTGTAAATCTTTTTAAGAAAGAAAAAAACATGTTGTCACTTTGAAATTGATTCAATGGAGGCCCAACGCCAAATGTCACGATATTCTCTTTTTTTTGAAGAGCCTGGCGAGGATGCCGAGCTATTTCTAGAAAATTTCAAAATGGCTTGCCGCATAAAAAGAGTGATAGGAGACGAGAAATGCTTGAAAATGTTTGAGGTAGTTTTTTAGGAAGGATCCTATCACTTGGTTTGACTCTCTATCTTAGGAGGTTAAGGGAAGCTATAAGGAAGTTGTTGATCATTTCAAGAGATACTTCTTTGACCCCCAAAACACTCAAAATCTATGGCAAGACATCATTTTGCACAAGAAAGAAGACTTAGATAACTACTTATGTATAAACAAGAGTTTCTACATCTTTGGGTTGTATAGCTGACAAATGTTGCTAATCCTAGTGATGATGCAGAGTTCCTGAAGAAGGAGAGGTTCATAGCCTATCTCTTTTTCACACTCAAGATAAAAGTTGAGACGGGTGCACGTGCTACCTTTGATGCAGCTGAAACTAGGGCTGCTGAGACGTATAGAAAACTCAAGTGCCTAAGGGGAGAGGTTCCAATAGAGGGTCCTAGACCCAAAGGAAAGTTGCAAGCATCAACATCTAGAGAGATTCCTAAGGTAACAACTGAGGTGATTGAGAAGATAAGTGAGTCCTTGAGTAACTTGTCAATTCACTTTGCACAAGTTGTTGGCCCCAAGGGACAAACAAAGTTGAGGAGCGAGAGCAAGCTAGAGTGATGCCCAAGGCAAGCTACTAGCACCCCCTCTCAACTTGTATTAGTTGCAAATGTTTGGGAAAAGACTTCAGTCTTTTCTAAAAACATGGCACAGTTTTTGGAAGTCAACTCTCCCACTTACCATTCAATTTTTACATTAAAAATGAACTAGTATCCCTCAACTAATGAAATTGTGACTAGACCATGCTGCACCGTGATGCCCGGCCATAATTATGACTTTCCCGTACTGCCCGACGTATTTACGGTACTGTTTTTAATAAAAGTAATTCTCGTAAAAAATCTTGTTTATTCTCGGGTAGTCATTTTTAAATCCGACGGAGACTAAAATTAATTTTTTTATGTTTAGATTATCCTAAAAAGCACATTGCTTTTCAAAAATGCCAAAAAACACAAAAAGCTAAAAATAATGTAAAAGCAATATTTTCTGCAATTGAACCATGGGTTTCCATTGTCCACTGGAATAAGAAAGCGGACTCGTTTTTCTCTAAAAAGCACTAAAAATCATGAAAAGCTAAAAAATAGCGTGAAAAGCACTCGAAAAGCAGATTTTTACAAAATTGAACCATAGCTTTCTTGAAACACGTAAGTTAAGGATTTGACCCTGTGTTTTGTAAAAAAGCACCTAAAAGCATGAAAGCTAAAAATAGTAGATTTTTTCAAAATTGAACTAAACGTATGTCTGACCTATTGGAACATGGAAACGACCTTGCTTTTTACTTTAGAACTATACAATACCGGAGTTTGACGAAATAGATATTGAAAGGTATTTTTCTTATTCTTAAAAGAGACCCAAAAATTGGGGATCTTACATCCTCCCACACTTGAGAATTTTAAAGGGGTCCTCACCTCAACGTGAATAACAAAAGAGTAAGTCTAAAACCTTCTATAGATATAGGCTAAATTGACTATTTTATTTCCCAATTATGATCCTGTCTTGGACAGATTTGACCCTGTGTTTTGCAAAAAAGCACCTAAAAGCATGAAAGCTAAAAATAGCAGATTTTTTCAAAATTGAACTAAACGTATGTCTGACCTATTGGAACATGGAAACGACCTTGCTTTTTACTTTAGAACTGTACAATACTAGAGTTTGACGAAATAGATATTGAAAGCTATTTTTCTTATTCTTAAAAGAGACCCAAAAATTGGGGATCTTACATCCTCCCACACTTGAGAATTTTAAAGGGGTCCTCACCTCAACGTGAATAACAAATGAGTAAGTCTAAAACCTTCTATAGATATAGGCTAAATTGATTATTTTATTTCTCAATTATGATCCTGTCTTGGAGAGATTTTGGTTTCCACACTACTAAATAATGTTGGAGCATTAGCAAGTCCAAAAGGCACCGAAAGCTCTTCATTTTCTCCTTCATCCCTAGTAGCTGCATGGACACGAACATTTGATGGATTTCCTCCACCTCGACCATTTTGAGTTCTATTGTCTTGGGTTTCTCCTTCACGCTGTTGATTTCCTCTTGAACAAGCTGGTCTATTGGATTGTCCATTTCTTGTAAAGATTGGATTCTCAGATCTAAAATTCCCTAGGTTTTGTGGTGGTCTCTGGTTTGTATTAGGTTCAAACTATGAATGTCTAAGGTTACTGTTAGTATCCGTACTGAACCATGAATGTCTAAGGTTACTGTTAGTGTCCGTACTTCGAGTATCATTTTGTCTTGCAATTTCATAATTCTCTGGATCATTAAATGAACAAATCCCGAGATAGATGGTCAGGCTCAAAACAATTGAATCAAAGGTGATCTCTTATTGCACTCCTACGTAATATGTCTTCTCGAGTCTGGGAATATGATGATCTAGACTCATTCTCTGGTCGAGGTCTTTTATTACCATTTGATATTTCGAGCTCAATCAGTTTACCCACATCATGAACATTTGCAAAATTTGTAAGGCGTAAGCTTAGAAGTCTAGTCTTCAAAGGATTATGGAGGCCTGACACGAATCGTGCCACTTTGACTTCTTGAGTCATCCCGACTGGAGCATATTTGAAAGTCTGATGCTAGATCTCTGGTTCCTTGAGTACAATAAAGAAACTCACTCATATGCTCTGAATGATATACTTTGTTCTCATAATTCTTCTTTAATTGAGTCTTGAGATAATCCCAAGTTGCTGCATTAGGGTTGACATTATTCATGGTCTCTCCACCAACTCTTGACCGTCTTTTCAAGTTTAAACTTAGCAATGATAGCCTTGTTCTCTGCAGATGAATGAGTTAAATCCATGCACTCAATCCAGTCCTCAAGAACCTTGCCTACATCTCTGCCTTCTCAACCTACAGTCCACATGTTGTGACTTTCGAAGCATAGCATCGATGTCACAATCAATGATAGTCGGTTGAGGTGCAATAGGGACATTGGCATTAGTAGGCACTCCATTTTCTCTAGGAGGCATGATCTATTACTGCATCATGTCAAATCCAAAACCTTATTAACAATATATTGTATTAATCTTCCCGCACTATAAGTCAAAAAGGGTGGGCAGGAGGAAATTTTTTTAACTATAATATTCTAAGGAATGGGTAGTCATTTACACCCATTTGAAAGACAAGATCTAGTTATGAGATGTAAGAAGTAATCTCAAGAGTCATAACTAAAACAAAAATTCAAAGAAATTCTTGATACACTTGTTGAACACTTCAATCACTTCATCATAACTCAAGACCACATAATCCCATATAAGAAGACAAGGCAAGTAAGTACCACCAATCAATGTCACTCATAGATGCATCATGAATACAGTGTCCTTTCCCAAACAGCATTCATGAATGCGTGCACGATGCATAACTAACCTGACTAGTATCAAGCTTTAGGCTATTCCCATAATCTTAAGCATAGGCTCCGATACCACGTGAGAGATCCCCCTCCCCAGGGGTCTATGCACAAAATATACAATTTTCAATATACATCAAGTTGCAGAAGCGTTTGCATAGGGGAGGAGATATTAGCACCCGACCAAGCATGGAGTTTAGGCCATGGGCCAGACTGCATCCAGAAACACCTAGTGGCTAGTGTTGCCTCTGAATGGGTATTATGAATAAAAGCATACTCAAGAAAACATAACATCGTGGAGGGTGAATATATGTGTACACCGCACTCCTAGAAGATAGAGAGAGCGAGAAAATAGAGTGGAGGGTGAAATAGAGTGCACAAAAATACAAGAAAATGACAACAAAGAATCTTTAAATGCCACATCTAAATGAAATAGGCAACCAGATATTAATGCAATAACAAAATCTAGGTATACCATAACCTCAAAAGAATATGACAAAATAACTAGCAGAGCACCGGACCCTATGTAGGGATCGGTCGGTCCACCCATCCACTTTCGTTCTACTACAAATAGAGAGAATTTCACTTCGCCGGGAGCAAACCACAACACCTCCAACCTACCTGATCCAGACATAAGCTGAGGACGCTACACCTCCCTCCATGAACCTGAGCTCTGAAAGGATCCCAAATACTAGTAGGTGGTAGGGTATCAATACCAACCATACCAGTTTAGGTGCCACACCTCTTCGATGCCCAACATCGGGTGTTTAGCCAAAGCCAAGGCAAAATCCCCGATGCATTAATTGTGTAGGTTGTTCAACCCCCAAGGCACTAACTGTGTAGATGAGCCTAACAAAAAGAAGAAGACCTAGGCAACACCCCCAATACCCAGGAAAGCCTGAGGTCAACGACCCTTTTATCCAAGGCTAAGCAATGTAGGCCATCCTAGTCTTGTAGTGATGCGTGCTTTAGAATCAATTAGGGGCTGTCGAAAGGCTTCTTGGTTTGCCGCAAGAGAGTGGTGATGAGAGCTATGTAGAGGTGTTCACCACGAGAGCTTTAGGAGAGCACGTACACCGTGAAATGAGAGAGGAGTTAATAAGCAAGTAGAGAGAGAGTATCCTTCTTCTTCTTCTTCTTCCCATAAATGAGAGAGAAGAGCTTATGGAAATGGTGATGAAGAGCTTGCACCACTCTGTATAATAGGTATGTATTGCCTATGGTAGTAGACGCAACAGACGGCACTGAAAACTGAGCACTCCTTGAATCTATAGGCACTGAAGCAAACCAAAGTGATGCCCAAGGCAAGCTACTAGCACCCACTCTTAGCCTAGATTAGCTGCAAAATTTTGGAAAAAGACTCCAATTTTTTCTAAAAACATGGCACAGCTTTTGGCAGTCAACTCTCCCACTTACCATTCAATTTTTACAGTAAAAATTGACTAGTATCCCTGCAACTAATGAAACTATGACTAGACTATGTTGTATCGAAATGCCCCGACATAATCATTACTTTCCGTATTGCCCCGACATATTTACGGTACTGCTTTTTGTTAAAATAATTCTCATAAAAATCGCCGTTTTTTCTTCGCGTAGTTATTTTTAAATCCGATGGAGACTAAAATTAATTTTTTTATGTTTAGGTCATCCTAAAAAGCACATTTCTTTTCAAAAACATCGAAAAGCATAAAAAGCTAAAAATAGCGTAAAAAGAAAAAAAAATCTAAAATTGAAACATAGGTTTTCCTTGTTCACTGGAATAAGAAAGCGGACTCGCTTTTCACTAAAAAACACTAAAAATCATGAAAATCTAAAAATAACGTGAACATCACTTGAAAAGCAGTTTTTTATAAAGTTCAACCATAGCTTTCTCGGAACACGTAGGTTAAGGATCCGACAAAAAAGAACCTAAAAGCATAAAAAGCTAAAAATAGCGGATTTTCTCAAAACTAAACCAAACGTCCGTCTAACCTATTGGAACATGGAAACAACCTTGCTTTTTGCTTTAGAACCTTACAATACTAGAATTTGACGAAATAGATAATGAAATCTATTTTTCTTATTTTTAAAAGAGACCCAAAAATTGGGGATCTTACACAGTCAACCCCATTCTCTGAGAACACTACCATCCTATACAGAGAGTACGAAGCCAAGTCAGATATATTGCAGTCCCATCACAGAGACTGTCTTCCAACAAGGTAATCGATTCGAAAGGGCTGATAGACATATTGTCAAACCCGAGTCACCTATACGATACCGGTAGCCGAGTTGCTCAGAATAAGTGGGCTACTATGGAAAAATGCCTAGAGAAATTTGATGTTAAAAAACCAATGACTCAAATCGAGGAAGGGATCAAAAAGTTGAAAATGCCTCAGCTAAACACTAGGCCTAGTGCCATTAAACAAGGTCAGAGAGTACTGTGAGGGAGAAGATGGGAACACCACTCTTCCCATTAAATTCCAAGGTGTAAAAACCATGGCAATCCTTGATAGTGGACCTGGTGCTGCCATCGCAACAAATGAGGTTTAGAAAAAATAGAAATAACCAACAATGAGGGCTACAATGATGAAAATGTAGCTTGTCGACGGACACATGGAAAGGCCCATAGGACTGCTAGAAAAAGTAGTTGTTACTTCTTGTGGCATTGAATATGAGCAAACCTTTGCTATTGTTGACTTTGGCAAGAAGAACAACTATGACATCATTCTAAGAAGACTATTCATGTGACAATTGAAAATGGTCCAGGACTGGGGTTATAACCATATCTACCTGAGAAATATGGAAAGCACGACAAGGATAAACTTGAAGGACCATGGATGTGACGAGAACACTTGTGGAGGAGTTTGATTCCACTACTGTAGCAAGATCAGAACTTCCAGCATGGTTGTGTAAGCCTAAAGAACTATGGATGTGTGGAGCTTCACAATACGAAAGTTTAAAGCGAGAGGAATACATCCCAGAAAGGGAAATTGAAGATAAGGATTATATCCCATAACCCTTTCCTAAGGAAGCTTTAGAGCCACTTAAATGGGAACACATCTTGGCAATGTTTTGTGAATTGCATTGAATTTTTGCATTTGATTGTGATAATTTTTTGACAAAATTCAAAGTATATGCTCTCTAATAGCATTACAAGAGGAGTACGTGGACAAAAGCCATATATGAGCCCATAGGGACATGTGTACAGTGTACATAGCGTTTAGAATTCTATTAGAATGATTTGCTTTTTCGGTTGAGTTGATTTTTGGTTTTCTTTTACTATTTTTGCAATTTTTCACCCAAAAAAAACCATAATCCAGATGAAGAAAATACTGAAGAGATGTCAAGCCGTACAAAGCAAAGGTCCAAGAAAATGACGACACTTCACAAAGCATGTCTCAAAAGCCATATGCACAATGGGTAATGTCAAAGGTAAGAAAAGAATGCACATGAGCCTTCAACAACAACATGAGGCCAAACATGACTGAGAATGGTCATAAAAAGCCGAGATGGACTACAAGGACAAATAAAGTTGGTGATTGACTGAACAAAAGCAGCCATCAAGTGTAGAGTTTCCTATCAAAAATTTCATGCGACTACAAGGCCATATACAAGAAGTAGATCTTTATACTATAAATCTTCTATCTGGTATGTGACTTAATGAAGCATAACAAACAACTAACCGTATTGATGAGAACAAAAGGGGAAATAAAGACAATTCAATCATCTTTCATGATAGATGCCTGCAGGAGAAACCAGGGATCAAGCCCAATTCTGATCATCATCATTGGTTCTACATGTGTTTGGTAGCCAAAAGGCCAACGATGCCCATCATTCATTTTCAAGACTAAAATCCAAAAAGTGTCAAATATAAGTCTAAATCAAGCCAAACTTTGTCAGGAGGCTATGCATAGAGAGTACAAGCTAAGGGTTTTGTTTTTCTAAAGGTCTAAACCCTAGCCAAAGATGCAAGTTTTTCAATGTTGAAGCCATGATAGTCATCTACATACCCTATGAATCATGTATATGAGCTTTGGGACAAATGGACAATGATAGCTCATAAATGGTCATCTATCGCAAATGATGTTGGATGAGCTCTTTTGATGCAAGTTACTAACTTGGGGAATTAATTGGGGTTTTTCAGGCTTTAATTAACTCATGTAGCAAGTAGAAGTAGTATAATGATTTACACATCACACAAAAGCTAAGGCTGATAAAAACCTTGATGCAGGAACAAAGGAATCATCAACAAAGAAGAGCAAATACAAATGGTAGACAAACCAACCTTTGTAGGGTTACATATCTTGTATTTTATGAGGTGGATTGAATGCTAGACATGGTTTTTGAACCTCAAGGCAGAAAAAAAATTATCTCCCAGACTCGGCCTAACTGACAGACTTTTCATTGGAGTGCAACTTGGCCTAAAGAAGTTGAATGTTTAGCCTGAAGGTTTGACCAAAAAATTTCTACAGAATTCTTACAAATTTGTCATTGGTTCACAAGATCTAAAAGTCAATCATCTAATTCTATAGATTGTAACAGTTATTTTTGAAAATGAGAAAGACACAAAATTGGCAGATGTTCATCATCAATTATAATTTTTCTGAATCATGTGAAGACTATGTACATCGGATTGGATGAACATGACAAGCTACTTTCTTTACATTAGCAACACGACAACAAAGACCTCACCGATATCAACAACTAGTTCATTTCAGGGACGAGATGAATTCAAAGGGGGAGTGTTGACCATTGGGTCAACAACATGAAATAACTCAACAAAGCCTTATTCTCTGTGAGTTATGAAATGCTGTGGATTATGGTTAGAAACATCATTTGTAAGAAGTAGCTAGTCTATAAGTTGCAGAAGCCGGGGTGCAATGGCACTTCCAGATTGTAAATACAAAGCCATTTGACCCCTTGAACTATATTTTAGGTTTAACCTATGGTAGCCTTAGTATATAAGGTACCTAGGTCATTTTGTAAAAAGAAATTTTTTCATAGTCAAGTTTTAAGCTGCCGTCAACTATGTGTGAGAGAGCGTGAGCTTCGTATAGACACAATTCCCCGCTTGTTCATCACATTGGAGATCCAACTGCACCATTGTCATAGGCTTGGCAAGAGCTATGTGACATGCGAAGCATTCCTCGCAGAATGGAGCGGATGCGCCGACGCATCTACGAGCTATTTGTGGCCGTAAATATATCTAACGATGTCTTCTTTCTATGTGCAAGTAGTCGTTAGGATCGGGGCGACATAAGCTACACATAGCTACTCATAGATTTTAGTTGCGGATACTTTAGAATTTTGCTTTGTCTTCATACATGTTTTTTGCATATGGATCTAGAGTGAGGATTTTGGTTGTAGAGGCTTTGGGACAGGTGTATCCTAGTGAGGGGATGGTGTTTCTTAAGTTTCATACGATTCTAGTATGATTTAGTGAGTTTCCTTCCGTTTGTGTGCATGTGGGTTGGTGGTGTAGTTGAGAGCAACAAGATTCCAGATTGTGGTTTAGTTAGCCTTCCAAAGTGTTGTATGCGTGGGATGGTCTCAACTTGACAAGCTAAAGAGATTGCCTCTGTATGCCTATGTGTAACTTGTGTCCTCAATTGACAATATGTTGATCTAGGTTGTGTTGCATGCACTTTATGGGTGGTGTGATTCACTCTCGCAACATTATTTGAACACCCAACTTAGGGAGCTTAGATTTTTCTTGCTCCAAGTTGCAGCAAAGGCTTGGAAGGCTGAAGAAAAGACTATCCAAACATTTGTGGGTAAATATTGTTTCTCTAATAGAAGAGTTAGGTTACTTCCTTTATGAACTGAAATATTTGATGAGCTCAACCACAGTGAGAAGCATACAGTTCTTACAAAATATTTGGGGATATAATAATGTATTGGCATTTGCATCTCTTGGTGCCCATATCGATGAGACTATTCACTATGGTGGGAGAGGTATATACATTTTTATGGTACATGGATCTGTCTATCATAGCATTGGTTCTTTGGCACCCTTGAAGGATTGAATGAAGTTCCACGCTTTGCACAATTATAATTTTTTGATACCGAACATGAGTTGAGCAACAGATTGCATCATCATTTCAAATTTAGATCGTAGTGTTCTAGAGTGTTTACAATTGATGAGGCATAAAGTAAAACCCTATGCCAATGCTCTATAATTTTTCGCTTCTTTAACTTGAGATTCTATTATATCCAATATAGGTTGGTTATTGCTGAGCATTGTAATGCTTGGCAATATCTTGCTCCAAGGGTTTTTTAAGTTGTTGCAAGTATGCATGGACAAGGGGATGATCTAAATATTGGCGATCATGACATTGTGTTGAATTTTCAGCACAAGGGCTTGAAACGAATCTCCAGTATGCATCGATCTTACATGTCCTTATTATGTGTTTTATTGTTTCCAAGTGAAGAAGATGGGTGGCATACTTATTTAGAGACTAGCAATGGGAAAAAGACGAGTCAAAATAAATATTATGAATTCTGCTTACAAATAAGAGATTATACAGCGGAGTGGCTTCTTCAAGGAGGTAGGCTACTACAAAGTATGTTGTGGATGCTTATAGTACTATAGAGGATTCACAACTATTGTGGATGTGAAATACTCTAAGAACACTTTGTGCCAAAGTGTACCAAGGATTGGTTGACATGGTTGAGGATAGAGATGGCTTAGAAAGAGCCAAAGGTCAAAATTTTGTCCGTAGAATTGTATTGCCTTGATCTTTTGTTGGAGGTCCAAGATATATATGCCAACTATTCCAAGATGCAATGTCAATTGTGCATAGTAGGGGTAAACCTGATCTCTTCATCACATTCACATGTAATCTGTAATATAAGGAAATAATAATGATGTGTTATTACTTGGACAAAGTGATATCTATCATCCTAATGTGATTGCACGTCTGTTTTATTAGAAGTTCCAAGATATGATGCATTTTCTCATCAAGCAAGTTGTATTTTAGGAGAGGATTGGACATTTCTTGATGATAGAGATTCAAAAGAGAGGTCTTTCTCATGGTCATATATTGCTCATACTTCCATCTGAATATAAGCTCGTATAGATACATTCCACTATGGCAAGTTGGTTTTCTGTAGAGCTCTTAGATAAGAACGTGTTTCCAAAATTATTTGATGTAGTTAGTCGTAATGTTCATGGGCCATGTGGTCCTTTGAACCCAAGTTCTCCATGTATGGTTGTGTCAAGGCTAGGGACTTGCTACGCGCCGTCTGCGAGCCACAAAGGCTCCTAGCACACAGTCATACAACAGACAAGCTCACAAGGAAGAATGGTGTGTCACTCACCTTCCTGCGTAGTTGCGAATGAAGGATTCCCGTGCCGCGAAGAAGAGGGAGACACCGCTACGCCGCGCTCAACCGTCTCGCCGCCGTCGTGCCGCCGCAACGCTCGATCACACACACACTCTCACACTCTCTCTCACACGTACACACACACACACACACAAGGAGATGGTGAAGGAGAAGGTGGAGATGGAGCAAGAGCGGCTTCTATTGCACAATGAGAGAATGAGTAAAAATTAGGTTTAGTGGCTTTTATATGAGCTCACCCCATTCACACTTGGGCACCCATACTTAGCCAACTAACTCCTTGAATATTCCAGTTAGAGTGCGCCTGTCATCGGCGATCACCCTTACCCTGTTCCTATTGGTCCGATAAGCCCGGTATCTGACTCTAAATAATACAACGTTTATAGATCATAGGGTGTCCGTGTGCCATGAGGGTTAACATGCCCCCCTTCCTGATGTAGATTCCGTCCTCGGAAGCTATCCAGTTGAAGCTCGTTCGTCGAGATGGAAGAGCAGTCGACATTGATGTACGTAGCCTTCTTCAATCACTGCAAAATCAAACAACATTGCCACAGTAATTGCATTCTCATATACAATTAAAAAGCATATGCAATTTTAGACAGACAAATTGATTGGTAACAGAATTTTAGACAATTTGTCAGCAATAAACATTAAATTGCAATATAATCAAATGCAAAAACAGATGTAAAGGTAAAAAATTAAACAAGTCCGGGGTCGCTAATTTAACGGTCAAAAGGCACTAGAGCTCGACTATTAATACCATGGGTAACTTCTCAATTTTCTCTGGTCAATTAAGTTGTTTAATCGCGAGAGCCAAGTATTTGATGTTCGAGGGCTGACTAGAGGCTATACGTAGAAGACCTTGTAGTTAAGCTACGATAAAAGGAATTTCTCATGAAATCATCGCCTGACTGATTACCTTTTCTTTGACCCCCCAAAGTCTTTTCACATTGATTCAATTTTGATGTGTGTGCTTATTTTGTATGCCTTGGGTTTTTTGCTTTTCAAGGAAAAGCGCCCACACTGGGAACCTCTAGGGCTCTAGTACCATAGGCGATACATGTGAGTGAAGTACCAATTTAAGCAGGGATTTCTCTTCCAGCTTAAAATTTTACATTGTGGCACTTTGATTTTTTGTTTGTTCATTTTCAACATTTTAATTTTGTAACTTTGGGGGGTCATATAACACTGTTACCCTCCCCAGGCTCATCACATTAGTAAACTCCCTTTATAATACTTAAGCTAAAGGTCAATAGGGTTAAGCCCACTAGAAAGCCCTAGTACATTTCACACAATGTTGCCTAAATCGGATTAAGAACCTAAGTAACCATTGCTTATTAGGGAGGCATTCCCCATGGTATTAAGAGAAGATTTCTAATACCTAGCTTGGTCAAACTAGCTTAGTCGGACTGCTTGATTTTTAAACCTAGACAAGTGATTATGACAAAACATTACATTGAATTAAATGTTTGATACTAAGCAAATGCGCTGAATATTATGCTACCAATCACAATCAAAGCAGACAAACATGGATGCAAAAAGATAAGGGCAATGCTAATGGACATAAAACACCTGTTTGTGTTGATGGTCGCGCTTGATTTGAAGTGTGAACGAGAGAAAGGTTCCATGAAGGTCCAAATCCTATCAATAGCAACACGCTCCTGTACACACTAGGAAACAAAAGGAATACCTCCAGGAGGCACATTAGTGGGAAAAGGTACCAACACTTATTGAACACAACAAAAAACATAAGGAACCCTAACCTAATTATTTGCACTCCCCCTAAAGAGTCAAGGGAATAGGATATTGTAGAGGTTGGGGAGAAACCCTAAGGCTAAACCCCTATCCTCGTCGTCGAGATAAACAAAGTCATCATCCATGAGACCATATGTGCCATCCGTGTAGTCATGTAAATTTTCTTCTTCATCATAGGTGCCCATGTTTACCAAGAAGGTCACTAGACACCTATAGTCATCTTGGTCAAAAGGGTAGGCTTGTGCAATGGGAGAAACGCTCTCTACTAAGTATGGATCAGACGTGGTCAAGAGACGTATCAGCCATTCTAACTCCTCAAAATTCCTCTCACATGCTAGCGTACCTATCAAATCCCATTCACATGCAAGCATTGGAAAGACCATGTGAAACATTTGTGAAAAGTAACGAGGGTACCTCTCACCCAAGGCAGGAGTGGATGACTCTAGCGTACTAGCCATATCTGTACACGCAAATAGATGATGGTTAGAGTGCAAATATTACAAGGGTCGTGTTCTTGTGCATAATTTTTTTTTATTATTTTGTGTTATGGCTCTTGCTCTTTTACTTTTTTATCTTGTTTTTGTGAGTATAAGGCTTTATATATACATTCCCTAAGATTGGAGATTGGGAGGTCAGGGAGGAAGGTTGAGAGGGAAGCAAGTGAATGACGGATGTCAGCAAACACTCCCCCCTTCCTTGGGTAGATCATACCTTTTGGAATGATGTCGTCACCTTTTGAAACCAATTGTTCCAAGTTGTTATGGGTAAAGGCTTTAACCAATAGTTTTCGTTCACCCTATGTGTTTCATCTAGTTGCAAGGGTGGTAAGGTACTCTCCCATGATTTTATTTGCAACATTGTTGGAGGTGGTGAATCTACAACGTGAGGTGCAAACTCTTTCTTGCTTGTATGGATATGTACAATGGTAGGTGGAGGTTGTGTCGAAGCTTCTATTTCCGTATAGGAACTACATGAAGAGCAAGAAGCTTCATTTGATTTTCCTGTTCCTGAGCTAGGTGGAACAAATCGTTCTTTCTTTGGTACCCAAACTAGCTATGGAGCAGGTGTGTCGCATTCCGTGATTTTTTCCTTTCCACGATTTTCAATTTGTTTTGGAGCCACAGGATTGGGTTTACATGGGCCAAGTGACAGGTAAGAGTACAATTTACGTTTGGGCACCCATATTTGATCATTTCCTTTATAGTATCCTTGGGCTTCTAATAGTCGTTTAGGAATCCAGCACCACGTTTTCTTACATTTCTTGGAGCGAGTGGGACGTTTCTTACGAGGCTTCCGTTTTTTAGTATCAGCCATGGTTACTAAAGAAGCTTTAGGGACCCACTTGTATGCTTTCTTTGTTATATTAGGATGGTTCTTGTGTGTCTCAAGCTTTCTTTCAACTACATCAGTTGAAGATCTAGAGAGTTGGGCTATGGGGACGTATGGTTCAACCTCCTGGACATGCAATGTCTTGGGTTTTATTTCCTTAGGCAATATCTCAGGGACTATGGCTTGAGTGGTAGGGATAAGAGTTGGTTTTTGCGTTGTGACACCCCCAGTCCCCCAATCAATAGTGAATTTGGTGGCTATCATCCACGTGCGTCCTAGGTTTATATTACCCTCCATAGTTCCAGTAGGCATGACCAAAAAGTCTTGAGCTACAATTCCATTGTCATAACTGACAGAAGTGTGCCAGATTCCAAAAACCGTAGTTTTTTTCTTGTTGACACCCTTGACTTGGATAATACTCTCAGATAGAGGTGGCTTCCCTAACAGACACCACACCCCATAGGATAGCAGATTATATTTAGCACCCGTGTCCAATAAGGCGTTATATAGCACTTTTCCATAGGCACTATTTAACTCAATAGGGTATCGTAGAGGTGTGTCAGAGTCCAACCAATCCTCTTCGATTTCCACGTGGAATGCATTTGTGACTCCAAGGTTAGCCTCTCGTTTTTGTCTTATACGTTGTTGTCGCTCCTTAGCCTCAGCTTGAGCTTGTATCTTCTTTAACTCGGTTTGTGCTTTGGCGGCCTTCTTTTGATGAATGGCCCGTAGTTCTTCTTGGCTACAAGGATCATAATATCTTTTGAATTTACTCCCATTGAGGAATCCAATGGTTTCAACTCCATCAAGAGTTTCCACACGAAGGGTACCTTGTGGGGTAATTTCACATACTCTATATGGTCCTTTACCAGCATATTTCAACTTTTTCTTCTCTTTACGTACTCCATACATAAGGACTTTATCACCAACTTTGATGTCCTTGTCCTTCACATGGCATCAAACCACTTCTTTCTCCTATCCTTTTCCACAAGAGCATTTTGCACAGCCAACTGTCTCTCTTCGTCTAGTTTTTCTAAGATATACAAACGCTCGGTTAAGGGGTTACCATTCCATCCTTCTTGCGAAGCTACCCTAAGACTAGGAATGACAAACTTCCAAGGCATAACCGCTTCTTGGCCGTATACCATTTTGAATGGCGTACAATTAATAGCCACTTTATAAGCAATACGATAAGCCCATAGAGCAGATGTCAACTTCAAATTCCAATTAGTGCGATGAGCTTCTACCGTCTTGGTTAAAATAGACATTAGAGTCTTGTTGGTGCTCTCGGCTTGTCCATTAGCTTGCGGGTAATAAGGTGTAGACTTATGGTGGGATATCATAAAGGTCGTGGTAAGCTCTCTTATTACCTCATTTATAAAATGGGTACCATTATCACTAACAATTTCAAAAGGGCAACCAAATCTTGTGATAATGTTCTCAAAAAGAAACTTAGCTGTTGTCCTCGCGTCAGCTTTTTGTGAAGCCTTAGCTTCAGCCCACTTTGTTACATAGTCCATAGCAACTAGAATATATCGAGATTGAGTGTTGCGAGCTGCGGGACTAATTGGACCTACAAAGTCTAAGCCCCATTTTTCAAATGGTTGGGTTACTTTAATAGGATGTAAGGGCATTCTGTCTTTGCGCTGTGTGGTCTTGTAACGTTGGCACTCATCACACCCTTTTGTAAAAAGTGATGCATCCTTAAATAAAGTTGGCCACCAATAGCCTGATTGCAGCACCTTTCTAGCAGTCAGGTCTCCTGAAAAATGTCCTCCTGCTATGCCCATATGTGCTTCTTGCAAGATATACAAATATTCATCCTCGCGGGCACAACGCCTAAGAATATCGTCCTTGCCTAGTTTATACAAAGTTCCGGCAATCAAACAATAGGGTTCACATTCTTTTACTAGCCTTCGAGCGATATCCTTACGAAGTTCCTTGGGTGGAAAACCATTAACTAAAAACTTAACAATGTTCTCACTCCATTCAGGCATAGTCTCAACTATGAATAGGGAAGTATCGGGTAATTCATCATCAACTCCTGTAGGGGATTCACCATTGGGTATGCGAGACAAATGATCATCCATGATGTGCCTTTTACCGGGTCTCACTACAATCGTGAAATCAAACTCCAGAAGAATTAACAACCATCGTGTGATTCTTCCTGTGGAGCATGGCTTGTTTACCAGATACAGCAACGCTTGATGATCCACATAAAATACAAACTTGTTTGCCAGAAGGTAGTAGCGAAATTTCTTTACTGCATAAACCATTGCCAAACCTTCTCGCTCTGTAGTGGTGTAGTTCCTTTCAGCATCGTTCAATTGACGGCATGCAAAGCTAATGGGATAGTCCAATTTATGTTCTCCTGGTTGAGCGAGAACACACCCAATAGCAAAGTTTGATGCATCAATATGCACATGGAAAATGACATCCCAGTTAGGTGTCCTTAAAATTGGAGCACTTGCTAGTGTTTTCTTCAATTGTTCATAGGCCTGGTCACACTCTTCAGTCCATTTAAATTCAATGAGAAGCTTGTACAAAGGACGTGCTATCTCAGCGAAAAATAAAATAAACCGTCGATAATAACCCACGTGTCCCATGAACCTTTGAACTCCCTTGTAATTGGTTGGTGGTGGTAACTCTAGAATCACTTTAATTTTGCTCTCATCGGTTGAGATACCATTCTTAGATACTATATGCCCTAAAATAACTCCATGCTTGACCCAAAATTGGCATTTGAACGGGTTCAATGAGATACGATATAACCTACACTTTTCAAACACCTTCCGCAAACATGATAGATGTTTTTTCCAAAAAGAGTAAACACAAAGGTCGTCTAAGAAAGCTTCACAAAACTCTCTCAAATATTCTTTAAAAGCAGTGTTTATTAATCATTGGAATGTATCAAGGGCATTTGTTAAGCCAAAAGCCATCACACGAAATGCAAACACGCCAAATTCTGTGATGAAGGCAGTTTAAGCTTGGTCCTCTAGCGCTATCGTAATTTGGTTGTAGCCTGAGTACCCATCTAGAAAGCTATAAGCTTCCTTGCCTGCAACTCTTTTGAGTACATGTTCGGAATATGGTAGGGGGTAATGGTCTCTTCTAGTAGCTGCATTAACTTTTTTGAGGTCCACGCACACCCTGAGTTTCCCATTCTTTTTTGGCACGATAACTGTTGGAGACACCCATTCAGAGTGTTCAATAGGATATATGAACCCACATTTGATAAGCTT
Organism: Adiantum capillus-veneris; assembly: GCF_014529385.1. Classification (NCBI taxonomy): domain Eukaryota; kingdom Viridiplantae; phylum Streptophyta; class Polypodiopsida; order Polypodiales; family Pteridaceae; genus Adiantum; species Adiantum capillus-veneris. The sequence continues at coordinate 103,353,326 of NC_140937.1, forward strand.
TTCTAGTTCTTCTTGAATGATCTTTGCGTACTTAGGATTCATCGGGTAGGGTCTTTGTTGTACGGGCTTCGCACTGCTAATCATAGGGATTGTATGTTGGACCACAGAAGGTGGAACACCTTTCATATCATGGTATGTCCAAGCGAATATGTCCTTGAATTCCTTGAGAAGCTCTTTGAGGACCGCCTCTTCAACTTTTGTGACGTCTTGGGCAATAAAAACAGGTTTTGATTCTTCACCGGGGTCGGCTAATTCTATTTCTTTAACTATTGCCGGACCATCATAGATTCCATTATTCCCATCGATAGGTATTCTTTGGGCTTTTGTGTACACAACCTTTGCTTCCCCTGTGGTGTAAGATTTGAAATGTTCTAGTGCAGGATGCAAGTCTGTGGATTCTGGTTGTGCTTTGGTCTGTGCTTCTATTTCTGCTTTCTTGTGTTGTCGAGCTAACTCTTGGTTTTGACACCTCCTTGCAGTGCGGCTCAACTTTGGCTTGTCTATGATCTCTAATTGGGATATGTCATGGGGTCGTGGTCTACACCACATAACATTTTGGAGATATTCACCCCAAACGTCTACCAATTTTCGATGAGCATCACATGCTCCTATATAACTGAGCCATTCTGCTGAGGATCTCTTCTTTTTTATCCTAGCACGTACATTGGCTCGATATCGACGCCTCTTAAAGTTTTTCTTTTTCTTATTTGAGACCTGCTTTTGATTTACATTTAGATTTGGCTCACTAAAGGAGTCCTCGTTGGTGTCCTCTTCACTCTCGGAGGAGCTATCATCGGTTGATGTGCTCGGTCCTTCCGAATGTTTTGACTCTGAACTTGCTCCACTCTCTAATTCATGAGATTCAGAATCCGTTTCACTCTGGGAGTGCGTGTCTGAGTCGTGTTGGTCAAAGTCTTCTATTGAGCTATCGGTGTCACTGTCAGATTGGTCTACAATTGCCTTGCCCTTAGAAGATGCATGTATGGCACTTAACATGTTCAGAGGTGCAATTTGTTGTACCCCTTCCCCCTCTGGTGTGACCCAAGTGGTTCCTCTATTTCCCCAAGTATCTATGGTTGCAGCTAGGTGTACCCAGTCCACGTTGTCTGATTTCGTCATACCCGGTAACACATCCATGTAAGGAGAATCTTGGCCAATGTCTGTATCCTTCTTACAAGTGTAACAATATTGTAGTGGGGCCGAGTGAACTGTGGTGTCAGAGCGATGATCAATAATGGTTTTACTCCCTAAGGGGTGTACCTTACCAGTCACCAAATCCACTCTAAGGACAGAGTCTTGGAATTGCAAATAGACATGAGTTTTAGACCAATCATGAACCATTTGTGCTTCCCTCATGAATGGTCGTCCTAAAATCATTTCATATGTCATAAGGTGTTTAGATAAATCCATTACAATGAACGTATGTCGTACCTTGTGTCCTAGAACTTTGATCTTAAGATCCTTGAGCATCCCCATAGGTTTGGCTATGGTACCATTTGCCATCTTTACCACAATGTTAGTAACACTGAGGCGGGGTTTTCCCATGGATTCCCAACAATCTTTTGTAACGATGCTAACTCCCGCACCACCATCAAGAATTCCCTTTATAGTTAATCCCTTGGTAGTGATGGGTAGGGTCGCATTAGACTCGTCGCCTTCAAAATACTGCCCTAATTTGTTAATGGGTACCTCGATCATAGACTCGTGTCCATCTAAGTCGAGTGATTGCACATGATTTTCCTCATCAATCATAATCGAGTCAGGCCTATTTGGTTGCGCAAACTGCGGTAATCCCGTTTGTAGCTCTCCGTTAAGGAATGCTCGAAGTGCAAAGAATAACTCAGGATCTCCATACAGCTTTGCTATGATCGTGGTTCGGACCTCAGAAGACATGAAGTCCACTAGTTTGGCAACATTCATTGGCATTTTGCAGGGTGTAGGTCCTTGACTAGGAACTGGCGAGGATGGAATCTCATATTCCTCAATGGGATCAGGTATTCCTTCGTTAAACATCCTTTCCAACAAGAAAGGTGTATGCTCACTTTCTGATGTCCCGTCCTCACTCCCTTCTTGGATGATACTAGGTATGGCTAACGGTCTATGGTTCATGTGGGGTGGATGAACTTGCGTCGGAAACACTGTGTCATGAATTTTGACATGCATGGGTTCTGGTTCTAGTTTCCTTTGAGTCTCCTCCACTAAACCTCTTAGATGTTTCACCTACTCAATCTCGTCTACTGGGTTTGGGTACGTCCCAATCTTCTTTTTACGATTCTTCCCTTTTTGCCCCTGCGGTTTATCTTGGGGGTCTTGGATTGGATTTGGAAAAACTTGTGGTGTTTTCAGAGGCTCTTTATGGTTTTCTCTTATTCGGTTTTCATTTGGTTCCATGTTACGGTTTTCTTTGTCGGTCTTTCCCTTTGTGGTATTGGTTCTAGTCTCCATTGTCTCGATTGAATCTGAATCATCCTCGAGGTCATTCATATACACGGGGTCATCTCCTGTTCCTATGTTTGTTTTGGAACTTGGCTTTGAATTTCCCGTATTCTGCGACCTCTTCCTTCGTGTCTTCTTTTTCTTTGCTTGGATAACTGACGTGGTATCTCTCTCTTCGAGGATATGGCTTGGCCCTTGAAGCATGGACCGTGTAATCGCATAAGCGGGTGCGACGGGTGGTATTGGCGATGTCACACTAGCAATTTCGACCAAATTTAGGGGTGTGATTTTAAGCGCATTTGGGTTATAGAGGCATTGGGCAATCAAGTGATCTATGCCACAACGATTACATGTGAGTATTGTCATTGCAGACGTGCTCCCTTGATTCATTTGCATCTGTGCAGCATTCTTTTGCAGCCTAATAGGGCACTCCACTGCCCGATGTGGTCCACCACACTCGTAGCATTGAAGAGGTGGCCTCCTAGCCTGGGTGTTGATATTTTGACCTCTGGATGCGAGAGCAGCAGCTTGATAAACCGGCTTGACTTGCCCCCAACAATCTTGCATGTAGTATATAGGACACTCTTCCAATGTATCAAGTCCGTAGGCAATACTAGTGTCTATTTCCTCCTCACAGCCATCTGCATAAGCATTAGATGGCCCGCAACCCACTTGGTTCATAGGGGCGACTCTTGGATGCGGGGGCTGCGGTCCTAGCACAGGAGGTGGTAGCGGTGTAGCTTGTACAACATTTTGAGATCTAGGGACCATGTGTTGCGGTAGTTGCTCAACAGGTGGAGCAGGCATCAATACAGGAGCTCGAGGCGCATCCGTCCAGGCTACAGGTGGTCTATTTGCCATCATACATTTGATCATTAAACAATCCTTAGCTTGGTGACCATACCTACCACATGCGTTGCAAGTTCCATTAAATTTTACTCTAAACGTAGGGCACTCACTAGTGCTATGTGGACCTAAGAAAATGGAACACCATTGTTGCTCCCTTCTTGGATACATGTGACTATTTTGAGGGGGTCAATTATCCTTAAGAGACTCTTGGATTGCCTTGGTGAGTTCTGTCAAGAATGTCTCAAATACCTTTGGCTCATTGGCAATGGGCTTTGCAGTCATGGGTTCATACTCAATGGCTTGTGAGCTAGTGGATCTTGTGTCAGTAGACACCCTCATGCCTGCTATCATCAAGTTGTCCTCTAATTGGATTGCATTGGCAGTGACATCTTCCCAGGTTGTGATATCTCTAATCACTAGTCCATTATAGATTCCTTCATTCCTCAACCCTCGAATGAATCGATCAAGCAGTTGGTTATTGTTGAAGCGCTCATTTACAGGGCAGCGAGAGTTTAAGTGCTTTAGACGACTAATGAAGTCCCTTATTGACTCTCCTTCCTTACGTTCGGCCTTCTGTAGCTGAGATGCTACACCCCAAAGCACACCTTCTCGTATGTACTCCTTTAGAAACAACCTTCGAAGGGTAGGGTAGATTGTTTTCTCGTCCACCCTTAGGGTTCTATACCAATCTCCAGCCTTCCCACTTAATGTCAAGCTTAAGGCATTGCACTTATGTAGTTCGTTGCGTTCCCCTAAGGAATCACATACTTGTTCAAACACTTCAATGTGTTTTCTAGCATCTTCATCCCCATTGAATTTTTGCGTGAGTTTGGCAATTTGTACTGCCTTACTTCTAGGCTCTCTATCAGATGCATGACGCATATTTTCCGCGATAGATCGACCTATGGTTTGAGCAAACGCTGCCAAGTCACCTATGTGAGGAGGCAGGGCCGGTGGAGGTACTCTTGGAATCATATGTGGGAGAGGGACGGGTACCGGTCTTGGCATATGTGTGGATGATGCAGGATATGAAACATAACCGGGCATAGGTCCACTCGGATAAGGGCTAGGGAGCAGCACTCGAGGAGCATAAACAAGTGGTACAATTGGAGGTGTGGGGGCCATGTGTGCATAAGGGGCTAGAGGCACATACGGTCGATGCCCCATATTAGGTACTACGACACTAGGTAGTGGCACTGCGCTAACCGTAGATGTCATCGGTACATTCTCTGTCATGTCTATCCCTGGAGTGAGCACTGTGTTTTCCTTAATAGAGGGTTGAGCCAAGTTAGGGAAGCTAAAGTTGTTGCTCGGAGGCTCAGATTACATAGAGACCCCAGGTGAAATGACGTAAGATGGGTCCATGGGACTCATTAGAGGAGTCTCCATTTGTGATATAGTAGGCTGTTGAGCCTTGCTCGTATCCAGAAATCTCATGGGGCCAGTTGAGAGTATATTTACCCCTCGGTTTTGCCTTTCTGATTGAATAACGCCATGGATAACATTACAGATCATTTTCTGTTGATCTTCGATGCTCGTGGCACTAGAGGTGGATTGTACAATCTCTATCCATCCTACATGGTAGGCGTGGCTAGAGTGTAGATCCGTCAACACCTCAGTGTGGAGGTCGTATGTCCAATGATCATTAATGAACAATCCTTCTAGAGTTGACGTGTTAACGGTTTCTTGTGAGGTAGAAGCAATGTTGCTCCCCGTGGTTTTACTTGTCACCAACGGTACTCTAGAGGGAACTTCTGAAGGAGGCAGCTCAACAGGGCCTTCTTGGTAAGAAGTTGGCAGGATATCCACATGGACACTCTTTGGGGGTGTGGGGTCCACGTGCGATGTGAAAGGAGAGTCCACTTCCCCACCCCCTTCGTGTGCTTCATTTGCATCAGGTTCTGAGCGAGTAGCTCTACCTAATGTTTCCATGAAACGGCTAAACATACTAGTACTAGGCTGTGGAGCTTCGGGAGGTGCATGGCCTTCTCTCTCAGTGTTTTGGGTAGGGTCTGCTTCCATGATTTCTAAGTCGGAGGAGGAATCACTAGCGGCTATTTTAGGGTCTTGGGTGGTGCTACCTTGTGTCCCCGCTGAGGGTCTAGAGCCTATCGTGGATGGGTAATGGGTGTCCGTATGAACAGAGGCACCCTCAATATGCTCGTGTTCTAGCACCCGCCCAGAGCGTAAGTGCATGTGCTTTTGATACCCTAAGGTGTCAAAAAGCTGCTCTAGGAGGCCTTGTGACTAGTTTTTTGCGTGTTTTTTGTTTGTTTTTTTTGCTAGATTTTTTAGAGCGTGTCGTGGAATGGGCCGTGTGATAGCTCGAAACGAGCGTTGTCGAGAAATTTGCGATCTTGCCAGGAAAGCACCGGGCTTATGGCTGTGAGAGTTTGTGAGAGAACTCAACAAAAACTATATGAAGGAGTTAAACCATAGATGCCATGAAGACTAGGGTTTGGAAAGAAGTGCAATCAAAGAAGACTCACTCTTTCTCTCTTGCATTCACACACACAAAGAAAGAACGCAAAAGAGAATGTCAAAACAATACGAAGATGAAAACATCAAGGCTATGGTCATATCGTATCATGGGTAATATGAAAGGGTTAATGGATGAGTTAATGGCATTCAATCTTGGCTGACCAAATAGGCTACGAATTGTTCTTTGGAATTGTAGTTTTGTGCTTACCATAATATATATATTTTGTCTAGTGATTGGGATTAATTGTGTGTACAAATCCTCTTGGTTCATAGCAAGATAACTACGCTTACATCAAAAGAAAAATTATAGTCTATGAGAGGTAGTATGATGGGATCTGGTGATAGAAGTATTTCATTGAGCCTTTCAGGGCCAAAGAGAAACACTATACGTTGTTGAAAGTGTATTTTACGGCTAATCCATACGTTAATTCTAATAGATTGTACAGAGTGAAAGCGATAGAAATGATCATCATGTGGGTTATTCATCTAGGATAGTATGTGAGAAATGTAGATATGAGAGAAGTGAAGAGATGAGAAGTTTCCCTCCCAAGCCCTATTCTTGCCCGTAGGCAATAAGGATACTGCGGGGAGAGATGTACTTGTAGCAAAGAGAACCTAGAGAGGATGAATTACTAAGAATGAGAGAGATAGGTTTGGTTAAGGAGATGAGATTAGATACATATATATGTATATGTTGGATTAGAGATGAAAATGAAAACAACAAGAAATCAAGAAAACATCAATGTAAAACACATCTTACTTGAAACCCTTCGACACCATTATTGATGGGAGAGAGAAGAAGAGTGGATAATTCCACTTTGATTGATACACCAAGTGCAAGACCTTCTTTGATTAGAGTTGATCTTCCAAGGTTAGCTTGTTGCAAGAATGGCTAGTCTCCCTCTAGGAAAAAGTGTAGGCTTGGGCTTATGTTAATGGCTAAGTACAATTAGGCATTAGTACTCACTCCCTCAAGAATTCCTCTCATCAATGGCTTGAATGCTTGAGTTTCTTCCAAGGAAGAAGAGGTCCCCTTTTATAGGTGAAGGGAACCCTCAAGGGTTTACACAAGAAGAGAGGAGCCAGTGTGAACAAGAATTGGAAAAGTTAGAAATGAGCTGCCCCTGCATGATGTGGGCAGACTGGGGTCCAATATTTTGATCATATCTCCTCAACCGTGGCTCCAAATAAAAAAGTAAAAATATGGGAAAAAACTTCAGCTCATTAGCTACGATTTTCATTTTAAAATCCTTTTCCAATTCGGATTGGAACCTTGTGTAAAAAATTCATCAAAATAAGGTCCATTTATGGCAGCAAAAGTCTTCATGTGGTCTCCTTAGCCTAGACTTTCATTTAATTCCAATGGACACCTCATGCCATATGAAAGCATGACATTGCTCCTTGACAAAGTTTTGTAATCATGCTTGCAATAATACATTAAAATAAGTGTATCTTTGAAATCATGCCACCTAGTGGGATCTAGTGTCCCACTAGGATTTGATTCTCTCCTAGTAGCTATTTAAAAAGAAATATAAGAAAAGTATAAAAAATACATAGAATATATATATATTGGAGTTTACCCTAGATATAGGATCTAGCTAGGGTGTTAGATGATAATGAAATAGTAGAAATAAAGAATCAATGCTTTTTGCCCCAAGTTAAAGAGGCGGAGCTATTGATGCTTTTTCCATAGTATTTTCTGATGGTAAAGTAAGGATATGTTACCCTTGAGAAAAATAATAGGATGAGATAGAAGGCTTATTATTATACTTAAATATGTATATGTACACTATAGGAAATATAATTATGTATCTAAAAAAAATACAAGATAGATCTTGTAGCATGCGTTCCCACTATGTACGTGTCACAGCACGACAGCGTATCGCTAGGAGGGACGTGCTGTGCTTTACAGCCCACCGTTTGGTTCTATTTTGCTCCAGAAAAGCCCGAAACAGTCTTTTCCTAGCTGGGGAACTAAGCTCCAAATAGCAAGTCCTAGTGTGCAATGAAGGAGAGGAGAGTGTAGGACTTATCCCACATTCCTCACTCCCTCCTTGTGAGTCTAGCCTATATATATAGGAGTGAGACTACCCTATATCATAAGACAGAGACAAAGCCTGGGCTTGGGCTTGGGATTGGGATTGGGATTGGGTCAAATGATCCCGATCCCAATCTCACTTTTATACAAACCAACCCGTCCGTTTCTATAACCTCCCCCTCACTCACGTTTTTATTTTTCGTTTTTTTTAAAATTAATTTTTTATTATTTTTATTTATTTATTTATTTATTGGATATTATTCGGTACGCGTTTTGGTGCGCGTTGACCTCACCTAACTATTTACTGTCTCACCTACCTACTGACCTGCTAATCAGTGGTTCACCTAATTACTAACCTACTTAATTAACTAACTGTGCGCCTAACTGTGCACAAACCAAAAAACACAGAAAATGCAGAAAATTGAAACTTGACAGAACTGTGCAGTGCAAACCAGAAAATGCAGAAAACGCAGAAACGCAAGAAATGCTAACTGTGTAAGCTGAAATCTGAGCTTAATAGAACTAGCAAAACAAAGCTTAACAGAACATAGAAAACTTGAATGCAGTCAACAACATTGTGTCTTTCTCTACTGTTTTTGCATAACAACAATAATCAAACTTAAGCCGCGCCTTTCCTACATAAAAAATAGCTTCAATACAATTTACAAGTCACCATTGGAGCTTCACGCGCAGCAGCTCCTCGGCAACGGCGCCAAAAATGTCAAGGTTAGGGACTTCCTACGCGCTGAGGCGGTCCGGGGCGGGCAACAAGAAGAGTGGCCTCTACACACCCTTCAAGGCTCCCGTGCTGCTCAATGGGGCTGGGGCACAACACAACACAAACCAAAACAACAAACCCACAGCCAAATCCCAACTACACAAGGGGCACCACCTAGTTTAAGAGCGAACTAGGACGCAAAAGAGGAGAATCGTTAGAGCAACCCACAAACAAGCAAGGAATTTACACTAACCCTAACACCAATGGAATACTCTCACACCCTAAAACACGAGAGAGAGAGAGAGAGAGAGAGAGAGAGAGAGAGAGAGAGAGAGAGAGAGAGAGAGATAGTGCTCGGGCTGCTTTGAAACGTATCGGCAATGATCAAGCAAACACAACTATATATTTAAGAAAGAGAGAGAAAGGGGGAGGGGGTGCTTGTTGCATTAATACCTTCTTACAAATCTGTCATGACAAATCAAAGTGAAATTAGTATCTGTTCAACATAGCTTGCGTAAATTTCACCACAACACATCACAAGAAAGGCCACCCCAATCACTGTCTTAAAGCCAGGGGAGTCCTCTCCACCCTGTCGCCCTCTTACAGTATGTGGGATTTATGGCTAGGTTGATGACAACACCAAAGAACAAGCTATCAAGAACTTAACAAAAAACACCAAGACACTTACGCATCATTGTTGTCCATTACTTCACGTTGGAAGGGAGACAAAATATCCAAGCTTAGTCCAAATCCACCCTCCTTGATTCAGCAAATGTTGGGCTTACACTAGTAGGAGAAATGATAGATTTCCTACTCTCAATTGAATGATCACTCTCTCTCTTACAATGGCATAGAGTTCCCTTGCTAATCCCCTATTACAACACATGCACATGCATAAGACAATGAGCTTCCACTCAAGAGCTCCTTCTAGAGAGGTTGAGCTTGGCTTCTCAAGCTATAGCATAGTGCTCTTGCTTATGGCTCCCCCTTTGTGCTAGCTACACCCTCCTTTTATAGCAATTTTGAAGGCTAGGGTTACTCCTCTAACCATGGTTGGGTTAGATTTTCAGCAATTTATCTAATTTCTTTTGCTTGGAATTATCAAGAAGTTGGTGAGGAAAGAGAGAGGAGAGAAATGGAGGTGATAGGACTTTTCATAGTGGGTTAGTGTTAGTAGAGTTAGTATTAATTTACAAATGAAATTGGATATTTACAATGGGAGTATCCATGTAGGATACAAATAAGGAAGAAAAAAACTCTTAAGAGGTAAGAAAAGGTGGCTTTCTTACAAGGTTGATGCTCCAAGTGTCTTGAGTAGGGCCGATTTTGACGCTTGTTGACGGTCCACTAGCTTTGACGTTACATTTCTTCTCCACTCTTGACCTTCCTTGAGAGACAAGGTAATTGAAGCTGAGTAATCAACCACCATGATGCTGTCTTTTAAGAGAAGAGGATGAATTTTGTGGTTTTTTTATAGATATGGGTAAATTGGAGGAGGAAAAATGAGACTAGGTGGTCAATTTTTGAATGGAATTGTGTGTGGGAGGTATGAGTTCACCATGGTTTCTCTTATTCTTCAGGGTTGAGGAGAAGGAGAGTAGTGTGCAGAGAGGAGTGGTGAGAAAGACGGGGATGATGAGTGGAGAAGTGTGTGTGAAAGAGGAAAATGATAAAGTGGAAGAGAGAGTGTGGCTGCATAGCATGGGAAAACTGGGGTCCACTAAAAAAATCATAGCTCACAGCTCGTAGCTCAAAAAAATATGAAAAAATTTGAGGCAAAAGTTCAGCCCACGAGCTACAACTTTTGTTTGTATCACCTTTTCAAATTCGGAGAGCAAGTGAACTTTAAAAATTCAGCAAAACCGACCGTTTTTTTCCACTGCAAGGTCCTTGTGGGGTCCTTCTTTGGATGATTCTTTTGAATACCTGCAAGAGTGAGCCCTCCATAGTGCGTGTATGCATGCCACCTACCCTTGACCTTATTTGGTAGGTCTATAATTGAAGATATTGTTGAGATTAGGATATAAGTGAATAGTACAACTAAGAAAATCAAATATTGAGGGGTCTAAAAAATATGTACATGTCAAATATAAATAATATAGGTGGAAAAATATAAAGGGGTCAAAATAAATCTCTCTCATTATAAGTCTACCATAAAAAGATGAATATTTTTGGTGGTCTAATTTATGAGAGTAATAGAGAATATATGTAGGAAGGAAAAAATCACAATAGTGAAAAAAATATACACATAAATAGAACTAGTTTTTTTGGATTTTTGTTGGGATGGAGTTACACAAAATATAAGAGAAGCTTACATGAAAATATTTCTATATGGAATAAAGAGTATGAAAAATGGTAAGAAAAAATTGTGGTAATGGTGAGGCAATGTACAGAGCATAAATAACACACACCTAGGTAGAAATATTTAAATAAATACCAAAATAATTATGAAAAAAATCTTTTATTTAGGCCCTATATACAAAGAAATATTTACATATGCATGGGCCATAATATACTTATATTTTTTATATTTTTTATTTTTTTTTATTTTTTTTTTGGCTCAACTAGCCCAATGACTAGCTAATTGAGGGTTTTTGAAGAAGATATGGGAAAAGTCCCGTGACTCACGCACGCCTATGTACAATGAAATGGTAGGGATAGCCACAGTGTTTGGGTGATTTTGGTAGGGTGAGGTAACTCATTGTGGCAATTACAAAGAGCCGAAAAACGGCTATCATTAGCCCTCCCCCTGGATGATGGTATATTCATGTACCATCATAGAGCATCTTTTCCAAAGAGAGTGCTTCAGAGTCCTTGACGAGATCTTTATTGTTTGACCCCTCAGAATTTTGGCTGGAGTTACACTCATGCTTCATGTAGCAATTCTTACATGAGACAACGGCCTTTGGACAGATCTTTGGTAGAAGGCGACTCAAATAGGGCTTCAAGCGATACCCGTTTACTTTCCTGGAGTGCTCTTTACCATTCAAGTCCATAAGCTAATAGTAACTTGAATTGAAAGCCTTCTTGACTATGTATGGCCCTTGCCATCTAGTTTCAAACTTGGCATCAAAACGATTATCGAGTCGATTGTCATACCTTAGCACCAGATCTCCTTCATTGATGCCTTTGTCCTTTAGTTTCTTGTCAAGCCTCTCCTTTGTCTGTGTGGCTTTCCTCTTGTAGCACTCATATGCTGCTTCTCTTTTCCACTCAAGCTCAGCTAAGGTAAGAAGCCGATCCATCCATGCTTCTTGATCATCTTGTGCTGATTTGCCATGAAGTCGCATTGTTGGAATGTTTAGTTCAATTGGCTGTAAAGCCTCTTGACCATAGACCAAGTGAAATGGTGTGAACTCCGTGGCTTCCCTATATGTGGTTCGATACGCCCACAAGGCACCATCCAAGAAATCATCCCACAACTTTGTCTTGTTTTTCACCATCTTTCTAATGATGCCTGCAATGACACCATTAGCTTTTTCTACCAAACCATTTGATTGGGGATAGTAAGGTGTACTGTGACGATGTAGAATGTGAAGTTCTTCACAGACTTCTGTGAGCAATCCCTTTCTAAACCCTGGACCATTATCAGAAACAATCTCCAAAGGTGTGCCAAATCTACAACAAATGTGAGTGTAGACGAATTTGCTCACTGTCCTCTCATTTACCTTTGCCACACTTTGTGCTTCCACCCACCTGGTCATATAGTCTACAGCCACTAGAATGTAGAGTTTACCATTTTTTGTCCTAGGCAGAGGACCCATAGCATCAATGCCCCACTTTTCAAAGGGTCCATTTGCAAGCACTATTTGCTCTATTTCCATTTATCTGACAATTGTGACAACTTTTACACCAATGTTGAACATCCACATGCAAGCTTGGCCAAACATACCCCGCAAGCAAAATCTTCTTCACAGTTGATTCTTGGGAAAAATGACCACCACATGCCTCTTCATGCAAACCTTTTAGAATGGCTGGAATTTCCTTGATAGTTGGTACTCGTCTCCACACTTGATCCTTCCCTCTTTGATAGAGGGAGCCTTCTAGGAAGAGATATACGCTTGCCTTCTTCATGAGTCTCCTCTTCTGAGCTTTTGTGAAGTCTGGTGGAAACTCACCCTCCAAAATGTAGCCAATGATGGGAGCCAATGACTCCAATCCCTGGTACCTCGGTTGCTTCACAGCAGCCGCCACCATGATGACCTGCACTTCTTTCTTTACACATGCAACGGCTTGTTGTGCAAGTAAATCAGCATCTTCATTCTGTTTCCTAGGAATATGATATAGTTGCACTTCTTCAAATTGATTAAACAATCTACGAATGGCATGAACTTTTGTCCTTAAGCTTTCATTCTTGCATGCCCAAATGCCTAAAATCTGTTTAACAATGAGAAGTGCATCTCCTTTTACCATGAGACGTTTTATCCCTTGGCCAATGCACATCTTCAAACCATGAAGTAGTGTGTCGTATTCTGCTTCATTGTTGCTAGTTGAACCTGGTAGATTGACCTTCTCTTTCGTGACCACCTCTCCACTTGGGTTGAGCAACACTAGCCCTCCCCCTGCTTTCCCTGTGGCTCGTTGAAAAGCTCCATCAAAGAACAAGGTAAAAGCATTGGGAATACTTTTTGGTGGTGGCAATGGTAGGATCTTTACTTGAGGCACCTTAATTTCCTTCTCATGTACCCTATAAGTGAGAATCCCTGCCAATTGTGCACGCACACTATCTTCTACCTTGAAAGAGTATTGGAACTCTTGCAACTCCATAATCCACTTTGAGATCCTAGTACTAAGATTCATTTGAGATGACACCCAAGGGAACAAATTTTCTGCAGTGAGAATTACAAAAGGTTTGGGTAGTAGGTAGGATCTAAACTTTCTCACCGCAAACATGAGAGAAAGCATCATGAGTTCTACTTCTGTGTAGTCTCTCTCCAAAGCATTCATGACCCTACTAGCAAAGTAGATGGGTCGCATCCTTGTACTGTGGGGATCTTGTTGTAGCAACACAGTACCAATTGTTTCCCTTCCAACACTAGAGCTAACAAAGAATGTGTACTCCCAACAAGGAGGCATGAGTGTTGGTAGCTCTGACAAAATGACTTTAATGTTACAAAAATACTCTTCAAGCTCATCAGACCATGCAAATTCTACTTGTTGTGTCAACTTTTGCAAAGGATGAAGCAACTCCGAGGCTAAGTGAATGAAGCGTGACATATACTTCACCTTCTGAATGAAAGAGATGACCTCCTTAAGACTCTTCGGTGATGGGAGCTCAATAAGAGCCTTTGCCTTTGAAGGATCCACCTCAATGCCTTTATAGGAAACCTTGTGACCAAGCAAGATCACTTCATCCTCAGCTATGTGACACTTGTCGGGGTTGAGTTGACCTCCCATGTCATAGAGCTTCTTTAAACCTTCTTCTACCCTTTGTAGATGCAATGATTTTGAGCTATAAATGCAAAAATCATCAATGAACACCCTAATTGACTTTCCAAAGAATGCTTGAAACACCATATTCATGAAACGTTGGAATGTTGCAGGAGCATTTGTCAGACCAAATGGCATGACTCTAAAAGCATAACAACCCCAAGGAGTGATAAAGGTTGTTTTCAATTGATCTTCCAATGCGATACCTATTTGAAAGTAGCCTGAGTAGCCATCACACACAGTGTACTTCTCATGACCAGCTACCTCATTTAGTATCTCATCCTGAAATGGGAGGGGAAAGTGATCTCTTTTTGTTGCCTCATTGAGTGGACGGTAATCCACACACACCCTCCACTTTCCATTTTTCTTAGGAGTGACAACAACGGGAGAGACCCACTCTGAATTCTCCACTGGATAAATGAAACCTGCTGCTAGAAGCTTTCTTACCTCCTTGAGTAGAGCCTGTTCCTTTATAACTCCTAGCCTTCGTAGCTTCTGAGCTTTAGGTGTGGCCTCAGGCTTTAACTCAATCTTGTGTTGAACAACATCTACCCCACGCACGTCGGTGTAGTCTTTAGCAAAAAGCCTAGGAAACTTCCTTAGCACACATTTGAACTCCTCTCTTTCATCCTTTGTAAGTGTTGTTGATAGCATACCTTCCAGCATCCCTTCATCTTGAACACCTTCGTTCTCTTGAGGACCTACCTCCTCCAAGCCTTGACAAGAGGTCTCTTGGTTGCTTGGCTTAAACCTTACCCCCATGACTTCGATGGAAGACTCCTCTTCAGTAATGCTGCTGCTACTTTCTTCTTCTGAAGTGCTATCGATCCAACCTTCTTCCGTCTCACTTTGAGATGATTCTTCATGGAGCTCCTCTTGGCGTTGCTCCTTCATGTCAAAGACAACCTTCTTATGATTGTCATTCCTGCAAATTAATTTCCCACTCTCCCAATCCTGCAAAGCTCGCATTTTCATTAGCCATGGTCTTCCTAGGATAAATGGATAACCACTTCCCTTGGTCGACATAACATAAAAATCCACCGCTTTCTTAATGCCAAAGGCCTCTACAAAGACATTTTTACAAATGCCTACACACATAGCCTTGCTATTGTTTGCCATCTTGACTTTGATTTCAAGTGTCTCATGGATGTGCATGCCTAATCTTTGCATGAGTCCCTCTGTCATGATGCAAATTTGTGCACCCCCATCCACTAGACCTTTCCTAACCAATCTTCCTTTGATGTAACAGTCTAGCACCGGTGTAATGTCCTCATTCATTTCAGCTTGTGCAATTTTTACAACAGGCACACTCTCTTTTACCTTTCTCCTAGTGCTAACTGCCCTTGTTAAATCCCTCCTAACTTGTGGACATAATGCAAGAAATTGAGGCCATGAAATATCAGGACCCTTACCTCTCATGTCTTCCAACAAGTTGTACGGAGCCATACCATGTCCAAGAGGGAAGTCTTGGAGGTTGATACGACGTCGAGTCCTCTTGGTTTCCTTGGTTTCCTTTGCCTTCTTGCCTTGTCCATGGTCACTCTGTGATGTGACTCCTTCTTTCTCTTTACCTTTTCGTCGGCCACGCTTAATGCCATTGGCTTCCATGTCAACCTCATTTGAATTTGTCACCTCTACCACATGCACATTTGGATCTGGCAAAGGTGGAACTCCTTCTACCCCTTGTGGAGGTGGTCTTGGTCCATTTGGCCTTTGTAGAAGCCTTGGTTGTTGACCAGCTCCTTCACCTGCATTCATCACTGGGTAATTCAAGTTAGGCCTTCCTGGCTCCCCACGGGGCCAAGGACAATTATACATCCCATGTCCAGACTCTCCGCAATTCCAACATTGCAAGACTCTCCTAGGTCGTGGATCTCGCTCTTCAGACTTCTTTGCTTGTCCCTTTGGACCTACAGCTTGTGCAAGGTGAATTGACAGGCTGCTTAAAGATTCGTTTAACTTCTCAATTACTTCCGCCGTTACCTCAGGAAGCTCCCTCGATGTTGATGCTTGTGACTTACCTTTGGGTCTAAGACCTTCTATTGGAACCTCTCCCCTTAAGCACTTAAGCTTCCTATACTTCTCAGCAGCCCTAGTTTCAGCTGCATCAAAGGTAGCAGGTGCACCCGCCTCAACTTTTACCTTAAGGTCAGGAAAGAGTCCGGCTATGAACCTCTCCTTCTTTAGAAATTCTGCACCATCACCAGGGTTAGCAACATTTCGTATCCATAGAGCCCAAAGACGTAGAAACTCTTGCTTGTACAAGTAGTAGTCATCTAAGTCTTTTTGCTTATGAGAAACAATGTCTTGCCATAATTTCTGAGTGTTTTGGGGATCAAAGAAGTATTTCTTGAAACGATTCAAAACTTCCGTGTAATTCCCTTTAAATTCCTCAGGCAAAGAGTCAAACCAAGTGCTAGCATCTTTCCTAAGGACCACCTCAAACATTTCTACACGTTCTTGATCAGTTACTATCCTCTTGATACGGCAAGACATCTTGAAATTCGCTAGAAATAATTCTGCATCCTCTCCAGGCTCTCCAAAGAAAAGAGGATATCCAGACATTTGGCGTTGGCTCTCCATTGAATTGATTTCAAAGTGACGCGTTTTCTTTTTTTTTTTCTTTAAAAGATTTACACAATAATATTTTCTAAATTGCAATCTATTCTACAACAAAATAAAAATATTCACATCAAATGACCTATGATAATCAATAAGAAGTAGAATGACAGGGTTTGGTGATGCGAGAATTTCTCCTACTCTTTGGGCACCAAACATGAATACCATACGTTGTTGAAAATGGATTTTTCTACTAATTGCAATGTTTATTCTAATGTGTGGAGTGAAATGGAAGGGGAAGACCTCTATTCCTGGGCCATTATCCATGGTCTATGCATGACCTAATACTCAAAACAAAACAAAAATATAGACGTCCAAACTAAGGTCGTACCTAATCAGAGGCAAAATAAAAGGGTTTACTGAAGCGTTTATCTCGGCCAACCTAAGAGGACCTAAAATCCTACGAATTACTCGCTGAAATTGCAACTTAGTACTAACAATTATGTGTACCTTTTGCCTTGCAATGGGAATGAAAGGATCATACAAATTCTCGTGATTCATGCAACCTACTTGACCATGCTAAAGGTTGAACCTACACAAAAAGATACACAAGCCTTTCCTCAGTGGGGGCACCAATTTGAGGCGGTCCGGGGCGGGCAACAAGAAGAGTGGCCTCTACACACCCTTCAAGGCTCCCGTGCTGCTCAATGGGGCTGGGGCACAACACAACACAAACCAAAACAACAAACCCACAGCCAAATCCCAACTACACAAGGGGCACCACCTAGTTTAAGAGCGAACTAGGACGCAAAAGAGGAGAATCGTTAGAGCAACCCACAAACAAGCAAGGAATTTACACTAACCCTAACACCAATGGAATACTCTCACACCCTAAAACACGAGAGAGAGAGAGAGAGAGAGAGAGAGAGAGAGAGAGAGAGAGAGAGAGAGAGAGAGAGAGAGAGAGATAGTGCTCGGGCTGCTTTGAAACGTATCGGCAATGATCAAGCAAACACAACTATATATTTAAGAAAGAGAGAGAAAGGGGGAGGGGGTGCTTGTTGCATTAATACCTTCTTACAAATCTGTCATGACAAATCAAAGTGAAATTAGTATCTGTTCAACATAGCTTGCGTAAATTTCACCACAACACATCACAAGAAAAGCCACCCCAATCACTGTCTTAAAGCCAGGGGAGTCCTCTCCACCCTGTCGCCCTCTTACAGTATGTGGGATTTATGGCTAGGTTGATGACAACACCAAAGAACAAGCTATCAAGAACTTAACAAAAAACACCAAGACACTTACGCATCATTGTTGTCCATTACTTCACGTTGGAAGGGAGACAAAATATCCAAGCTTAGTCCAAATCCACCCTCCTTGATTCAGCAAATGTTGGGCTTACACTAGTAGGAGAAATGATAGATTTCCTACTCTCAATTGAATGATCACTCTCTCTCTTACAATGGCATAGAGTTCCCTTGCTAATCCCCTATTAAAACACATGCACATGCATAAGACAATGAGCTTCCACTCAAGAGCTCCTTCTAGAGAGGTTGAGCTTGGCTTCTCAAGCTATAGCATAGTGCTCTTGCTTATGGCTCCCCCTTTGTGCTAGCTACACCCTCCTTTTATAGCAATTTTGAAGGCTAGGGTTACTCCTCTAACCATGGTTGGGTTAGATTTTCAGCAATTTATCTAATTTCTTTTGCTTGGAATTATCAAGAAGTTGGTGAGGAAAGAGAGAGGAGAGAAATGGAGGTGATAGGACTTTTCATAGTGGGTTAGTGTTAGTAGAGTTAGTATTAATTTACAAATGGAATTGGATATTTACAATGGGAGTATCCATGTAGGATACAAATAAGGAAGAAAAAAACTCTTAAGAGGTAAGAAAAGGTGGCTTTCTTACAAGGTTGATGCTCCAAGTGTCTTGAGTAGGGCCGATTTTGACGCTTGTTGACGGTCCACTAGCTTTGACGGTACATTTCTTCTCCACTCTTGACCTTCCTTGAGAGACAAGGTAATTGAAGCTGAGTAATCAACCACCATGATGCTATCTTTTAAGAGAAGAGGATGAATTTTGTGGTTTTTTTATAGATATGGGTAAATTGGAGGAGGAAAAATGAGACTAGGTGGTCAATTTTTGAATGGAATTGTGTGTGGGAGGTATGAGTTCACCATGGTTTCTCTTATTCTTCAAGGTTGAGGAGAAGGTGAGTAGTGTGCAGAGAGGAGTGGTGAGAAAGATGGGGATGATGAGTGGAGAAGTGTGTGTGAAAGAGGAAAATGATAAAGTGGAAGAGAGAGTGTGGCTGCATAGCATGGGAAAACTGGGGTCCACTAAAAAAATCATAGCTCACAGCTCGTAGCTCAAAAAAATATGAAAAAATTTGAGGCAAAAGTTCAGCCCACGAGCTACAACTTTTGTTTGTATCACCTTTTCAAATTCGGAGAGCAAGTGAACTTTAAAAATTTAGCAAAACCGACCGTTTTTTCCACTGCAAGGTCCTTGTGGGGTCCTTCTTTGGATGATTCTTTTGAATACCTCCAAGAGTGAGCCCTCCATAGTGCATGTATGCATGCCACCTACCCTTGACCTTATTTGGTAGGTCTATAATTGAAGATATTGTTGAGATTAGGATATAAGTGAATAGTACAACTAAGAAAATCAAATATTGAGGGGTCTAAAAAATATGTACATGTCAAATATAAATAATATAGGTGGAAAAATATAAAGGGGTCAAAATAAATCTCTCTCATTATAAGTCTACCATAAAAAGATGAATATTTTTGGTGGTCTAATTTATGAGAGTAATAGAGAATATATGTAGGAAGGAAAAAATCACAATAGTGAAAAAAATATACACATAAATAGAACTAGTTTTTTTGGATTTTTGTTGGGATGGAGTTACACAAAATATAAGAGAAGCTTACATGAAAATATTTCTATATGGAATAAAGAGTATGAAAAATGGTAAGAAAAAATTGTGGTAATGGTGAGGCAATGTACAGAGCATAAATAACACACACCTAGGTAGAAATATTTAAATAAATACCAAAATAATTATGAAAAAAATCTTTTATTTAGGCCCTATATACAAAGAAATATTTACATATGCATGGGCCATAATATACTTATATTTTTTATATTTTTTATTTTTTTTTATTTTTTTTTTTGGCTCAACTAGCCCAATGACTAGCTAATTGAGGGTTTTTGAAGAAGATATGGGAAAAGTCCCGTGACTCACGCACGCCTATGTACAATGAAATGGTAGGGATAGCCACAGTGTTTGGGTGATTTTGGTAGGGTGAGGTAACTCATTGTGGCAATTACAAAGAGCCGAAAAACGGCTATCAGCGCCGTGTGCGAGCCACAAAGGCTCCTAGCACACAGTCATACAACAGACAAGCTCACAAGGAAGAATGGTGTGTCACTCACCTTCCTGTGTAGTTGCGAATGAAGGATTCCCGTGCCGCGAAGAAGAGGGAGACGCCGCTACGCCGCGCTCAACCGCCTCGCCGCCGTCGTGCCGCCGCAACGCTCGATCACACACACACTCTCACACGTACACACACACACACACAAGGAGATGGTGAAGGAGAAGGTGGAGATGGAGCAAGAGCGGCTTCTATTGCACAATGAGAGAATGAGTAAAAATTAGGTTTAGTGGCTTTTATATGAGCTCACCCCATTCACACTTGGGCGCCCATACTTAGCCAACTAACTCCTTGAATATTCCAGTTAGAGTGCGCCTGTCATCGGCGATCACCCTTACCCTGTTCCTATTGGTCCGACAAGCCCGGTACCTGACTCTAAATAATACAACATTTATAGATCATAGGGTGTCCGTGTGCCATGAGGGTTAACAGGTTGATGGAAAATGTAGATTCAAGTTTCCACTAACATTTTGTATGTCTATGAATGTAAATGAAAGTGGATATCATGTGTATATGAGATGAAATGACAGTTTGGCACCCGTTGATCAAAACACCAAGCCGTAAAGTTTGGGCAAAAGCTATCGTGGTTGACCTCAATCCGTGCTTGTCTTGCCACATCCCAAATTTCCTAGGCCCTCAATTGCAAGCCATCAAAGTGGGCAAGAAGCATATGATGCCTTATCCTGAGCCGGTGCCCCAAACTTCGTCCTGACATAACTTGCCACTTGGATTTCCCATTGATGATCTATCACTTCCTACTAGCTCCACATGGTATACACTACCACCAAGAACTCTAGCAAGGACGTGAAACTTCCAGATGGCATGCTTACCAATAAGATCAGGGTGGCACACAATTGGCCCTCGGAAAACACTCAACTGCTCATAACTTTCCCTCTGGAGCTAGGATTGACAATCCGAAAGGACCGGCATGCTCCACAATTCGAGCTCTATATATCTATCCACCCATTCTAGTTTTTGGCCACCTGTCCCCATTTTCCCTGTCCGTCGATGATTTACAAAACCTTCTAACTTTGGACTGCCATAACTTTCACACCATGGCCCCGTTTGATGAGTTGTCTAGACCAGCTTCTAGGGAAACTCAAGTAATACATTCTAGGACACATTCCCCACATTTCGGACACCTTGAACTTCCATCCCAATTATCCCAATTTGGAGGCCCCCTGGCCTAAAAAACCACTTTCAGCATACATTTTCGTTGCCACTATTCTGCCCAGGTCTCCACAGTGGCTTTATCCCTTTACCATGCACTTGTTAGCATAAAAAACATTACAATGTACACTTCCCAGAACGGACCAACTTTGGTTGCACCATCATTTCCCACCCCCTAGTTGAACATTTATGTTCAACCATAGACTGTTTATTGCACCTAAAACAACTGCAACACCAACTGGCAACCAAAAAGCACTCGAAAATCACGTCCATATGTACAAAACCAGTTTCCTATCACCCATCACCCCTGCTCAAGTAGGTTACCCAACCCTTTGCATTACAACATGGTTACCACCTGGGTCGAACACTTGGCTTTGGTCTTGCCCATCCACCTGAAACAACCACTCATAATGTTACATCCCAACACACATCCCATCATCCATATAATCAGTCCATAGTATATCTCCACCACTCCCAGCATCCATAGGCATACTACCCACCACAAGAAAAAACCATCAAACACACTACCACTCTGCAAGTGCATATCATCATTCACATTGAACATACCATGCCCCCCTCCCAGCCATATAAAGTGAGATCCTCATCAAGAAAATCCTGTACCTGCTCAACAACCCATTGCATAGTTTCTTTTATAAGCATCTCTTTCAACCACCACACACAAACCTCCTTTAAAAGTTTGGCCCCAACCTAGGAATCTCCATCGCCTTTCATAGAGCACACTTGTGGCATCGGAAGCTCCATCTCTGGCTCCCTTCTCTCCTCTTTACATGCATACTCGACCAAAGCATTGCCTATCACATCCTAACCACCTTTCCATTTCAATGATGGCGTTCCCCACATTTTTCAAGCATTAATGCTTCCTAAAGTTCAACATTGAGCATTTTTATCGGCCAAGGCACTCCTAAGCACGACATATCGAACAAGATGCTTTTTGAAGTCTATTGGAGTTTGCATTTTTTGATTTTTTTTGCATTTTTGAAGTCTATTGGAGTTTTGAAGCTCGTTTGTGTTATTTTACTTTGTTTGTCGAAGTCCGTTTGCATTTTTGAAGTACACAAGCCGTTTTTGAAGTCCATTTGTGTTTTTTCTACTTTAACCTTGTAACATAGCCATATCCTAGCAACTAAACCTTGAGCGTCTTTGTATGACCAAACACATAAGCGACTAGCCCTACCTAAGACCTAAACCTAAGTGGATTGAAACAGCCAAACCACATCATACCATAAGCGGCTAGCCCTAAATGTCTTAAATATCGACTAGCACTTAGCGGCTAGTCTGAAGTGGATAAGTGACTAAAATATACCTAATCGGCTAGTTTTAAGCGATCAGCCCTAAGCATCTAGCCATAAGCGGCTAAGCGACTAAATAACAAAGCTGGTAGGCCTAAATATTTCAGAAAAGAGTCTAATTACCTAAGCCACTAGTCCTAAGCGGTTTGAATGCCAATTTTCCATAAGCAACTGGCCCTAATTAAGCAGCTAAACTACTAAATAACGAAGTGGGTAGTCCTAAGCGGCACAACTAAGCGGCTGAATATCTAAGCGGACAACCCTAATTAAGCGATGTGAATATCGATTAGCCCTATGTGACTAGTTCTAAGCAGCTAAATAAAGAAGGGGTAGGACTAAGCAGCATGGGCAAGTGATTTGAATACCTAAGTGGCTAGCCACTTAGGTGGCTAGCACTAAGTGGCCAGCCTTAAGCGTCTAGCCTTTAACGCCCTAAATACGGACTAGTCTTAAGCGGCTAAGTGACGAATACCTAAGCGGCAAGTCCTAAGCTGTTTGAATATCGATTAGACCTAAGCGGCTAGCCTTAGGCGGCAAGCCCTTAAGCTGTTTGAATATCGATTAGACTTAAGCAACTAAGTGGCTAAATAACGAAGCGGGTAGGACTAAGTGGCTCGGCTAAGCGGTTGATTACTCAAGCGGATAGCCCTAAGCAGCTAGCCTTCAACGGCCTAAATATGGACTAGTCCTAAGCGGCTAAGCAACTGAATACCTAAGCGGAAAGCCTTAAGCCGTCTGAAAATCGATTAGACCTAAGCGACTAGCCTTAAGCCGCAAAGTGGCTAAATAACAAAGTGTGTAGGACTAAGCAGCTCGGCTAAACAATTGAATACCTAAGCAGTCAGTCCTAAGCAGCTAGCTTTCAACACCCTATATACAGACTAGTCCTATGTGATTAAGCGACTGATTACCTAAATGGATAGCCTTAAGGTGCTAACCCTAATTAAGCAAATGACAACTACATCCGATCCATATAACCTCAGTTTGTCATAAACGATCGATCGACATAACAATGCCAATCGACGATTTGCAAAACACATAAAGCTAATTAGAACATAACACTATAAACTTTCTAATTTACATTTACAACACTGACGACAAGTCACAATTTAAAAAACAACATAATTTATTATTTTCTATATTAATTTATATATAAATAATAAAACTAATTAGAAAATGGCATAAATAAACATAACTCTTTTTTAAAATGATCAAATTTTATTATCTTTCTTTCTTAATGATGATTTTTATTTAGTAAAATTTATTGAATAATAAAAGTTATATTTTTTTCAATTTTTTCTTTGTTTGAAAAATGTGTGTATGCATCATACATTGTGTGTTTAGATTGTTGACAAACTAATGCGTATTTTAATTATTTGTGTGTATGTTTATGTGAATGTGTGTGTATGTGTATGTGTGTATGCAAGAAAAGAGAATAATAGAGCACTCACATGCGGCCTATTTGAGGAAGAAGCACTAGAAGAAATGTCACCAAACCTGTAGACACACACACACACTATATTACACACACACAAAAGTGAACAAACCTACTACGAATCTTGAAAATAACCTTACCTTGCTGATGGGGAATCCGGCAAGCTCTAGGATAGTAGATCTTCATCAAGTGAGGAGGACGAGAGCAAGGGAATAGAAGAAAGAATGAGCAAAATACAGAGAAAAAACCCATGGGTTTCCTTTCTTTCAAAACCCGTCAGTACAAGCATCGATAGATGCATTAAATGTTCTTAAAATCAGTGCCGAAATATGCATCAAAATGGGCATCGGTACGCGCGTCGAAATCGACATCGGAAATTTATTTATTTATTTTAAATGCTTCTCCCTCGAGAATTAGCTACGCATATATTGATGCCAGCCACTGACGTCGATAATTTGACGTCATTATTTAGGTGATCTCTTGTAGTGAGAGAGATGCACATGATTGCCAACACATTGGTAAGGTTATTTCTTATAATATATATATATGTGTGTGTGTGTGTGTGTGTGTGTGTGTGTGTGTGTGTGTGTGTGTATGAAATGCTCGCAACAACCTCTCAGACCCCCAACTTCCATCAGCCGTTGCTCGCCCCCCTGCCAAGCTTCCTACATGGCTTTCCCGCTCCCTCACTTAACATATACCTCGCAACGCCCCTCGTAGCACCTCATTGAGAGAGAGAGAGAGAGAGAGAGAGAGAGAGAGAGAGAGAGAGAGAGAGAGAGAGAGATCTTCTTCTCTCCAATCGAGAGAGAAAAGAGCATCTCCAAAGAGAATCTCTATTTTCTCTTTATTTATTGAGGTGCACACATAATAGCATTTATCATTGCATTATATAGGATATTAAGAAAACCATAATGTGCACAATCAACTTTTAAAATAGTCTAGTGTGAATTTCTTTTTAAATGACTGGAAATGTTAACAATCGATCAATTTTTAAAATTATATGGTGTGATTTTATTTTTTAAATGTCTTGAAATGTCAACACTCAAAGTTAATGTGATGGTGACCATTGAATGGTGAGAAGTGCAAAGAGGAACTGTGCATTTTCTCTACCACTCCTCTATGGCCTTCTTAGCAAAAAATGTATTGTCTAAATCTCCTCCATTGTTCTACACAAGATGTCACTATTGATAGTTACCTAGAGTTTCTTCGAGGATGTTCTTATTCAATAAAGAAGCATCAAAGAATATTTGAAACTACCTTATTGATGCAGAGAGAAAGTTTTCACATATTGCCACCTTCGAGGGAGGTGAGGGAGGAGAGTTCCACAATTGCTGCTTCTTAGCCAGCAACGCGTGGGGGGGCACATACTAGTTTAAACATAATTCACTCTTGACTAGACAAGCATGTGGGAGAATAAACGATAACAAGAGTTATAATAGAGACATGTTCTTCTCAGCAGGGGACCAAAAGGAGACATGGTTCCATCTCAATAGGGTCCAAAAGGAGATGGTCTACCAAAGAGAACGTGTAACAAGTGCTTCTAGGCCTATCTTAGCAAGGGATCAAAAGGAGAGATGGTTGCATCTCAATAGGGATCCAAAAGGAGAGATGGTTACATCTCAATAGGGGTCCAAAAGGAGACGGTCTACCAAAGAGCAACGTGTAATAAGTGCTTCTATACCTATCTCAACAGGGGACCAAAAGGAGAGATGGTTGCATTTCAATAGGGGTCCAAAAGGAGACAGTCTACCAAAAAGAGCAACGTGCAATAAGTGCTTCTAGACTTATTTCAGTAGGGACAAGAGAAGAGATGGTTACATCTCAATAGGGGTCCGAAAGGAGGTAGTCTATCAAAGAGAAACGTGCATCTAATGGAGCTTAAAAGACCTTATGGTTAGCTGCATTAAAGACCTACAAAGGTTAGTGTCAAAAGTCCTTATACCTTAGGCAATCTAGGGCTATGCTTGAGGTGAGAACCTGGCCCAAGCTTGAGGTGCTTGATGAGTAAGGTACTTGAGGTGCTTGTCATGCTTGCTGACTAAGGTGCTTGAAGTGCTTGTCGTGCTTACTGACTAAGGTGCTTGTCATGCTTGATAAGGAAGGTGCTTGAGAAGCTTCCCATGCATGGGAGGTAAGGTGCTTGAGTAAAAAAGAGACACTACAAAGGAGGGGAAAAGTCCCAAATTTAGGGGAATCTTTGACTCCCACTCACCCAAAGGACACCCCCTTTCTCAAGGGACACATGGACACATGTCAAGCTCTCCTTATGCTTAGCCACATGGTGTGCTTGTATCCTATTGGCTTGATTAAAGAGGGGTCCAATGAGCTTCTAGTTCAATTCAACAAATATTTAGATATTTTCAAGTTCTCTCTCTGTCTCAAAGAGGTAAGGAGGACACTTGTCCTAATACTACCCATGTTGCTTGAAATGCATTATGCATGTGATTGTAGGCTTAGAGGGGTCCAATGAGATTCAAGCTTGAGCTACAAGGAGGGGTCGCTTGACCAAAGCAAGAAAGGGGTGTGCTTGGGGGTATACACTCTCTCACACACTCATTTTTCATACATTCTCACTTGGTGAAAGTGCAAGAACTCTATCTCCTTCTCCAAGCTTGTTGAGAAGTTGAGAGCCTACACCAACACTCTTGGATATGGAATGCAAATACAACTAAGAGCCATGCTTCAATGCTTAAGCTTGCCATCTTCTCCATAGTCATTACTATGCTATTATGCTATGCTAAGCAAGAAGAGTAATGATAAGTGAGGAACTATTTCTTTCTCCTATGAATGATTCTCCTTCCTCTTCCCTACCTTCATTCCCCGCTAGATCTCTCCACCTTAATTCGAAGGTGTTTGAGGCTTTGAGGCTAGGGATGGTTAATGCTTTTACAAAGTTTATGTTATACTCGTGATGCATGAAGCTTTCCATCTTCATAGTATCACCAAGGTCACAAGGAACACAAAGATTGTATTATACCAAGTCTCTCTTTATGGGAGAATCTATAATACAAAAGCCTATTGACGGGGGGACCGGCTCCACATAAATCCGGTCCTCAGCTATTGTCATGTTCTCTAATTCTCTCTCTCTCTTGCAAAAGTATTGTTCATGCCAAGTTAATTAAGTATAATGGTTATATTGCTACCTCTAATTAAGTTTACCCTCTATGTTCCAAAGTAATTTCACTATTTTCAAAGTTCATGGGGCATTTCCATTACAAAAAGCGTGTATTGAAATACTTAAAAGGCACTACAGATTTTGGTTTGGTCTATCGACAACAACTATCATCAGATTCTAGGCAATCTCTCTCTCTTTTGGGTTACGCAGATGCAAACTGGGCAAGTTCACATTTATCTATGCGATCTACTAATGGAAATTGCTTCTTCATAAATGATTGTCTTGTTTCTTGGACCAGCAAGAAACAACACTGTGTTGCAATTGCTACGATTAAATATGTTGCGATATCACTTGCAGCTCGTGAGCTGATCTTGCTTTGACAAATGCTGGTTGATATCGGTCATTCTCCTCTTTCTAGCACACCCTTGCGGTGTGATAACCAGAGTGCTATTAGTCTCGCAAAAGACCATGTTCAACATAATAAATCAAAGCTAAGCACATTGCTGTGCATTATCATTATGTCCAAGTACGCAAAGGCACCATAATGTTTGAACACTGTCCAAGTGACTAGATGATTGTTGACATTCTTACCAAAGGCCTGAACGAGTCACGCTTCATCCTCTTGCGCTTGGAGCTTGGAGTTTCCTCGGTCTCACTCTTTCTAGATTATCTTCTCTGCTATTATGATAGCTTTGTACATATGACATTGTACTCTTATAGGTACCATGCACTATGCACACTCCATGCTTGCACATTGTGATCTCTTAGTCACTTGTATATTTGTACATAGATACACAATGCACTTTCACATCATCATCATTGATTCATATTTGCACATTTGTATAGGCGCTTGGGTTTTTCCTTTGAACTCCCCAAGGGTTTTTTCATCCAAAGCTAGAGACCTTTGTTTGAGTAGGAGTGATGGAGCTATACATGGCTTACTCTACTCAACTTAGTCTCACCTATATATTTGTATCTTGTTTTCAATATAAATCGGTATTTCGGAGCGTACATGGTGTGTCTCTTGTCTCCTCCTCTCTCTATCTTTCTCTCTACATCTCAACATCCAAAGCTAGAGACCTTTGTTTTAGTGGAGGTGTTGGAGCTATATATGGCTCACTCTACTCAACTTGGTCTCACCTATATATTTGTATCTTTTTCTCAATACGAATCAGTTTATGAGATCATACATGGTGTGTCTCTTATCTCGTCTCTCTTTCCCTCTACATCTCAACAATAAATGGTCAATCGACATAACAATACCAATCGACGATTTGCAAAACACATAACGCTAATCAAAGGTAATTAGAACATAACATTATAAACTTTTTAATTTAAATTTACAACACCTACGACAAGTCACAATTTAAAAAACAACATAATTTATTAATTTCTAAATTAAGTTACATGAAAATAATAAAACTAAGTAAAAAATGATATAAATCAAAATAACTCAAATTTTGAAATGATCAAATGTCATTATTTTTCTTTGTTAATGATGAATTTTAATTAATAAAATTTATAAAACAGAAAAAGTTATTTTTTTAAATTTTTTTATTTACTCGAAAAATGTGTATGCGTCGTACATAGTGTGTTTAGATTGTCGACAAACTTATGTGCATTTTTATTTTTTTGCGTGCATGTTTATGTGAATGTGTGTGTATATGTGTATGCAAGAAAAGAGAATAATAGAGCACTCACATACGGCCTATTTAAGCAAGAAACACTTGAGATGTCGCCAAACCGACAAACACACACACACACACAAAAGTGAACAAACCTACTACGAATCTTGAAAAGAACCTTACCTTGTGATGGGGGGGAGCGTGTGAGCGGCAATCTCAAGTCCGGCAAGCCCTACAATAGCAGATCTGCAGCAAGTGAGGAGGAGGAGAGCAAGGGAAGAGAAGAAAAAACGAGCGAAATGCGCAAGAAAAACCCGCAGATTTTGTTTTTTCCAAAACCTCGATACAAGCGTCAGTAGATGCATTGGAATGCGCACTGAAATCGGTGCCAAAATATGCATTGAAATAGGCGTCTATGTAATATATATATATATATATATATATATATATATATATATAGAGAGAGAGAGAGAGAGAGAGAGAGAGAGAGAGAGAGCAAGCTTCTTGTCTCCAATCGAGAGAGAGAAAAGAGCATCTCTAAAGAGAATCTCTATTTTCTCTTTATTTAGTGTGGTGTACATATAATAGCCTTTAATAGTGCATTATTCTTTATAGTTTATTAAGCAAACCATAATGTGCACAATCAATTTTTAAAATTGTCTGGTGTGATTTATTTTTAAATGACTTGAAATGTCAACAATCAATCAACTCTTAAAATTAAATGGTGTGATTTTATTTTTTAAATGTTTTGAACTACCAACACTCAAGGTTAATGTGATGGTGACCATTAATTGGTGAGAAGTGCAAAGAGGAATCGCATGTTTTCTATGTTTTCTCTACCACTCCCCTGTGGCCTTCCTGGTCAAAAATGTATTATGTATAAATCTCCACCTTTGTTCTGTACAAGATGTCACTATTGATAGTTAGCTAGAGTTGCTTAAAAGATGTTCTTATTTAATAAAGAAGCATCCACGAAGTTTGTCACGACCTTATTGATGTAGAGAGAATGTTTGCACATATTGCCACCTTCGAGGGAAGGTGAGGGAGGAGAGTGCCACAATTGCTTCTTCTTAGCCGTAGCAACACATGGGGAGCACATACTAGTTTGACATAATGCACAATTGACTAGAGCGTAGACAAGCATGACTTGATTATTTTACACACAAAGTGATTACAAGGTTTGTTATATAAGCTTAAGACTAATAGATTCTTCTTTTAAGGGGCAAGATGCTAATTGGCCCTTGACCCTTTTGCTTGGCTCTACACACGACTCTTGAGGCATTTTACACATGGCCTCTAACATGATAGTTTACATAGATAGGGAGAGTTCTTGAGGTGTAACAAACGGCTCACCTCAACACAACAAAAAAACAAAGTCATAGAAGAAAAGCCCAAGTTACAATGATGAAAAGACCCCTTTACAATATAAAAGCAAGATATATTCTTTACAAAACCTTCTTTTTCAACCCAAGAGGAGATGTGTCCCACCATCGGCAAGCTGTGCCCTAAAATTCTCCCCATTCCTTGTGTCACCTCTTGCACTCACTTTTACTCCCCATTTCCCACTTCCAATCCCCTTAGCAATTAACCCACACAATCCCATGAAGCCCAATTCCCCATGTCACCCTGACTTAAGATCTCCCTATCTGATGTTACTTCTCAGTCAGTCTCTACAAGAGTATATCTCTTGGTCATAGATGTATCTGTTTTTTGTTCTCTGTAATTAAATTCCCAACGTTTTCCTTGAAAAACAAGGTGAGGGATCACGAGGGCTTGCCAATGAAATTTTCTAAAATTTCTTCTTGGCAAACTCAAGGAAAGGAATTTTTTTCACGAACAATAATAGTCTCTCTCTCTTTCTCTCACGTAGGTGCACACCATGGTCTCTCTCTCTCTCTCTCTCTCTCTCTCTCTCTCTCTCTCTCTCTCTCTCTCTCTATTCTCGAGTTTACAATCTTCATCTCGTGCATTTTTGGTGAAGTTTCATATGGAGGGAGTATGTGATGGCGCTGGTGCAGTTCGCTCCGCTCATACCTTTGAGGAATCCGGAGGCGCCCACGACGGATTCATGGTTGCAGAGTGTGAGGGTGCACACATTCAGCAACATCGATTGGGCATTGGTGAGAGTCCATGAGAGAGGTCGCGAGATTCTTGGCCAGCTTGCCGTAAGCGATGTGGTTGACAGTGGAGGCAGACGATATGAGTTGTCTGTGGAGTTTGTGCACCAAAAGCTCTTCCTTCCCAAGGAAGGGGAATCTGTAGCCACCAGGCAGGTGAGCGCTATGGTCGAGATGGATGAAAAGATCAGTTTGGTCCACGAGAGCAAGGAGGCGACCACAGACTCAGTTCATGCTCCACACCCTGGAAGAGAGATGCGTATCGATGGTTCATGGAAAGCATATGGCTTCAAGCGAAGACATACACTATCTCCACTAGAGTCGACAGAAGCATTGTGTGTTGAGGTGCAACATGTGAATTGGGCTCATGTTTTCTATGATAGATTGTGTTGGGAGGCCCAAAGAGTACAAGGAGCACTATCTAGTAACCTGCAAGGCGTTATAGTCACTACAAAAATGGGACAGAGCCTCAGTATACTCTTTCCAGGGAATGAAGACTATCCCGTGTGCCTGAGGGCAGGTAGCAGAGTGCCAACTCTGATTGCGGATGCTGTCCCAGTTGCTGTACAGCAGCATAAGCTAACACCATCGTCGTCCTCAATTACTCTAGCGCGTTTGTCTGATGCAAACGTTGCTCTTACTGCCAGAAATATAGATGTGTGGACCCCCCCACCCAAGAAGCTGCAGAGAATGGAGCTGGAGAAAGAATCTGCAGCAGCTACACAAGTTACTCCACTGCCAGCGTCTCAATATGTGGTTGGGGCTTCGAAAGGTAATGGCTCTCATGATAGCCATGTCAGTATATTGTACACAACGTCAATGGCCCGGCCGCCTACAATAGTGTTGGATCCCGTACAGCTCGACGTGCCGGCCCCGTTTTGCTCGTCCATGCAAAAATTGAAGGAGAAATTTATGGAATCCAAGCTCTGTGCAGCAATATATACTCGCCAGTATGCATGATGCTTCACCCTCTTCTAGTTCTTTGAGTTCTCATGCCTACCATAGTCCTGGCACCACCTCTTTACCCTCCTCAGTCTGTGCTACATTGCTTGGTACTGGATCTGATATGGCGTCATCACCAGAGGAAAATGTAGCTCTTGGCATAATGCAAGCAGGCTAGTGCGCTAGAATGCTTATGCAAGGCGCAGAACATATCGTGCGAGCTGCTAGAGCTGAGCACTTGCAAATGGATGAACTACAAAGCCAAATAGACAATCTGCAAGCAGAAAATAGGCAATTGAGCAGGCAAGTAGAAGATGTGCAGAGTGAGATGCAAAGTAGAGTGTGCGAATTGGAGCAAAGCTTGTAGATTGCGGAGGAAAACGCGAATAGAGTTAGGGAAGTGCATGCGGAATATCTGCAGAAAATGGATACGGAGTTGCTACGTAGAAGAACCACAGATGCACTGGTGCATTACCTGAAGTTACTTCCTGGTGATGTGTTAATGAATATGGACGATCTTGATGATCTTATTGGTTCTCTGGTGGATGATATGGCAGCTAGCGCCAATGAACTCCTACAGCAGAAGCCGGCATAACCTCTGGTACACATGTGACGGCTAGAAGTGCGCCAGAGAGAAACAAAACCCTAAATGGAAAGCAGAGAAGTAGAGTATGCAAAGGCTTTGTAGTGGGGGTACCTCTGGGAATGGAGGCCTAGAGAAGGTAAAGTAGGACGAAGGCAGTGTAGGAGGAAGAATCAACAGGCGAGAAGGAAGGTCGAAGAGGGAGGGGATGGCGATGGTGGACGAAAGCTTGAAGCCATGAAACATTGAGGTGATGGAACTCCCGAGGACACGTCAAGCTCGCATGTGCTACTCCAGGCAGATTTGACTTCCTTGCAATGAGCAACACCACACGTGAAAAACAAGGTGAGGGATGGCGCGCATGCTCAAATGCTGAGCTCTCACAAGCCCCAGTCCGTACTCTGCGTTCCTGCAAGATGGCTTTAAGCAAAATTCGCACGCCTTCTCACCTCAAAAAGTGCTAGCCGTCCATGTGAATGCCATCCGTGAAAGAACGCCCAAGCTAGCCCAACACTAAGGCTTTTCCTTAGCAGGCCAAAAAAAGTTTTGGATTGGCTTCTTACCTAAGGCCTTAAATAAAAGGCCAACTTTAGGCTAGCCAGTATGTCTACGAGCTTCTGCAAGTTCTTTTGCACAGACAATGCCAGTAACACAAAGGCCTAATGTGAAGTGATCAGAATTCTGTGTAATCTCTCTCTCTCTCTCTCTCTCTCTCTCTCTCTCACACACACACACACACACACACACACACACACACTCACACACACTATCATCCCACGATAAGTATGGAGGGTAAGGCACTGATCATGTCTGAAGCAAGCGCGGGGAGGGCCTTGCGAGGCTCGTGGCCCATGCTGGACATCGAGGAGTCATCAAGCCTGGGCACCCAGATGCTGCTGCGGCCACCCACCGATCTGAGTTTGATGAACTCCAACCAAGCAGTGCTGTCCGTTGTGTACTGCTTTTCCACCTCTGAGGAGTCGGCCTCATTTGCCAAATGTGTGCAGGAGAAGGGCTGGAGCATAGCCACCCTCCTTCATTCCAAGCTTTGTGAATGGGGTGTCAGCTGTGATGCCTCATTCGCCATGAATAATGCTACACAAGAGGTCTCCGAGCAAAAGCTCAGCAGGAAGGTCTCTCGGGCATGCATCACTCAATGTATTTACATGCCCCTCTCCTGCTTCCAAATACCCCGAAGCAAAATGGTACTCTCTGAGGTCGCTTTGGAGCGGGCCCTTGCAATCCAAGATTGCGCAGACGCCCAAGATTTCCTGCGGAGCTTTGGCCCTTTTGCTTCCGAGAGTTTGCACCAGTTGGGGGGCGTCTTCTTCAGCGAGGTCGCTGTGGAGTGCACGGAGAAAACCAGCTTGTCGGCTTTCATGAGCCAGGCACAACAAGAGATGAAGGGGAGCTTCAAGGGAGGTGTTCATGTAACGCTTCTGGCTAGTCTGGGTGCAGAAGCGTTTGGACAGTCAAAAAAAACGACGGACAAGAACTCCAGTGACAGCTCTGCAATCAAGCTAGCCAAAAGAGTTGAGAAGACATCAGTATTGGGGCCGGCGGACGCAGTGGATGCTGCTCAGTTTCGGCAAAAGCTGAAGGAGAATCCGCATTGCATGGCAATCATTGACAAGGTTATGGATGACAGGAACACCTTGTGTGGTGTATGGGATCTCCTCGTACAACATTCACATCACGTTCTGGAAGCTCAAAACGGTCAGCTTCCATCTGGCTTATCGAAATGGGGCCCGGAAGCAAAGGATATATCCGTGAAGCTTAAGAACGCTGCAAAATTCCTTTGTGAGGGGTGGCTGGAAGAAGCAACAAGTCGCAGCAATGCAGTAATGTCTCCTCCGTCATCTGCTGCTGCAGAGGGTTACTTAGCATTGATCAACCAGAGTAGGCTCTTCTTGGCCAACTTGTCATCAGACCCCATCTTGTTGCATTTCAGGCTCTTACATCCCCCGGCACAGCCTCTCGCACAGTTGCCAGACTCACCTAAGGACCTAATCCAAGCTTTAGAGCAGCTGATTTCAGCTACTGAAGATCCAAATTATAGGACTGCAGTCAAGCATAACATATCTCAAAATGTTGCAGATGTGCTGAAATCCTTTACCTCAGGATGGTCAGGAGACTCTGCCATGCATTCTATTTCTGAGGAAAGGCTCACAGTGTTCCGCAATTATGGGTTTCATCCTCATAGTGGTGAGTGGGATTCTCAACTGAACCTTATCCAGCTCAAGAACATGATGCAGGAGCTAAAGGACATCATTCCAAATGACCGAGCCGATGGGTCATCTATGCAGGAACACATTCCGACATCTATTTGGGGGGAAGATCTGATTGACCAGGGTAGAAGTCCTGGTGCGTCAGCATCAGCTAATTCTTCCTATGCAAGCTCTGATTACCAATATGAGTTCCGATACTTCGGAGATGTGCTGGTGGACAGGAGCCTGTATGAATTTCCTGCAAGCTGCATATTGCAGAGCTCAACCCAAGGCAGGGCAGCAGATACGCAACAACTGCAGTTCAACTTCCGCCATGCTGCTGCCTGCCGCTTAATCGACTGCCTTAGGCATCGATTGAATCCCCTCAAACATATGTTGCAGGGCAGCAGCACTTCTTCATCTTCGAGCAGCGATCCCACATCGGATAACTTCTGTTGGGAATCTGATGACAATGAGCAACAGCAGCTCACTGATGAGGAGCTCCAGACCAATATTCATACGGGGGTTTCTCCTCTAGAGCTCCTCATCCAGATTATGCAAGGCTCAGACTTGTCTACTCAGATTGCAATTTGCGACTTGCTACTCTCCCAGCGTTCAGCAATTCCCCTCATCTTTCCTAGTGACATCCAGCAGCTGAGGGTAGCAGCTCATGAGGGTGCGCAACGCGAGGCCAAAGTTAGATTGGTGCAGTACACACATGCATTGAGCTTTGTGAAGGTGAATTTGGAAAATGAGCAGACACTGTGCATTGCAAACGACACAAGCTTACCCCGGGTGGTATTCATCTCTAATAGAAGAGTGCAAGAGTCACATGCTGCAATAGTTGCAAGCCGTGTCCTCAGCTGTGACTTCATGAGCCAACATCTCCGCGAGAAGATGGATCGGCTGACACATGAGATGACTGTGATGGAGGTGGGGGTTGGCTTCGTTCCTTCTCGCAACATGGCACCGGCAGCCAAATCTGCAGGCCAATCAGAAAAGTCCGAGTATATGGCCTGTGTTTGCATTCAAATTACTGGGGATTACAGGAGAGTGATAAGCTTTGTAGGTGACATTGCAGATGTGATCATTCTGGAGCTGGAGGGGGGGTACTGCGCAGAAGGGCAGCAGTTGCGTCTTCCAATGCAGTCCTCTTCCAGAATCTTGCAATGGCACGAAACAGCAACAAAACCAGGATTTGATAAGACAAATAAGGTGTTATGGGGACAGGAAACCTTTCTAGTTAAAGGAATTGGGAAGTTTTTGCAGGAGCAGATGATTAAGGCGAGTGAGATCCAGGACAGAGCCAGCATTGCAGATGTATGCATGATACATTTTCCTCTGGGACGTGAGCAGCAGCACATGAGCTTGGAGGAGTCTCTGCAAAGAATGCTCTCGCATTGCGATTTCCAGGGCATGAGGAAGAAATTGAGCCTACAAAGGAGCCTCACAGTGGAGGCAGACGCTTATTTTGCGGGTCTCCAACTGCTGCACGATCGAGCTAAGAAGCATGAAAAAGACAAGGCATGTAAAAAGGAGAGAAATATGCGCTTGAGGTTGGCCAAACAAGTGTTGAGCATGCCTCTGATGAAGCTCTTTTACCATGTTCTCAAGCAGGGCGCCGTCTCGCCACGGAGGTTCGGAATAATGTGGTTAGAAAGAGCACTCTCCGAGAAGATGTCCACCATCCTTGAGGATGCTTCCCTGAGCGTTGACAGACTTTTTGAAGCCTTCAACAGAGACCGCAAGAATGAGCGGGTCAAAAAGCAGTATTATGAGGCAAAGCAAGAATACGTGGACAAGAGTGTTGGGCTAGAGAATCTGTGGAGGGAAATGTGTCATATCTTTGAGGCTGATCCTGAAAATCAAAGGCAGCTGGCAAGGCTCGCAGCGCAACACCTCTTAGATGGATTTCCCCTCGAGATTCTCGACGGTGATGCGGGTATGTATTGCAAGCTTTGGGTAGAGAGTGTGCTTGTCGAGCTAGACTCCATGACCAAGGTGAAACCAACAGGCAGGTCGGCTCGCATTTTGGTGTTGAGTGTGATGGGACTGCAGAGCAGCGGGAAGAGTACAATGCTAAACCTCATGTTCGGGAGCCACCTGAGAACCAGTGCAGGGCGGTGTACTCGGGGTGTGTACATACAACTAGTGCCATCAGAGCGCCAAGAGTACAACTATGTGCTTCTGCTAGACACAGAGGGGCTAAGGTCTCCTGAGTTCTCTGGGCTGAATGCATCTTTAGTGCGGGACAATCGGCTAGCCACCTTTGGGCTTTTGCCAGCAGATGCATCCATGTTCATGGTGTGCAACGAGGACGACAGCGGGCTGAAGGAAGTGCTTCCCATGGTGCTTCTGGCGTTCCGAGGCTCTGCCATTGCTGAGGAGTGTGGGCAACGGATCAAAGCCAAGGTGGCCTTTGTCTACAGGAGTGTGGATATCAATGATAAAAAGAAGCTCAAGGGGAGTACACAAAAGCTTCATGAGCATTTGATAGAGGCTGCGGAGCAGGTGCCTCGCATGGGAGGCATTCTCAGCTTGTCAAGTGCTAATCATTGCAGGGCCCAGCTGACTCCAGGGAATGGCTCATCACAGATGAATGCAAATATTCAGCAGCAAGTAATCAGTGAAGCCTTGCTCGCAGACTTCCGAGTGAAGGACTGTGATGAGGAAAGTGATGTGAAGTTTTTAGGGAACTTGAAAACGGGGAGCAAGCCGCCTACTGACACCCCGGAATGGGCATATGGGGAAAGCGTGGTTGCACTGAGGGAGTACCTTCACTCAAGGGTTGTAAACGACAGCGCTGGAATATGGAAAGCCTTATGCTTCAAAGAATGGGCTCATCGCCTCGGGCAGGTCTGGGAGTGCATTTGTAGCGCTGACTTTGAGCTTAGTTTCGCTAGTAGAATGCAGTACGCCTCTTACTTGGAGCTTCAAACGAGCCTTCAGCTGCCCCGTGCAGTGGTTTGTAACAAGTACCAGGAGGCTTTCAGAGCTTTGGAGAAGAGAATATTGAGGGAGGATGCAACTAGCCAGGAAGGCGCAGCCAGCAGTAGCATGGATCATCTGGAAAGCACTGTGTTGGAAGCAGATGTGAGAGTTGTTGTGGACGGCCAGACCCGGGAGGTGGAGAAAATCCTGGATATGCAGAAGAGCTATGCCCAATGGAAGCTGCAGGAGCTGGAGAATTGGAAACGTTTGTGTGAAAGCACTGAAGATTGGTACAAGAAGAGGGTTCGAGACTTGGTTAGTGGTGTCCTGGGGTTTGATAAAGTGGTAGCCAACTATCAGCGGCAGTGCAAGTCCATACTGGTGGATGAGATTGAGAGGGGCCAATGGGGTGCTTCAAGGCAAACCAAGTTTGAAGGCCTGTTCAAAAGAATCCTGGATGATGCAGAGAGAAAGCATCCACAAATAGCTAAGGACGTCCGCAAGAAAGTCCAGGATAGGTATATCCAGTCCGGTGTGGGAAAGGTGATTGACATGCAGGATTCTCAGTATGGCGAGTTGGCAGCATGGCCCAATGTTAGGAATCCAGCAGCTAGCCAGCCACAACAAAATTTTCTCCAGAGGACATTAAACATTTTTTCTTGGGGCAATTCCGGCGAGGAGCCAACAAACATGTATCCAGAGCTGGAGTTGCCAAAAAACATGTATCCAGAACTGGAGTTGATGATTGATCGGCAGCTGAGAGATGCAAATCAATACTCGGATGTCATCGTGGATAATGTCATCAGCGCCACAAGAGAGATTCTAGAAGCACGAATCCCCAAACTCAGCAAAAAGGAGCAAACTACTGCACATATTTGGGTGAAGGAAA
Source organism: Adiantum capillus-veneris (assembly GCF_014529385.1). Taxonomy (NCBI): domain Eukaryota; kingdom Viridiplantae; phylum Streptophyta; class Polypodiopsida; order Polypodiales; family Pteridaceae; genus Adiantum; species Adiantum capillus-veneris. The sequence goes on from NC_140937.1 coordinate 103,391,602, forward strand.
CTCTGACGAGCAGGCTGAGAGTCATACAGAGCGAATGGGATAAGAGTCACAATGTAGTGGAGAAGCTGAAGAGTCAAGAGATTAGAGGTGAACTGGAGAACTTCTTTGCTGATCTGTGCAAGGGGTTGGAGGCCACTGTCCTTCTAGTGAACCAGTTGGAGCGTAGCTTAGAGAAGGAGCTGAAAGAGGCCCACCGTGCTGCTGTAGTGCGGACTGTGGTCAGCAACCTGGGGACAGAGAGCTGGGTCAGAGATTGGCGGTCGATGAGGTCCATCCTAGATTATCACCTTCTCACCCTTATGGAAACGGGGGAAACTGACAGGCTGCTCATGTATGTAAGCAATGGACCCTTGCATTTTAGCGAGATGATGAACGCACTTGTAGGGCATGCCATTGGAAGAGAGATGGTCAAACAAGAGTGGGCCGCTCTGGTTCAAAAGGTGCAGAATTGTCTGAAAGAGGAAGCCTGGATCAAGAATCCTTCTGTGGAAGTGTTCTTGGCCGCTCTCAGGCGTAGGCTGGATGCTTGCGTGGATGGAAAGCTTGCAAATGCAGTAACGAACATCCATGTGAAGAGGGAGGACAAGAGCCGAAATCTGGATCGTGAGTTCTATGAGAAGAAACTACCAGAGCTGTGCAAAAACCTGCAGAGAATGACAATGCCAGTTTTCAACCAGATGTTGCCTGACCTGATAAAGGCTGTGATGCAGGAGATGTCAAGCGTACCGGATGAGAACTGCCGACCCAGATGTGAAGCCCGTTGCCCGGCGTGTGGCAGCATATGCTACCATGCCAAAGGGCATAGTGCTGCAAAGCATAACACGATACATCAGCCTGCAGGTCTGGCTGGACACAAATGGTTTCGCAAAATTGCGCTGGTGGAAAGGTCCTGCCTTCAATGTCTGGAGACGGCAGTCCGTATGGTGCGGGAGGATGGCGCCAGAGTAATACCGTTCTCAGAATTTGACAAAGAGTATCCCGAATGGGATATGCCTACCAGCAATGAGGCCAGCGCAATCCAGATGCGCGAGTGGATCTTCTTTCGCTACCAAAGGGAGCTGGTGGATTACTTCAATGCTCGCCGGGCTGGCCAGAAGTTTGGGCCGGCCGAGAATATGCCTACCGCCTACAACCACGATCGTGCCCAGCTTCAAGCCCGACTCCACAACACATTGCGGCCCAAGTTTCCAAATGAAGATGCCTGGACCCAGTTCATACAGCTGCTCAAAACATTCTAGCCTAGTCTTGTAGATCAGAGCTGGCACACAACAGACCGCAACTTTGTGATTGATTTTCCTACATACCCACCCACCTACAGTCTAGCCCACATCACTGATTAAATAATCCTCTCTCTCTCTCTCTCTCTCTCTCTCTCTCTCTCTCTCTCTCACAGCCAAGAGAAAATCTTCGATAAAAAAAACAACTCAAGAGCACGATAAGTTGTACTAAAGCCAATAACCATAGAGGTGTCATCCCAGAAACATGCACCCTATTTCTAGGTTTTCATCTCTCTCTCTCTCTCTCTCTCTCTCGCGTATGTGCATGTTATATGCCCAAGTGCAATTGGAGGAGTGGGTCTCATGGGTAGCAATGTTTGGCACAGCACTAAGGGTTTTGGTGGCAGCAGAACAACCACTATGAGGGAGCAAAGGCTGGAGAATTTAAATAGACATGGGGATAGAAATGAAAATTGTTTTATTAATGAGATGAGTGAGTCTAGAATGGTCAAGTGTTGGGGACCACTGTCTATGTATCTCTTAATAAGTTACTAATTGTATACAAGGTATTCTAGTAGTATGCATACAAGATACCCTAATGTCATCATAGAGATATAGAGAATCTTTAGGTTCCCACGACCATGTGATACATAATTCAAGAATCCAAATAAAGAATCATGTGATGTTGGCCACCTTCCCTTTAGATCATACGGAAAAGAGTGAAAAACCAAGTTTTTTTCCATATTTTGCTGAAGGAATGGGCACCCTATCATAAGTAAACTCCTCTAGGACCCCCTCCATGCCGTTCCCTTCCCACCTATCCTTAGATTTGAGAGGAATCAATTGGAGCCTCTTATTGGATCCATTTTGGTAAAAACACCTATTTTGGGCTTTTTTGCCTAACACATTGTCCTGTCAGCTCACCACGTTGAGCACTTTCTTGCTCACACAAAATTATTTTTGGAAAAATTTCTTTAATTCCTTACTCCTAATTAGTCTTCTCAAGCTTCCATGGCTGCACTTCATTCCCTTCCCCTTGCTTGTGAGTATGTGCAGTAGTGAACTGCTCACACTATGACTAACACAAGTATTAAGGACTCATTATGAATTCCCATTGTCCATCACAAGATCCAATTTATCCCATTTGAATTAAACATAAAACCTTGGAACAATACATCTTTACACCCCTCCCCAAACAAAGATCTTTCATCCTCACATATAGACATCTACTTCTCTACTATGCCTCATTCATCACCTCTCTCTACCACCACTCGTGAAATGGAAGCCCAATATAATTAAAATTCCCCAAGAATCTAGATAATTTTTTGCATGTAAGCAATGAAGTGGAACCATCTCAAGTGGCAAAGTGAAGCTTCTAAGAGGAGCATCTACAAGGTCAAGGTGGTGGCTCCCCAAGGCACCTTAACGTTGCCCCCTGGTTTGGCTTTGCAATTGTAATTATCCCCAAATGTAATCATGAAAGAAAGACTATATATAGAGCACCAATCTCATCCATGGGAGTCCGTTCACATTTTAGATTACTCTCATTAGGCAGTTGGTGAAACACTAAGCTACCACTAGTGGAGTGGTTGATCAGGAGCGTTTCCATTCACATCGTGTGGTAAGAAATCTTAGTTTTGTGTGTGTGTTTTGGTACATGAAGCCTCCCCCTTGATGGAATTGAAATGTCTATTCTACTCCATTTTATCTTGAAGAGTTTATAATCCTTAAGTTTTTTGCTTGTTGGAGTGTGCATTTTGCAAAGCATGGGTGAGTATGCGGGATGGTATGGAGGTTTTAATTTAGATCAAGGCATTGTGGTTCATTCCATTCATCCTTCCTCCTTTCCCTCTTCTACTCTTCAAAACATTCCTTTTCTCTCTCTCTCTCTCTCTCTCTCTCTCTCTCTCTCTCTCTACCTTGCTAACACTAGGCACTCTTGCATCTTGAGCACCACCTTTTGTTTGTGAGAGAATCTTCTATCATATATTACCACCACACATTTCAACCATGCATCAAGTGGTAAGAGATCTTGAGGGTTTTCTTCTTTCTTCTCACAATCTCTCCCTTTTAGGCTTCTCTTGATTGTTTGATTGCTTCCTTGGTGCATGGCTTTGTGTATATATTGTGATTGCATCCACCTTTGTGATACACCCTGCTGATCACTTCTAGCATGTCTCGTCTTGTTCATGATCAAGAACACAACGAGCTCAATTATAATAGATCAGCTTCTCTAGGCATAATGAGAGTAGGTGCTTGATCGGTCATCATGAATCCCATGCTCAATGTTTTTGGTGATTTTTGTTTGGTCTCTTGTGTCCTAGATGCATTCCAAGCAAGGCAGTTCCATTATTGTATACCTCCCTTTAAGAGCTCATTGTGCATCATCTTGATGTAGATGCCACTAGGTATGTTTTTCACACTCGCCTCTCATTGGTGCCCCCACTGAGGAGGGATCTAAGACCTTTAGTTTACAAGATTCATAATGCTTGATGGATGAGTAGTTGCAAGAATTCTCTAATTGGACCATGGAGGAAGAAGAGGTGCATGAAGCTCTAAAGAATTTAATTGAAGTCCTCCTTCTCCTCCTTCTTGGTTTCTCTACAATAAGAATTCAAGAAATAGTGAAGCGTACATCCTCTAGCTAGCCCGTTCCTTATTGGGGCTCCAAGCACAAAAGTTCAAGAAGATGGTAAGTTTCTTTCATTGCGATCATTTTCTATGCACATCCCATGAGTGTATCCGAAGGTGACGAAGGGACAATCATATTCTTCCTTAACATTTGCATGGTGTTACGACGTTGTGCATCCATAGAAGGAAACTAACAGAAGATACCACTTCCTATGTGCTATCAACTTCGAACAAATGTGGGAAATTGCTATTGGATTACCCCGGGTGATATGTATATCATATGCTGAGTACTGAAGATAAGTGCTCGTAGCAACTTGGGCGATGCTCAAACTCCGATGATCATGAAAAACAAATCATTGAGTAGGCTATGGAACTCCTATTCATCATCATTGGTGGCCAATTTGGCGGAGCTCCACATCGACCTGTCACATCAGTAGCCCCATTCCTACAATGGCGGCGCCGTTGTTTTTTTGGGCATGAAAGGAGAGGTAAGCCCGTGATTAGGAAGGCAAGAGGAAGGACATGATACAAAGTCAAAGAAGGGGCGATTAATGGAAAAAAATATCGGTCGCCTCTCCTCTCTGGACTAACTTTTGTCTTATCTCTCTCCGTCAACTCAATGAATCAAGGAAAGAGAAGAGGAGGAAGGGAAATGTAAAGGGTATGAGAAGAGGAGTGTGGAGCAATAAAGAGGGAGAGATGAGTTCTACAGAGATTTGAGAAGAGATAGATCAAGACAAAAGGAAAGCAAAGGAGAACAAAGGGAGCAAAGGAGTGTGGAGCAATAAAGAGGGAGAGATGAGTTCTACAGAGCTTTGAGAAGAGATATATCAAGACAGAAGGAAAGAAGAGGGGAACAAAGGGAACAATCATAGAGCGAGCGATCATGATTGCTCTATGATTGTTGATGGTCGTTACCATCGCCTGCACTGTTTCATGTGTAATCCAGGTCATGGTGCCGTTAACATCCCTCTTAATCTTTATAAGGAGCTTAAAATTCCCAATTAACACCTAGTTCAAGTAACAGGTTGTTAACAGCAGTGTTTGGGTATCCTTAGGTAATCCAAGTGATGGTGTTGTTAACAGCTTGCCTTGGCTATTGATTAAGCTATACTCTAGATTTATTTATGATTATGGTGATTGCCAGAGCCTCCCGTGTTTATTGTTCTCTCTCTGTGACACTGTGCATAGCTAGAGGCCCCGTGCCTTCTTGGCTCACCTTTCGAACACATACATTAGGAAAAGTTTGGACTAAAAAATGAGCCTTGTAAGAAATGCCAGGTCAGCTTAGAGAGAGATAATAAAAAGTCCCTAATTTCAATTTTGATATTCGCTTTCAAAAAAACTCGGATATCAGATTTGGGGGGTACGTTTATTAAAACTCTCAAAAAGTGTTCAGACAATGATAACATACGACGGCTCCGAATTGAACGCCGATTGTCTGAATCTTTTGGATTTTTCAAAACTAAGATTTGGCGCTCAACGAGGTGCATTGAATGTTATTCTTCTTCTCATTTTCGCGTCTCTCTTGCTTTCCGCCTGCGCGCAGTCTCCTCCTTTAAGCTCTCTTCCATTTGCTTCACTCTTGCGCTCTCCTCTGTTTTGAGCTTTCTCATTCACCAAGTCATCTCAATGTCATTATCATCTTCACACAGAACTCAGACGAGGAGTCAAAACGATGTGTATCATATGCATATCGAACTGTCCAGAGAATACGAGCCCCTCCACAAGAAGAATAAGCGAGGCATCCTTTCAGAAGCTTCAAAAGAGAACTTCAGATTTCAAGGTAAAAAAAGCGTCGATCTTTGGGTGGATGGCAGGATATATCCTGAGCATCCTATCACCAACTCAACTCCACCGTTTAGAAACATAATGTCATTGCAGAACTATGTAGGAGACGGTTATTCTGGTTTATATGGCTACACCAAGAATTTGGCGGCCAAAAGTGATATTCTTAAGCTTGAGAGAGACCTTGCACACAAAGAAATTTTTTTCTTGAAGCAAACTGTGGTAGAGTGCGCTCAACAAGTGAAAGGCAAGGACGAAAGCATGACGTAGCTCACGCAGGATCTCAGAGAAAAAAATACTGTCTTGGGTCCTCGGTTAAGAGAACGACAATTACAAGACATTGAACAACTAAAGGTTGGTAAGGGGGTTTGAAGAAGAGGGTTAAAGCAATCAAGTAAGATTATCATTCAAACAGGCAAGGCTTCCCCGAGACTTGGGCTGTTGACCCTCCCCAGTCTGATCCTCTAGCGAGGCCTTTGTAGCATCAGCATGCTAATTTAAAATTAAATGCAAATATAAAATAAAACCTGCATAATATTCAACCACTCGACACTTGCGGTTATGAAGTGTACACTTGTGATTTGTTATCCGCAAGTGCACTAGCAGCTTAAGACAACTCCTAGAAAATATGTATTTCTTGGAGGAGTCCAAATTGATATCCTTCATGTGAACAAAACAAACTCCTTGTATCTCGACAATGCCACCAGACGTTTGCTGCTGGTAGGTCTGCTCAAAAACTGATAGGTAATGTTGCGCGGAGACAATCCACTCATGCAAAGAAAAATCTGGATTTAACATTGGCCTGATCTTTGTCTCGCGCTGATGAAGCCCAATGCGGTATAGAAAATGAGATAGTTTGTCTTGGAGGGCATCCTGAGAGCAAGGCACTTCCTCCTCTGCTTCAACATTGAAGGGGTCCATAACGGAAATTCAAAAGCGAAGATAGACGAGAGAGCACAACATCAAAACAAAGGGCAAATGGGGGAGCAAGTCATATTTATAGGACTCCCAAGGACAATGATGACATCGATTGACGTGCATCATGGGGCCGGCGTGCATCATGCAGTTGCCGTGATGATTACGCCACGTGTCAGCCACTGTGGAACGGGCGCGCCACAACGCGAAAGTGGTGCCGCCACACCAAAAAAGCACCGCTATCGCGTTTTGGCGCGACAACTTGTTGTGGCGTCATAATACGATAGAGCCAGTCAAGAGTACTGCGGTCCGCCTCCTCGCGTTGTGCCGCGACGCCTTTTTTGTCACTCCACGTGTGCATCATGCCGTTGCCTTGATGATTACGCCACGTGTCAGCCGCCGTGGAACGGTCGCACCACAACGCCAAATGGGTGCCGCCGCTCCACAAAAGCACCGCTATCGCGTTCTGGTGCGACAGCCTGTTGTCGTGTCATAACACGATATGACCAGTGCAGAGTATTCTGGTGTGCCTCTTCGCGTTGTGCCGCGACATACCATTGTTGCTAGGGCAACCCGTTGGGGCGCTGCTTTCCTCGTCGTGCCACCCTGCGAATAGGCAGTGCCACTAATTTCGACACCACCAATATCGGTTTTGTCCCATTGTGCCACTGGGCGCGTAATCATTATGCCCGCACGCTTCCCGTCATACCTCGCGATGTCATGATTAATGCAGCTGCCTCTTCTCATTATACTTATTCCGCTAATATAAACACCCCCCCCCCCCCCCTTTTTTTTTCTCACCGTTTTTTCCGAAGTGTCTCTAGTGTCTCTAGTCAATCTGCCTTGTTACCCACATCCAAATTTCCATATTTCCTCGCATTCTCCTCGTTCAGGTCATGGCCCGCACAAAGCAAATAGCAAGGAAGATTTATCATGGCCAGTCTGTTCCGCAGGGCCAGGGTAGCTCGTCTACAGTGCAACCGTCAACATCGCATGTGATTTCGGGCAAGACCATGCCGCAGTTACGTGCAACAATGCGAAGAAGAAGATACGAGCAGAATAGGAGCATTTTACTCGAACTTCGTAAGCTCCAAAAGCACATTTCATTGGCAATACCTAAACTGCCATTCTAGAGATTTGTTCTGGAGATTTGCGAGCAACACAACCTGAATTTCCGGTGGTCTCAAAGTGCAATGGGGTGCTTGCACGAGGCCGCCGAGGATTTTTTTGTAGAGCTTTTCCAGGACGGCTACATTCTCTCGGCCCACGACCATAGGACAACATTGATGCCGCGAGACATCAACACACTTCGCCTTCTCAGGTTCAGGTATGACAAAACAATACCACCTATCGGTATTTCAGACCAAAAGATGGACAATATTCTTAGAATACCACCTATTGACAAGGTCAAAGTTCGTGAAGTGTCTACACAAATGCATCGATACAGCACCCGTCTCAACACCGAGCGGGACACAACAGAAGACTATAGTGAGAGATTGGAGCAGTTACGCCTTGAGATGATTGAGGAACAAATGGCAGATGCCATCAGCGACGCCAACGATGATGATTTGTCATTGCTGTTTCCTTATTTCTATGTTGGCCTTCCTGTGTGGGGACGCATTCTTTGTTTTCCTTATCACCCCCACGAGATTACAATTTTACAGAACCGGACGAGGGAACTCACAGACTCAATCATCAATTGCTTGCTTTGGTGCGTGCTATGCTTTTTTTCACAATAAATTCTTTTTATATATTCAATTTTGTATGACACGAATTTCTTTACAGTTTCAAATTTGCCTTGGAATATGCAAGATGATGTCGCCGTCCTTGACTCGAACCTCTCGGTCATTTTGACGGCCGAGGATACATCTTTAGTGGAAGTAGTTGACTGGTTCCAGCCAGTGAACATGGATACGGAAAAAAATTTTGTTCTGGCTTATCATGAAGGGTACACAATGTTTTCAATAGTGAAATTATTTTATCTTGAACTCTAATTTATTGTGATGACATATGTTTATTTGTAACAGATCTCATTGGAGTCTTGTTCTCTTACACCTTGAACGAAACCGGTGCTACCTTGCTAATTCATCCCATGGATTTCATGGTGAAGCACGTAGGTAAGAGGTTTTGTATTTTGTTCGACATCGCGTAGAATTTTGTTAAAAGTCGCCTATGAAATTTCATTGTAATTTGCGCAAATCTGTTCGGAAGCTTGTGTCTGCTCTTGAAGCTTTAACGCAAGAGCAGATATATGAGAATCTTACGATTATTAGTTACAAAGTCCCTAAGTAGGACGATGCCTACTCTTGTGGATGGAGGGTCTTATTCAATGCATAAATTTTGTTAGGGTTCATGCTTGATGGAAGTCGTAGAAGTGTAAGCATTTGACACTCGTTTACAAATTTGTATCTTAATAAGTTAGTAGCTATGTTAATAAACATGATTTTCTTAACGCAGGTAAGAAATTTGGCAGATTATTCAAAGGCTAATGTTTCTTCCTTTAGAACCAGAATGATTGAAAACTTGATCAATTGTGCGACCATGCGTCCAGACGGAGCATGTGATGCTTTTATCCCGCCAACACCAAGGCCCACGCCTAGGCCTCCGCCGACAAGATACCCGTGTCTACCACACCAACACAAGCACATATCAATATCTCCCCAGATGCCTCTCCAACCCAAGCTCCCACCAGCTCTCGTCCTGAAGAAACAGCTCCAAAACCCTCAAACCCACCACCCAGCACCTCTCCTGCTCATGAAGCATCTCCAGAGCCCCCAAACCCCCCACCCAGCATCTCTCCTACTCATGAAGCAGTTCCAGAGCCCCCAAACCCCCAAGCCACCACCTCTCCTCAACCTCAACCAACACCCCCCACATCACCGCACGCACAAGATTAGAAAGAGATTATGAAATGTACTTTTGACAAATTGATTACAAGGAGTGGATCGAAATTTGACTTTTGTTTTGATTATGGTTCAAAGTTTACAAAATGTTGAGTACAGTTTTCCAAAAAAATGGTTGAGTGAGGATCCAATGGTGTTTGGTAATGTAGAGAGCTACCTTTGTCGAGTAATCTTTGAGAATAGTATTTGAATCATTGTGTAAAGTTAGTTCACTATTTCAAGTCTGTCGTCGCTGGTAATCTGTGCACAAAGAGTCATTTTTTCTTATATGTGAGGTACCTGCAATGCAACGTATGCGATAAGACATTGGGATACATGAGCACGATAGAGACATCAACATATAAAAGTAGTACATGTAGCTTAGTACCTTTCACATGTTACACTTGAAAACAAATTTTGAAGGCAAATTGAGATCGGACTCATTTAACAAATCCTCTCGAACCTGTCTTAAAGTGACATTAAATCTAACCACAACAACTGTAACCAAATAATTTGAAAACCATATCTCGATGGACATCAAGGGATTAAAAGCATCGTCACTTAAATCTTGATCCATAGCTACCAACTAACCATTCACTTGATGCCACCTCATGTAGTAGAAAGAAACTATAAAATTCTGTGATGCTATCATAATCCTGCACACAACCGAGCGCTTGTCAACTTTGCACAAAATGCCTTCAGAATCACTGACATCCCAATTATCATCCAAAAAATCAAGGCAAGTTTGGGATTTGCAGATGAACATGGTTTCTGTTTTTCTAACCTCCTCATCGTGGAAGAAATCTATAAAGACATGTAATGGCATAAATAGACTGACTCGTACTTGCCTGCTTGCAATGTTTGGTCGCAAACACTTCAAAATTTCCTGATGAAGCTTGAGTTTAAAACACTCAGAGGTTTCTAAAGTTGGAACTGGCCACTTTGGGGAATCTTTTTGGGGAAGAGGGAAAGGTTTCAAAGTGCCAAATCCATGGACAGAGCAAGGGGCGTTGTAAAAGTAGTCGTAAAAGAAAACTCCCCTCTCTGCAAGAGCTCTTCTTGCACTAGTTTTGTACATAAGTTCTCCCACTGAAGCATGAAAAGCATCAAAAATACCAATTATGCACTCAATTGGTTGCCAGTCTTCTTTGTTAGAAGGATAAATATCTGCAAAAACAAAAGATATGAGAATGGTCATAAGAAATAGTCAACAAAATAACTTGAAAGATCTTTAAAAACTTTTTAGCAATATAGTAGTCACACAATTTGGTCTATGATCAGGAAACCCCAAAGGTGACTGTTGTAGTCCTAGTTCGGAGTGCATATATGCATGCTCAATGAGCACCTCTTTCACTGTCTTTCCCGTTTGAGACAAGCGAAAATCTTTCACACGTCCTTTGTAGCTGTTAATGAATTCATTTAAGATCCGTTTTCTTCTTCTTGTTTGAAGAAGAACCCAACTACCAATGGTGACTGTGGTAGACATCCAGTGACCATGGTCTAATTCAAAGTTGTTGAATAATTCCACAGATTTAACAGAGGCGGATGGTCCTCGTGGTCATCTTCCTTATTAGCTGTGAAGTGACACTACGCAAAAACGATAAAAGAAAAGAGGCTCACTAGTTTACACAAGAAGTAGTATCTTGAAAAGTGTTCATCAAAAGACGTGCCTCATTGAATGTGAGTTATGGCACATTCGGCGTTCGTCGTCCATGGCAGGAGAATAATTTGCACAAATCGCGTCGTATCTTCTTATTGAGATCTTTTTAACAGAAAAAACTTTTTTTTTGAAAACGCACAAATTTGAGATAAAAATCAAATAAATTGGAGCTACCGTTGTGGTGACTCAAACTCTATTGGTCGAACATCATTCTCTCTCTAACGCCAAAAAGTCCTTTTTTGAGTCTAAACTTTTCCTAATGTCCCCTGACATTCTTGGTAAACCGGATTCAGAACAAGACACAGTGGGAGGTGCAAATGGATAATTCAAAGCATTGATGAAGCTTATGAAAACATTAACTTCCAAAGTATTTGATAAAAATCTGGTATCTCAAGATTTGTCAAAGATGCTCCAATTAGTTCAGGGATTTCTACTCAAAGTGCCAGGCATGAACATGAAAAAGCACGTTGATGATGCAGTAGAGATGGCACTTGATGCCATATATGACCAGTGTCGTATTTTTCAAGGGTACAATCTAGATGGTTTCACTGAATGCTATATAGAGGGGATGAAGAGTTGAGGGGTAGAATATCGAATGGTTGAAGCTTTTGAAGAAGTTGTGAGCATCGAGTTTAGAGATTAGACCAAAGGCTGGCAGAAGCATATCCCACACAGTGGAACCATTTTACAGATGGATTTATTCATGGAAGCTCAAGGATTATGGAATTGAAAATGATGGATACTACTGAACAAAGCCAAGTTATCTTCAATAAAAGTTAAGGTGATCAAATGCATTTCCTTAACTATGATGAATTTTGGAAACACATTTCTGCAAGAAGCAAAGCCAAAGCAAATGCAGCTTTAGAAGTAGTAGATTCAATTTCAAAGGACCATATTTTGAGTGATCTAGTGAAGGTAGGAAATGAATTTAATGTTGAAATCAAAATTGATAACAAATTTTCAAAGATTGCTTGCATGGAAGTTACCTCCATTAGTGGTTCCAGTGAAGACATAGTCTGTGTAAGTGTTTCGCATGCTACTGACCTTGTCATGGGATGTTCTCAAGAAGTTCTTGAAGAAGATGTGCCTTTACAGGATGCTAATGGAATCTTTAACATCATGGAATCATGTGAAGCTGAATAGATCAATAGGGTTACTAAAGACGATTGCATAGATAAAGTTATTATATGCGTAATAACTGATAAAGTACTGAAGATTGTGGAGCCAACATACGATGTGCATGAGAATGCCAATGATTCTATGTCTATTACTAATAATATGTTTATAGGTACTATTATCACAAAATAAGAAGAAAAAGATGCCATAATTAATGGTTTCTTGGCTAGATCTGAGATGATTGTAACAGCATAGAAGAGCTTTCTAATGCATGTACCTCTTCAGAGAGGGTGCAAGAATAACCTTCACAACAAGTGTAGGATATGCAGAGAGTTTCTCCTTGTATGCTTTCTCATCATGAGCTGAAAGGCAAAACAAAGTGTAGCTCTATGAGAGATAAAGAAAAGTTTGAAGGCTCTACCAATCCAATGGAGAGTTCTATGGATGCAGATTTACAGGTAGAAGCTCAACATACGAGAATCCCAGTCAAGGATACCTCTGATAAAGGTACAAATTGTGAAAAGTCTCATGATGACCATGCGGTTAGAGGGGATGATGATAATAAATCATCATCGGTACTGGAAAAGGTGCACAATTTCTTCATTTATTTGGACGATACAACAACTTGGTTGGCTTTGGATGCCATTTCTAATGATGCTTATTTCAGTGATGTTTGGGATGCCAATAAAAGGGAGTTAGTATTCTTTAACGCTTGCTGGTAACGAGATAAATTTTCCAAAATTTTATGGGATGTGGGTGTTGCACTATGTTTTAGGTGATTCTCTTGTATATTGTGGGGCCCATCAATGCTATGTTCTCTCAATGGTATTTGATCCAAGAGATTCTAAGTATCTTCAATAGCAAGTTCAATACGAATGGATACTTTTGGGTATACATTGTAGTTTGTTGGACCCAGGAATAACATATCTGCACAAAAGATGTATAGTGTTGGATTGATACAGGCAAAGTATGCTCATGTGAATATTAAGTTGCTTCAATGCTTGGGCAATTCATTCTTATCCCATTTGATCCCGGAGGATACTAAAGTGCAAGTTGCAAATTCAAAGGAAATGGGTTATTTTTTTGTAGAACATTGCTTGGAACTAGGTTTTGGTTTTGGATTTATGCTATGAGGGAAAGAATTTTTGGTTTTGTGGTCAACCAGATTACATGGCTATCTTTCATTTGACTTCTCTGGACAACTGGTGAAAGTATCCTCACATCTTTTAGGTTGTTTCCATTGCCGAAACTTGAAGTTAAGGACTTAATGACCGTTGAGTGTGTAGACAAACTAAGGCATACTTGAGCTTGATGGAGTTCCCTGAATTGAGCTTGATGGTCAAGATGTGTGCACGACTAACTGGAGCATACTTGAGTTTGACAGTTTCACTGTATAGGGATTTCCATAATTGAGTGTGTTGGAGATATGGAGGATATGGACCAAATATTTTTGATGGTCAGTTACCAAATGATAAATCTAGACCATTGGTGACAGGGTTTAAACCTTATATTGCTTTGCATGTACTTACCAATTATGTGAGATTGATGGGGTCAAGATGTGTGTAGGACTAACTGGAGCATACTTGAGTTTGGCAGTGTTCACTGTATAGGGATTTCCATAATTGAGTGTGTTGGAGATATGGTGGATATTGTTACCATATACATGTGGTAGTGATGTGTGTGAACACACTAGGACCGCCGGGGCATTTTTTCCCTCTTTAGGAGGTTTTTTCCCCCGTGCATTGTATATACGCCCATCACTCTAGGGCTATCTATCTTTCCATTGCACACTAAGTAACACACTCTCTATTGTGTACCTTGAGCTTCCTTCGTCTTCTCCAAGCTGTGTGTGTTTCTCTGCAACCCTAATTCCAACAATTGGTATCAGAGCAGGTCACGTCCTCCCGGGCTTAATCGCCAGCTGCTCCAGCACACGCCTGCTCACTTTCTCCGATTTCAGTGAGCTTCGGCAAGCGTTCGCAGGTCGACAAATATTTTGGGAAAGCTCGAAGAGCTTGGTCTGCTCAGAATTTTGATTTGGGCTCATTTCGGCCTCCGTTTCCACTACGGGCAGTACTGCACAGGTTATTTCGTCATTTTGTGCAGATTTTCTGTCAGTGCCGTTTTCTGCATAACAGGTGCCTTATAGTCTTCTACGGTTTGTGCTATATAGCACAAGTTGTTCCCGCTCCATTTCTCCTATTTTCGGGCAGTTTTCACATCAGGTGCAGCATTTACCATGGCTGACAACAACACAGATGTGTTCAAGATGTTTGCTGCTGAGGACAGGTTGGATGGGGACAACTACCCTATGTGGGCTTATATGATGCAACACGTTCTTGTGTCAAAAGGTGTCTGTAACATTGTGCAGGGCATTGATGTACGTCCTGGTTCTGAAGATGTAGGCGATATTGAGGATGTTGCAGGTCTTGCTGCAAGGATTGCAGCTGTTAGAGTTGTTTTGCCTACAGCAGAACAAGCTCGTTGGGATGTTAAGGATGCGCAGGCTCATGCATTGATTGCGTTGTCTGTGAAGCGCACCATTATTCCTCACATCCGTTCAGCAAAATCTGCAAAACAGGCTTGGGATATTCTAGCAGGTCTTTATGCAAGCCGCAATGAGGCTAAAATTGCTTTGCTGCGTAAAGAGCTAGAGTCGAAGATTATGCATGAGGAAGATGATATGGACACTTTCCTTGCTAGTGTCAAGGATATCAATGAGCAACTCATTTCTGCAGGTGAAGTCATTTCTGACAGTTCCCTTGTGCAGACTATTCTTGATGCCTTACCAGATTCCTACCAGACTTTTGCTAGTACTTGGAGACTGATGACCCAAGGAAATCCTGAAGTTGTCAAGTTTGATGCATTATGCACATTGCTGTTGCAAGAGTCACTTTCTAGAAAAAACAGGACTAGGCAGCGTGCAGTTGAACAGGCTTTTATTGCTTCTCAAAGAAAGGGTGGTAACAGTAATGCAGCCACTTCTTATGGTTCTGCTGCGAGTGGCAAAAATTCTGTTCCTAATGCTTCTGCTGGCAGCACTTCGTCTGGCAATTCTGGTGATAAGGGCAAAAAGAAGATGCGTTGCCATTATTGTAAAGCCAATGATCACTTGATCAAGTCGTGTCCTAAGTTGAAGGCCAAAGAGGCTAAGAAGAAAGAGGGTGGTTCCACTGCAAATGCTGGTTCCACTACAAATGCAGCCATTGTTGAGTCTTCTGTGAAAAGAGATTGTGATGCTGATGTTGATGCAGAATGGGCTTTTAGCGCAGAGTGCACTTACAATCCTGCTGTCCATGATGCATGCTTGTCAGTTGCTGCAGATTCACATGTGTGGTATTTCGACAGTGGTGCTACAAAGCACATTACCTCACATCGTGAATTGTTTACCTCTCTCGAGTCTGTCCCTCATGGGAATTCAGTCACTTGTGCCAACAACGCCTCTTATCCAGTTCAGGGAGTTGGAAAGATTGTGCTCACTGCTGCTAATGGCAGTTCCTTCACACTTGTTGATGCACTTTATGTACCTGGGATAAAGAAGAATCTCTTGTCTGTATCCGCACTTGCTAGACTTGGACTTGTAGTCAAATTTGTGGATGACAGATGTACAGTTCATGATCTCAGTTTTGGTGATGAAATTGTTGCATCTGGGCTTTTGTGCCGTGGGCTGTATAAGCTCACTTTGTATGACAAGTGTGGACAAAATTTTGCAAATGCTGTTGCAGATTCAAGGGCTATTTCAGATGCAAAACTTTGGCATGCACGTTTTGGTCATCTGAATTTTGCCAGTTTGCTGCGTTTGCAGAAATCTGATATGGTTGCTTCTTTGCCGCCTCTTGAAGCACCTATCAAACATGTTTGTGAAGGCTGTATTCTGGGTAAAATGCAGCGTTCTAAGTTTCCAAAGGATGGTTCAGTTAGGGCCACATGCAGGTTGCAGCTTGTGCATAGTGACGTTTGTGGGCCCATGCAAACTCCGTCCTTGGGCAATTACCTGTACTTCGTGACTTTCATTGATGATTACTCCAGGCATGCATGGGTATTTCCGCTTAAAGAGAAGTCCGAAGTTTTTATGTGCTTCAAACAATTTTTGGCTATGGCTGAAAATGTCTCAAAATGTACTATGGGCACCCTCCGTTCCGATCGAGGGGGGGAGTATATGTCTCATGAATTTAATGCATTTCTGGCTAGTCGTGGGATAAAACACCAATGTACAGTGCCTTATACACCTCAGCAAAATGGTGTTGCTGAGAGGAAAAACAGGTCACTTATGGAAATGGCACGATGTATGGTCAAAAGTCAAGCTTTGCCGCATTCTTTTTGGCTTGAGGCCATCATGTGTGCCACTTATGTACTTAACAAGTGTCCTACGAAAGCTTTGCAGTCTATTACTCCATATGAAGCATGGCATGATAGAAAACCTTCTATTGAGCACATGCGTGTTTTTGGCTGTTTGGCATATGCTTTGGTGCCACAAGTGCAGCGCAGAAAATTGGATGATAAGGCTGTCAAATGTATTTTTGTTGGTTATAGTGCTGAAAGCAAAGGTTACAGGTTGTATCATCCGCAAACAAAACGTATTTTGGTTTCACGGGATGTAGTGTTTGTGGAAGATTCTGTTCAACCCTTGCTGTCATGTACTAGAGACAGTAATGTAAGCTCACAGGACATTTATGACACTTTGTTGCCTCTTTTCAGTGGTGGAAATACGAATGTAAGTTCCAATGAGGCAAATGTACAGCCTATGGGGGTTTCTGAAAATGTTTTAGAACAGCCTATTACTGATGCAGATGTACATGATGTACTTGATGAGGAAAGGGCTGAAAATGAGCAGGCTAGAGGTATGCCAAAATGGCTGGTGCACACTTTGCGTGACAGTAAATTGGATGCACCTTTATCTAGTCGTACTCGTTCAGGCTCTCGCCATGCATCTTATGCATCAGATTGTTATGCTTTGGCTGTGTCTAGTTTACATGATGTTGAGGAGCCTCTGTCTTTTGATGAAGCACAGAATTCAGAAAATTGGATTGCTGCCATGAAATCAGAATATGATGCACTTATAGAGAATGACACATGGACTTTATGTGATTTGCCTCCTGGCAAAAAGGCCATTGGTACGAAGTGGGTTTACAAGTTGAAACGCAAGCCGGATGGTGAGATCGATTGCCATAAGGCTCGACTTGTTGCAAAGGGTTATGCACAACAAAAAGGCATAGATTATGAAGAGACTTTTGCTCCCACTTGTCGTATGACTACTGTGCGTTTTCTATGTGCATTGGCAGCTCATTTTGGTTGGGATGTACATCAATCAGACATTGTTACTGCTTTCTTGAATGGTGACATATTTGAGGAAGTTTATGTAACGCAGCCTCGCGGTTTTGTCATAAAAGGACAAGAGGACAAAGTGTGCAAATGTAAGAAGGCTTTGTATGGGTTGAAGCAATCTCCTCGTGCTTGGTATGAGAAAGCTGACACTCATTTGGTTAAACGAGGCTTTCGTAACAGTCCAACAGAAAGCACATTGTATGTAAAGCGTGAGGATGATGTATTTCTCATTGTGGTTCTTTATGTTGATGATTTGCTGATCACTGGACCAAATGAGAGACATATTGCTGAATTTAAGGCTGATTTGAATGCTACTTTCAAGATGAAAGATTTGGGGCTGTTGCATCATTACTTGGGTATACAGTTTAAGCAGTGTGATGGTGGTATTGCCTTGTGTCAGAAAAGTTACATAGAGACATTGCTATGTAAGTTTGGACTTGAGGATTGCAAACCTATTGCCACTCCCATGGAAACAGGTTTGAAGTTGAGTCTACATGATGCTGGCGATCCTGCTGATGTCACTCTTTACCAAACTGCTGTTGGCTGCCTCATTTATGTATGCAACACGAGGCCAGATATTCAGTTTGCAGTCTCGCAGGTCAGCAGATTTATGCATAGCCCAGGGTCTAAGCATTGGCAGGCTGTCAAGAGGATTTTCCGCTACCTTAGTGGCACTTTACATCTTGGCTTGTTTTATCCCAAGGGGGGATCATTGCCGCCAGACTTACATGCTTTTTCGGACTCAGATTGGGCTGGTTGTTTTGACACGCGAGTGTCCACAAGTGGTTTTTGTTTCATGCTTGGCAGTTCATGTATATCATGGTTGAGCAAGAAGCAACCTACTGTGGCCACTTCGAGTTGTGAGGCTGAGTACAGGGCAGTCTTCACAGCTACGGTTGAGTGTGTATGGCTCAGACGCCTTATGGCTGACTTGGGTGTTGGATAGGACACTGCCAACACTATCTACACTGACAGTCAGAGCGCATTGGCAGTTGCGAGGAACCCAGTTTTTCATGCTCGCACAAAGCACATTGAGGTGCATTACCACTATGTCAGGGAGAGGCTCTCAGCAGGAGAGATCAGCTTGGCTTATGTGCCAACACAGGACAACCTTGCAGATCTTTTCACAAAGGCATTGTCTCGTGAGAAGCTTGAAGCTTACCGCAAAGCTTTGGGCTTACTCCCCTTTGTGGACTGATCCTGTCCTCAGGGCATGGCACTTCCCTTTACTCATGTGCCAGCTCTCGTTCACCGCATCACTCCAGGGGGGATTTGTTACCATATACATGTGGTAGTGATGTGTGTGAACACACTAGGACCGCCGGGGCATTTTTTCCCTCTTTAGGAGGTTTTTTCCCCCGTGCATTGTATATACGCCCATCACTCTAGGGCTATCTATCTTTCCATTGCACACTAAGTAACACACTCTCTATTGTGTACCTTGAGCTTCCTTCGTCTTCTCCAAGCTGTGTGTGTTTCTCTGCAACCCTAATTCCAACAGATATGGACCAAATATTTTTGATGGTCCGTTACCAAATGATAAATCTAGACCATTGGTGACGGGGTTTAAACCTTATATTGTTTTGCATGTACTTACCAATTATGTGAGCTTGATGGCAAAGAGACTAAGGTGCTTATAATAGATGTAAATGGAAGACTGGTTGGCACAAACCAGAGGCTGTGCAGGTTCAGAGGGGGTGGATGTCATGACGGTGTGCGTCCATAGCAAGAAGCTCAAAGAAGATACCACTTTCTTGGTGCTCTCAACTTTAGACAAATTGTGGGAAGTTGTTACTGGACTACCCCAATTGATATGTATGTCATATGCAGAGTACTCATGCCAAATATGGTGTACTTTAGAGGGTAGTAAGTGCTTGAGGAGCTATCGGTCGTAGGATTATGCCCCATATGGTGGTGGCAAGAAGCAACAAGATGTGTTTTTCTTGGAAATGTTTGGTTATTATGTATGTCAAATGTGGTGTCCTTACGAAATCACATAAATTTTTTGATGATCTTTCAATTGAAAAGGTTGTCTCTTGGAGCATATTGGTTGCGAAGAAAATACCCAACATGGCAGTGGAAAGCTATGTTGGTGATGCTTTAGCCGACATGTAAACATATCTGGTGTCCACTGAGGGCTTGGCCACCCATAAGCATCAAGAGTCGCACGTGTTTAAATCCCCAAAGGCCACCCAAAAGGGAGCTAGCCACCCACTATGTAGAGTTGGCGACCCATCGAATAAAATAGGGCATATGGGTGTGAAGGAAAGGAAGAAAAGCATGGAGGAGGGCATCGACCAGCGAGGGTGCAGAGGAGAAGAGAAGTGCTCGTAGCAGCTTGAGCGATGCTCGAGCATGAAAAAACATTTGTCGAGCAAGCCATGGTGCTCCTATTTGGCATCATTGGCGGCCGATTTGGCAGAGCTCCACCACCGGCGTGCTACATGAATAGACCCGTTTCCATAATGACGGTGCCGTCATTGTTAAAACGAGGGAGGGGCTATTTAAAGAAAAGGTTTTTTTTGGCATGAAAGGAGAGGTAAGTCAGTCGTTAAGAAGGAAAGAGAAAGGAAATGATATGAAGTCGAAGGAGGGGAGCTGAATGGCAAGGAATATAGCTCACCTTCCCTCTCTAGACTGAGCTAGCCTTCTCTCTTTCTGTAGACTCAATGAATCAAGCAAATAGAAGAGGAGGAATGGAAACATAAAGGGTATGAGAAGAGGAGTGTGGAGGAATAAAGAGGGAGAGACTAACTCTTGAGAGCTTTGAGAAGAGATAGAGCAAGACAAAAGGAAAGTAGAGGAGAACAAAGGGAGCAATCACGCTCGTTGAAAGAGAACTCAAACTCTTGCAGCTCAATTACCCATTTCTTCACCACATTTGACATGTTAGTACCATTAATTAACTGTGGTAAAAAGGCATAACTCGTCAAGAAAACAAAAGGCCGTGGTAGCAAGTAATGACGAAATCGTCGACAAGCAAATATTACACTGGCCATCACTAGCTCTACTTCCGAGAATTTTCTCTCCGCTACCAACTTCACTCCGCTTGCACAATACACTGGCCTCATATAATGGCTGCCCTTCCCCTTTTGCAATAGCATGGCTCCAATGGCATCATCCCCTACTGAGGGATTTACCTAAAAAACTTTCTCCCAATCAAGAGCCTGCATCAATCCCCTTAACACCTCTTGAAACACTTCTTCACACTTGTCATTCCATTGCAATGGATCATGCTTTGCCACTTGTTATAATGGATAAAGAATCTGAGAAGACAATGGAATAAACCTTGCCATGTACTTCACTTTGTGTATAAAGGTTGCCAATTTCTTCGTACTCGTAGGTGATGGAAGAAGAATAATAGACTTAACCTTGTCTCGATCAGCCTCAATGCCATTTTCTGACACCATGTGGCCCAATAACTTCACCCTTGGCTATACTAGATGACATTTCTTTGGATTTAGTTGTCCTCACATTCATCATATCGAGCCAATACCATCTGCAGCTTCTCATGGTGTTCAGCCCTACTGCTATAAACACAGAAGTCATCCATAAAAGCTTTAACACAACTACCAATGAATGGTTCCAGCACCCAATTTGCTCTCTCTTGATAGAAGGAAGGTCCATTTGAAAACCCAAATGGCAATACTGTGTAGCAATAGCAGTCCCATGGCGTAATAAAAGTGGTCTTTGTGCGGTCTTTAAGAGCAATCTTCAATTGAAAATAGCCTGAAAAACCATCACACACACTGTACCTCTCATAACGTGCCACTGAATCCAAGATCTGATCGATGAATGGAAGAGGATATGGGTTCTTCTTAGTGGATGCGTTTAAGGGTTTAAAATCTACACAAATTCTCCACTTTCCATCCTTCTTTGGACTGACTACAATTGGACTCACCCATTCTGTGGTCTCCACAGGGACTATGAACCCTGCCTTCAATAACTTGTCCACCTCTTCTCGCAAGGCTTCCATTTGCTCTTGACCCATCCTTCTTAGCCTTTGGCGCACTAGCTTAGCACCTTCTTTCAACTCTATATGCATCTCTTCGCCCTTGAACCCTCTGATCTCTTCATATGAAGTAATGAACAAATCAAGAAAACTAGCGAGCATGTGTAAATATATATCCTTCTCCATAGTTGAGAGGTCTCCACTGATCATTTGTGTCATCAATTCTTGCTTCTTTGACAACTCAACCTTGGTTTGCATCAGCCCTTCAATCACTTCATAAGGCCCTTCACTTTCATCTTCAACCTCATTCGCAAATGCAACTAAACCAAACTCTTGGATTTCTTTGTCCATCAAAAGAAATGCAACATCAGCATCCTCATCACTGCTGGTAGTGCTATCACTGTCCTCATCTATCACCATGGAAGAGTCTTCATCACTAGACTCATCCTCATCTTCATAAAGCTGCTCTAACCGTTTCCTTGTGTCCATATTATAAAGCTTCTTGGTACCTGTCTTTCCATAAAGGCGAATCGTACCATGTCGCCAATCTTGAACAGCTCCCACTGCACGTAAGCATGGTCTGCCCAGTATAATAGGATATGCTCCCAACCCTACTGGCATCACATGAAAACCAACCACTGCCTTTGCATCATATGCCTCCACTTCTAAGCTCTTTACAACACCCAAGCATTTTACTTTTTGATGGTTTTCCAATGTGATCCGAAAACCTGACACCCCAACCATTGTGAGACCCATCTTCTCAACGCATGAGTGTGTTATGACGCATATTTGGGCTCCGCCATCCACATAACCTTGTCCCAAATTTTTCCTTTTATGCCACACATCTACTATTGGACAAATGTCTGGTAGCTCATCCATTGCCAACACCTTTATTGAACCTCTCTGTGGCTCTTTCTCCATTGGGTTAACCATCCTCTTCCACTATCGCTTTAGCTTAGGCACCATCTCTATAAGCTGCCCAAAAGTAACATCTGCCTTCCTGCTCGTCAGATCCTCCTTCAAGTCATAGCTTAATTGCCCATCCCCTAGTGGAAAATCTGAAACATGAAACTTTCGACGAGCTCTCCTTTTCCTCTTGGCCTTGACATCCTCGCCTTCATGTCTCTTTCCTTTCTTCTTACTAGGACCTGGGGCACTTCTTCCTTCCTTACCCTCTGTGGTCCTCTTCCCAATAGGCATCACTAATGTATCCTCTAGCTTTGATGCCTTCTCCAAGGTGACTACACTTAGCACTTTTGTCTTTCCCTTTTCCTCCTGGGTCAGTCCACTGGTTTCTTCGTCTCCCTTAATTTCGATGCCATAATCATTTGACCTAGTTAGCACCTGTCTTGGCAATGGATACATGTCTCCCCCCATCCTTGGTGGCTTATCACATTGCGGGCTGATGTGACCCAACTCTCCACAATTATAACATGTGGGTATCTGCCTCCAAAACCTACCATTGCTTTGTCCAACACCATTCCTAGGCCTTTCTTCACCTCCTGGCTGATTTGCAAACCTTCCTCGACCTCGATTATTTCCCACTTGACCTAGCATGTTTAGGCTGAGATTCTTCATCAAATCTACCACTTGCCTCATGTCTTGCCTTAGCCCATCATCTTGCACCGATGTAGTGACCACTGCTGGCATAACCTGAGTAGTAACAAGAACCACTGGTTCATGATGAGCCCCTGACATGCGACCTTGTAAAGACTCTATAGGCTGAAATTCAGACCTCATGGGCAAAGACTCCACCCCTAACTGGCTCATTTTCCTCAACTTCCACTCTTTGTTCCTTGATAACTCTAGTGCATCTTCATATGTCCTAGGCTTCTTTAGCTCCACTCTCCAACGTATATTCTCCCAAAGACCAGCCAAGAACCTGTCCTTCTTCATCATGTCAGGCGGGGGTACCTGTGGTGCTAAGGCCTTGCACATTCGCTCCCATGCCAATGAAAACTTATGTATGTACGCATCTACTGGCTCACCTTCCTTTTGCACAAAAGCCTGTACTTCTTGCCACACTTTGTCAGGATCTTCTATCTTTACAAACTCCACCTCCAACGCATGTCGTAGATTGTCCCAACTCAACCTTACAGGTGGATCAGCCACACGCAACTCCTCTTCAAATGCTTTAGACCAAACTCGTGCATCACCCTTCAAACAAATTTGGAGAAGGCGTAACATCTGCGCAGGGTCATGAATCTGGTTGCTAATGCAGGCAACCTCCATCTTTTCCAAAAATTCTTCCACATCTTCATCACTTCTTCCATGAAACTCCGGATAAGAGAAAGCCATGGCTACCCAAGTGTCAATGCTTTGAGAACCCCTTTGAACACACGAGCAAGAACCCAAAACTTTTGACTACCCAATCCCCAGAAACTTTAATGGAGCTCAACTTTAGATAAGGACAAACACATGCACATCAAATGAGTTTTCATAGTTAATCATCGGAATGACAATAGGCAAAGGACATTCCAAGATCTCTCGTAATCTTCTTGGCCCAAACATAAAGACTATGCGCTGCTGGTGATAGCCGTTTTTCGGCTCTCCGTAATTGCCATAGTAAGCTACCTCACCCTACCAAATTCACCCAAATACTATGGCTATCCCTACCATTTCACTGTACATAGGCGTGTGTAAGTTAGGGGGCTTTTCCCATATCTTCTTAAAATCCTCAGCTAGCTAGTCACTAGGCTAGTTGAGTCAAAAAATAAAAAAAATAAAAAATATTATGGCCCATTTGTGTGTAAATATTGCATTATATGTATGGCCTAAATATAGAGATTTTTATAATTATTCTGGTATTTTATTTAAATATTTATACTTAGGTGTGTGTTTTATTAAACCTGTGTATGCCTTCTTTCATCCTCTTACACCATAAGTTTATTTTTTGCCAATATGTACATACTCTAACCTTATATTTTTCCTTTATACAAATCACTCCTACATTTTCACCCTCACCCTCGTGAAAACAAAAAATTGATTTCTACTCATTGGTCACGTTTATTATATTATTTACTTGCATACCTTTCCCTCTTTCACCCAAAATAATTCAAAGAGGGACCATATCATATGATTCGAATATCTTTCCATATCCATAACTCCTCCATATTTTTATTATTATTTTTACTCATTATTCTAACACCATGTGCTCATTGAGCTAAAGTCCATGAATAGTCCATACACTAGTCCCACCATGTATATATTTCTTTATTCACCAATAATCCTCCTCCATGCATGGGTCAAGGGCAACTTGGATGCTTTGTATTATAATATGACAAAGGAGGGGCTCACTCTTGGATGCATTGTACAAATTCAACAAAGGAGGGGGCCAATAAAAGACTTTTGCAGGCATAAAAAACAGGCTTTTTGGTGAGAATTTTGGCACCTATCTCCACTCCGAATTTGAAACGGTGGTCAATAGAGAAAATGGAGCCCACGCTCTGAATAATCACCTCAAATTTTTTCATGATTTTTGGAGCTACCAGCGGTGAGCTATGATTTTTTGTGTGGATCCCAGTCTGCACACTTTTCTCACAAGTAGCCCTTAGTCTTCTCTCACCCTTCCACACACCTACTCACTCTTACACATCCCTCCCTCTCCTTCCCTCACTCAAACCTGCAATTTCCATGGCTTCTCCCATCCTCTTCACCATTACCCTTCTCTCTCATCCCTATAGTTCTTTTATGAACCTCTACATACATACACCCTCTCCATGTCTCTCTCTATTGCTTCTATGTTACAATTTCATTTACCTCTCCTAAAAATATCTAAAATTCAGCATCTTAACCATGATAACTTCTGCAAATTGAGGATTTTTCATCAACAAATCCTCTTTTCATCGTGGTGGTCAACCGTGGCGGCGGCGTAAAGAAGCGAAGAAGAAGAAGAAGACCAGCGGTCATTTTTTCCACAATCTACACAAGGGTGAGTTCAAGCTTCTTCAAAGCTTCACCATCTCAATGATTCTCTTTTAATTCACCCCTCTTCTTCTTGCAAAACAACCTCCAATATCTCACATAGCACCCCAACACTCTATGCGTGAGGAGAGACTTAGGTGTAGCAACCACTTGTGAGCTTCACTCTTGGTGTGAGAGAAGCCTTCAAGCTACACATTGCAAGTGAGAGAGCGTGAGTTCCACAAACCTCAAAACCACTATTGTATATGCTCCTTCATCATCAATAAATTGAGGTTTGGTGCATCAAAGGCGTGATTCGACGTTCAAATCTTCGTCCTTCCATTTGTGCAATACGGTTTGGTGAATTCAAGGTGACTTGTATATTTGAGTTTTTATCGGTTGATCTTGATTTTAGAAAATGTTTTAGTGTGTTTTTCATTGCCAGTTTTGTGTCCATTGTAAGAGGGTATTGTGGTGAGAGGTCTCCCACACCCTAAGACTGTGTGTGTGTGTGTGTGTGTGTGTGTTTTGGCAATGTTTTAGCAATCACTAAGCATTGAGTGAGTTTATACAAGTTCTACGATAGCATCATAACGAAACATCTCAAAGTATTATGCAAGATCCTTTTCTCTCTCTCTTCCCTTTGCTCTAGCTCTCTCTGGTCCATTTCATGTGTGTCTTGGTGTGAGGTTGCTTGTGTGTGTTGTGTGGTGCATCTTCTTGGTTGTGCCAAAATCTCTCTTGCATCCTAGTTCGCATACCATAACTAGGTGGTGCCCCTATCTTGTTTGGGTTTGGCTGTGGGTTTGTTGTTGTGTTGTGCTTGTGGTTGCCCCAGCCCCAATTGAGCAGCACGGGAGCCTTGAGGGGTGTTTAAAGGTCGCCTCTCTTGTTGCCCGCCCGGGACCGCCTCACTGGAAAAAAATCTTCCTGGACACATGAACATTTATATGGATTCTTTGAGTTAAATGAAATGGAGTGAATTGAGGGCCATTTTGATCATCCATTAAAGCCAACCATGAAGCTCCCAAGAAGGCACACCTGACTTAACCTCTGATTTTGCCAAAATTTTAGCAGCATAACAACATAAATGGCTCAAAAGACCCAAAAACCAGCCATCATAACTTGGGAAAATTTCGACAGAGTTTCCCCAGAAGTAGAGCAGTAAGAACCCAAAATATAGACTGTATGTGTAAGCATAGACTGCCAACAATAGAACTCGAGCATCAAGTAAGAATCACTAGTACATAGCCTATGGCGAGGTCACAAAAAGGGTGCTCTAGCTACCTGTATCACCGAAAGGATCTCCACATTTGAGAATCCCCCTGTACTTGTGTGAATCACCTGTACCTGTACCTGTACCTGTACCTGTCCCTGTAACCTGTAACCTGTAACCTGTAACCTGTAGTTTGCAACCTGTAATCCTGAATCTCGAAGCTTGAAGCTCGAAGCAGAAGGTACTAGAAGAAGATCCTCCGTGGGGGCGCCAAAAGAATGTGAGCGGGATGAAAACACACACAGCGCCTCTATAACGACCCGACACACACTCTTGGAATGATACACACACACACTATGGGGCACCACTCGGCTTACACAACACACCTGGCCGAGACAGGGAACACACCTCTGTAGTGAGAGGAGAGAGACTATCCAGTTGCCCACTCCACACACACACACACACACACACACACACACCCAAAAAACTCAGCTCAAAAAAGGAGAATTTATGATGTTTAGATACAATTGAGCTTGGGCCAACACCAATGGGGCAAATAGCTCATACAATATGGGTAAAAGATACCAGATACAATCACAAATTGGAGCAGAAGCTTCGCTAATAGGAGAAACTTACACAGCCAAACAGTAGAAAAAGAGTGAGGAATTTGGAAAAATGGATAGCACCATCGCATCCGGAATGGCCCAAAACCCTAGTCTACAATGTCAAAGTGCTCAAATCCGACCTCGGATGAGCAGTTTACGGCCAAAACAGGCTCCGAAAACCCCAAAAACACACCTGCGGCTGTTCCTCCTCTCTTCTCCACGTTTTTTCTGATCTTCTCTCTTGTTTTTCAGTTTCCACACTTAGATTTTTTAGTTGGGCACCCTTGGCCGTTTAGATGACCTCAAACCGACCCCGAACAGGCCAAAAACTGTTCTCGCAGTGCATAGTTGTCACCCTGCTGCATCCATGCGCACACCTGGCACTCATTTATTTTCAATAATGCGTCTCGCAACCACGTGAAGTGGCCCCAAAAAGTGGTCCAAATGATGACCTTTGTGCATAACTCTCACAAGAAAACACCACTTTGTGTCCGTATTCATCCACGTGCAAATATTGACCCCGTTCGGCCTCCTGACGCCACTCGATGCCATCTGACGCACCTGCTTACCTCATGTCGTCGGCCCGCGGATAGATTCCTCGAGAAGTTTACACGCTACCAACTCCTCCTTATTGTAGGAAAAACACACTAGTACTGATAATAGTGAAAATCGCTGCACTATGTACACCCTGTCCTACCTGTACACACGTGGGCCCCACGTAACCACCTAGCTATGGAAATTGGGTAATCCTTTATTCGATGCACCATGCATGTGTATGTACATATGCGCAATCCCTTGCTCAAAAAAACTCCTGACAATGGTATTTCTCATGAAGTGCTATTTCAGTCTAAAGATGGCACAAAATGGTTCAGTTGCAGAACACCTAAATGACTTTAGCACCAACATAAGTCAACTTCAATCGGTTGATGATGAAGTGTGAGCTCTCCTTATACTATCGTCTCTACCAAATAGTTGAGATAGCCTTGTGATGGCTGTAAGTAATTCTATCTCTGGCACAAATACTCTTTAGTTTGATGATGTTGTGGGTGTTCTCCTAAGCGAGGAAATGCAAAGGAGAAGCACATGTGAAATATGAAGTGCTATACTGTCAGTGAAAACAAGAGGAATTCCTAAGGAGAGGTTCAAAAACCAAAAGGGTCGTGATCGCTCAAGGTGGAGCAAGTCAAGCACAAAGTCAGTTCTTGAATGTTGGGATGCAACAAGAAGGGCCATATCAAGAAGGACTGATGGTCTAAGAAAAAGGAGTTGGAGTCTCAAGACAACAAACCAACATCAGAGGCCAATGTGGTAAGTAAAGTAGAGCAAGATGCTCTATTTCTCTCATTAGACAATGTGTCTAATTCTTAGATAGTAGATTCCGGTGCTTCATTCCATGCGACACTACACAAAGCAACATTTTGAAGATTACACCAAAGGTAATTTTGTGTATGTATACTTAGGAGATGATGAAGCTTGTGAAATTGTCAGCAAAGGTACAATTTGTGTCAAAACTGCTAATGGAAATGAATGGAAGCTTAAAGATGTTAGGCATGTTCCTTCTCTTCGCAAGAATTTGATATCTATAGGACAATTGGATGATGAAGGTCACAACATTGCATTCGAAAACAAGCGGTGGAAGATCTCAAAGGGATATTTGGTCGTTGCAAAGGAGAAAAGGTTGGTAAACTTTACTTGTGTACTATTAACTTGCAATCTTCAGCTTGTGTAGCAACTACAGAAGTCGACAGTGCAGCGTTGGGCATATGAGTGACAATGGAATGTAAATCCTTCAAACAAAGAAGCTTCTACCAGGTTTGAAAGAAGTGGACTTAGAGTTCTGTGAAGATTGTGTTTATGGTAAACAAAAGAGGATAAAATTTCAAAAATCACGAAATGAAACAAAAAATAAAAAACTTGAGTTGGTTCATTCTAACGTTTGGGGTCCTGCAAGTACACCATCACTTGGTGTCTCATTCTACTATGTAACATGCATAGACGATGCTACTAGGAAAACACGGGTTTATGTAATGAAGAATAGATCCTATGTGTTTTTTATATTTCAAAGGTGGAAAGCCTTTGTGGAGAATGAAGTATGCACCAAGGTGAAATGCCTCAGATCTGATAATGGAGGCGAATATTGCAGCCAAGCTTTTGAAATATTTTGTGCTAGCAATGGCATTCGGAGAAAAATGACAACCCCAAGGACACCTCAAAAAAATGGTATTTTGGAAAGGATGAAGAGGACAATCATGGAGTGAGCACGAAGCATGCGGCTACATGTAGGTGTGTCGCTTGAGCTTTGGGCGAAAGCAGTAAGTATCTCTGTGTATTTGATCAACTGGTCATGCTCAATGGAATTGGATGGGGGAGTTCCAGAGAAGGCATGGACATGTAAACCAATGAATTATTCATTTCGCAAAGTGTTTGGGTATGAGGCTTTCATGCACATAGATAGAAGCCTAAGATCAAAGCTAGATCCAAAGTCCAAAAAGTGTTTCTTCATTGGCGATGGAGAAGGTGACTTTGGGTATCGCCTTGGGAATCTTGAAGATGGTAAAGTAGGGATGTAGTTTTCAATGAACAAAATATGTACAAAGATAATGAAGAGCCTCAACCTATTCCCCAAAGATCTAAAAGAGAAAGTAGACCTCTAGAAAGGTTTATTCCTTCCTTCAACCATCTCTTGATCTCAGATTCTAGAGAGTTGGAATCATACGAGGAAGCTATGCAACAGGAATCCAAAGAAGAATGGATAAAGAACATGCCAGTGGAGATGGACTCATTACATCGCAACCAAACATGGGAGTTGGTTGAGTTTCCTAAAGGTAAGCGGACACTTTCGAACAAATGTGTGTATAAACTGAAGGAAGATGAAGGTGGGAAGAAAAGGTACAAGTCTAGGCTTGTGGTAAAAGGGTTTTCTCAAAAGAAAGATATTGACTTCAATGAAATATTTTCTCCTGTTGTAAAAATGAACTCAATTAGGCTTGTCTTAAGCCTTGTGGCTACTCATGATTGGAATCGTGAGCAAATGGATGTAAATACGGAATTCCCTCATGGTGACTCAGAGGAGGAAATTTACATGCTTCAAACAAAGGGATATGAAGTAAGGGGTAAGGAGAAAATGGTTTGGAGATTAAAGAAGAGCTTGTATGGTTTAAAGCAAGCATAAAGACAATGGTACTTGAAGTTTGATTGATGGATGCTGGATCATGGATTCAGAAGATGCAACTCAGATCATTTCGTCTCCACAAAGAATTTGGGAGATGGGAAGTTGTATGTTGATGACATGCTCATTGCAAGTGCTAACATGCAGGACATTAAAGACCTAAAAGAGGAGTTATCTAAATCTTTTTCAATGAAAGATCTAGGTGCTGCAAAGAGGATACTTGGTATCAAGATATCAAGGGACAGGATGAAGAAGACAATAAAGCTATCTCGAGAGGATTACATCAAGAGATTTGTTATTTTTCTCCAAGGGATTTTTGATGTAGATATGACAGATGACAAAGATAATTGAAGGAGCATTACTGGCTATGTCTTCATGGTTGGAGGCACAACAGTAAGCTGGGCTTCAAAGCTGCAGAAAGTGGTCTCACTTTCTACCACGGAAGAAGAGTATCTACAATGATGGAGGCAAGCAAAGAAATTATGTGGCTTCACGGATTCTTAGAAGAGCTTGGATTCAAACAAGACAATTGTGTCTTGTATAGTGATAGCCAAAGCGCTATCCATCTTGCAAAGAACTCATCCTTTCATGCAAGGACAAAGCACATCGAGGTGAGATATCACTTCATATGCACTCTTTTGGAAGAGGGACAACTAAAGCTAGGAAAGGTTCATACACGTGAAAATCCTGCAGACATGTTTACAAAGGTGGTCAACAAGGAGAAAATGAGCTTCTGCTCATCTTCAATCGGCATTCAAGGATAAGAAGCGAGGATGGAAAGGAGTCCTGGTGTTGGTGTGGAGATCAGTCTTCAAGTGGGAGATTGTTAAGTATGGAGCATGATTTACCTCTTGTAATATCCTGTATTAAAAACACACATTTGTAAGGCCCCCGTTATGAGGTGAAGCCATCGCGCGTGAAAAAAAATCACTCGCCGAAAACCAAAATTTTTACGCTGGAATATTCCTTTTCATCATAATATTATGGCCAGACGGTAACCAAAAATTGATCGAAAAACGGCTGGTTGTTTGGCCGGTAGTTAATGGCTGGTGGTCGATTTCAAAGGTGGACTTGTCTTCTCAAGGGTGGCCATACATGGGCGAATTGGAGGGTCCAATTTGGACTTGTCAACACAAGGGCGGCTACACACGGTTGCCTCTCATGAGAGAGGGCAGCCCTTTTGGCCTTTAAAAAGAGGCCTCCTCTACATACAAAAATGGATTGTGAAGCATTGTGTTGCATTGTGAAGTTGATGTGAGGCGGTGAGAGTGAAGCAAGGTGGGAGCTCCAAAAGGGTATAATCCCTTTGTAATCTACTTCTTGTTTTGAAGCACTAAAGCCATTGAGTGGCTGCTTTCCCGTGGATGTAGCACACATTGGGTGAACGACGTATATCGTGTGGGCTCTCTCTCTCTCTCTCTCTTTCTTTCTCTCTACTCTATAATCTCTCATGTGTGAAAATTACCTCTCTCTATTAAGTAAACTACTCATTCATCTACTTAGCTATGTCCTATTTCCTAACATGTTGGGCTACAAGATAGTGGTTCCTCCTCAACCGCAGAGTCCGAGAGAGGCTGTTCATGAGGAGAACCATGGGAATTGAGGTGTAGCTATTGCGCCACAGAATTGGGTGCAAACTATCCAATATCTTTCAAGCAGATGCAAGAGTTGAAGCTAAGCATGATGGATAGAGGGCAACCAATAGAAGCAAGAGGGAGGGTGAGGCCATTTCCGGGTAGATGCTACAACTGTGGAGAAGAGGGTGATTATGCGCTTGATTGTCCCCAGTCACTGAGAGAGAGGTGGTATATACACTTTGTTTGATAGAGTAACTTCAATGGCCAGAGGGAGCAGACAATTGAGAGTCTAGTGCAGGCAATTCTGCCAAATGAAGGTGAAATCCCTAGGGTGAATATAATCGGGGTGGACAAGCAAGATGTTGAAGTTTTGGCCAATAAAAGGGCAAGAGTTGAGAGGAAAAACATAGACTAAGTGGGAAGCCAAAATTGGCAAGGGAAAAGAGAAAGTATATGAATGCAGAGAGAAATCGAAGACTAGAAAAAGGAGAAGACGCTATAAGATCAAGCAAGAGGATTTTTAATTGGGACATGGCTACTTTGAGTATGGCTTGGTAAGTGATGTGCATAGTAAAAAGAAAACATTCTAAGGATTTTAATTGGGACATGGCTACTTTGAGTATGGCTCGGTAAGTGATGTGCATAGTAAAAAGCATTAGGAAATTTCAGAGGTCATTTGGAGGGCCATATGAAGAGAGAGAAAAATAGAGCGCGTCCAATGAGCACGAAGGCTACGTTACGTAGGAAAGTACGTGGAAAGACTCAAAAAATAGTAAAATAGCATAAAACTTTCACGAATCTAGGATTGTAGCATCGTAATTTCCTTCCTTTTACCGAGCTTTTAGGTGCTTGCATGTGGTCCCACTTCTGATATTCTCTTATGGTCATTAACGTACTAGAGGGTGACCATTAACCCCGCACAAGATATTGGAATTCTAAAACACTTTCCCTCCATTAGAATGCTTTGAAAGTGAATCTCCCTCCACTAAAGCTTTTCTCTGAGAGCTATGGCTTCCACGTCTTCTCGCCCAAGAAGCTCCAGGTGTTTACTATCTCTCACACCAACAACCAACAGCTGCACTTTGCCTAGAAGGCCAAGTAGTAGCATATCCTCAATTACAATATCAACTTCAATAAGTGCAGAGAACCAATGGGTTGGAAAAAGGATAAACAAAGGTTCATGGGTCCTCATGCAACCAAGAAGACCCAAGAGGTCTAGTGGTATCAACGTTTACCTCTCAGCATGGAAGGCCAGAGTGTTGGATTTCAAAGTTGAAATCGGCAAAAGATCTGTAAAGGAATTTCTTGTTCAGCATGTGTTTACCCATCCAGAGGTGATAGCAAACGGTGGAAATGTATCAGATATACATCAACCACGTTGCAATTGTAAGTACTCTTGACATGTGAACTTACTGATACTCTCATTATAACTTTTCTTATATATTTTGCAATGTTTCTCCCGCTTGTTATAAGCAATGTCTCCATTCTTCACAGCTCAATTACATTAGATTTGTCATTTTTACTTATTGATACTCTTAGTTTAACTCTTCTTATATATATTGCAGATGTTTATCCCTCTTCTTATGAGCAATGGGAGCCTGTGGAGTGCATAATAGGCCTCTTCCATGTTGTTCATGCCCACATTGGTTCTCTATAGTATTCAGGGAGGAGCAGCAAAAGACTGGCTGATGAGGGAATATTTTTTTATGACCACTTCTACCAACTCAGCTCAAGGAATAAGAATGGCATGTTGGTGAAAGTGCCTCTACCAACCGATTGGAACACTATGGACTGGCCAGTTCCGGAGGAAACAATGGTGGAGGCAATGCAAAGTAAGCTCTACAAGGATATACAGAGGTCTCTACGTAGCTCTATTCCCACCAAACTGGTTAGAATTGCAAACTTTTGTCCTGTTGCACTCTTCATAGAGTTGTTTCATAGCTACAACATCCGTGTTACGAAAACTATGTTCATGTGCAAGTCATTTCAGCAGTCATCCTGTGACAAACTTCTTGACAGAGGATGGTATGTAAAGGAAGAGATTAGTTTACGGTGCGAGTTCGTGCTTGATACTCTAGTTGTCAAGTACATGATTGCAAGCCAATCACTGTTACTCTCGTTTTGGTATATGAGATCACAAATGCTCAATGGTAAGTATATTCCTATGGACCAGGTTTCTGCAGGTTTGGAAGATAATCCTGTTGTGGATGTGGAAGTGATTGATAAAGAGCATGGCCTACTGTTGGTGGTTACAATAAGGGAGCTATGCAGTCTTCAGCATTTGCGGCATGACATAATTGAAGAGTCAATGGACAGGGACCTATCAGATTTTTCCTTTTTCCTAGCTGGCCGTAAGGTGATGCGGCGAAGGGAAAAAGATATTTTGTTCAAAGAGTTGGATGGTCGGGTTGAAGTAGTGTCAATGTAACAGATATTCTTGTGAACCCAAGTGTATACAAATGACTTTCAATACATGAAGTTTATTGAGCTCATTTGTCAATTGTGCCTTGTGAAAAAGTGTGCTTGAAATACATTTCTTTACCATGTCAAATCTCTCTCTCTCTCTCTCTCTCTCTCTCTCTCTCTCTCTCTCTCTCTCTCTCAATGTTAGACAAGACAAAGACATGATAGAAGAGTCATCTTAATTCATTAGAAAGTACAAACTCGTCCGTGAACAATGGACTGAGATACAATTTCTGTAAGTATGGAATCAGAATGTCTTCAAGGTAAAAATCGAAGAATGCCCCTCGAAAGAAGGTGGTGAGATAGTTGTTCCCGGCGGATTTAGTTCTCCCTTTTTAGGAGTATCATCAATCAGTAGTGTATTAGTTGCATCAAAGGGTACACCGATTTGGCTAAACGGTTTGTACAAAAGAGGTAAGTGTGGTTTTTTAGGGTGGTAGTGGCCCTCAATGGTAACACATTTTCTTTGATCATACAAAAAGGCAAAATCTGACGTGTGAGCGTCTCATACACTGCAAACTATTGTAACTAGTGGCGACAAGTTTTGCCTTTGCATTGAAGACCATATGGAAACTCCGAAGCGCGGAAGAAGAAACTGAATAAATTCCTTGGTTCTTGGACAAACCACGACTCGACAAGTTCCCATCCGAAACGTTTGCAAATCCTCAAAGGGTTTTGTGTCACCGAGAGGCACGCGCATCAGCAGCAATCCATTGACGTCCAAGATAATCAAACTCTGTAAAAGTTGACAAGTACATATAAGTAGTTAGAAGCTGAACATATTTTTCCATACTTGAATAGACATTACCGGAACAACCGTATCTACAGGTAGCAAGGGTCCATACTGGGTCTCTGTAGTGTTGATGTCGTTGTTGCTCTCCTCTGCTTTAGCTTCATCATTCACATCTTCATAGTCATCATTCATATCTTCATCAGGGGTCTCCCCCATGGCTCTTTCTGCTTCATTCAAGGTTTCCTCCAAGGTCTTTTCCTCTCCCTCGGTTGACCGGCTTGCCTCATACATCCTTGCCTGATCCATATCAGTTTGCTCATCCCTAGGCCTGCTTTCCTCATCCATATCCTTTTGCTCATCTATAGGCTTGCTTTCCTCATCTTGGGTTTCAGCCATAGGCTCTTTTGGCTCCTCCACTGGCTGACTTGGCTCTTTCATTGTCTCCTCTGGTTGTACACTAGCACCTTCCATATGCTCATTTGACCTTTCCTCATCCTCGGCTCTTTCATCTTCTGCTGATATGACCCCCTCGGCCCGTTGTGATTCCACTGTATCGGATGCAGGGGTTTGTCGTGGTGGCACGTCATGTATTGTTAGATCAATAGTGCGGTCATCCAAGCCGCTATCTTCAAGCTCTCTGGGGCTAGACATAGTAAGCAGGTGTTGTATTAAGCTTACCCGGTATCTTTGCAAATAATCATATGTGTAGTTTTTTAAAGCACTCTGCAAAATTGAAAGACCACATGGTGAGAATTCTTTTATAAACTAAACAAAAAATGACTGAATGCATTGCCAAATGGTTACCTTAGTCATGAAAGGTTTTAATGCAAAGTAGCTTTGCAGGACATATTCTGCATGGAGAAGACATCTCCAGCCGCAAGAATTTCCATCGATTTGATTTGGGACAGGTACATCTTTGATTGGGGCCTTGTATAGTTCATACCTTCCACATAGCTTGCCATAGGCAAGCAACAACCTCTTTATACAACTGCACAAAGCAATGTCAAGATGTTAGCATGAGGCTTCAAATTTACATGGATATCTATAAGAAACACTTTCTGATACAAAACACTTACAGCCTAATTTCAGGGTGGGTTCCTTTTATTGAATTGAACACCCACACTGTTGGTTGGTCAACATCAAGGCATATGAGACTCCAGTGATGGTTGTTCTCATATGGAAAGATGATGACAGTAACTTCCAGCATAGCACAGTGGAGAAACCAACTCTCAAAGGTCCCAGATGGACTGTTCTTTTGTCTAATAATCACTGACATTTGTGGATCAAGAAGAAACACCT